>NC_057810.1:396601240-396901240 GCF_018294505.1 Triticum aestivum
CCGGCGCCGCCCCCCGGCCTCCTCCGCCCAGTCCGGCCGGCCCCGACCTCCCCGGCGCTTCCCCTCGACGCCGGCCACCTCCCCTCCACTCCGACGAGCTCTCCGACGAGATCCGACCCTGCCTTGACTTCCGTGCCAAAGTCAACCCTAGATCCGGAGGGTAATATCACTGTCCTTTTCTCTATAACATTTTGTGCCATGTTCATCGCATTATATCTCCATGCATACTGCTCCGTTTCGTGCGTGTAATATGTCAAATTGTTCGTTGTGAGATGACCCACATTTCATTCCATTGTGCCATGTTTGTTTGATGCCATCTTGATGCCCTAATCATCGTCGCAAGAGTGCTATATGATGTTAATCTGCTGAAACTGTTATAACTTGATGATTTGTCATTTTTGTTGCATTTGATGTGTGCATCCTATGAGCTTGAGCCCTACATGTGTTTTGAACTATGTCATGCCATCTTCACAGTGGTTCCATCCATGTATTTTTGTGAGTCTTTTACTGAGTGCATCGATCTCGTGAAGTAGGGTACTTGCTGTTGCTGTTTTGCTAGTCTGATTCTGTTATATCATGTTGCTATGTAAACCTACTGCTACAAGTCATTCTATGCATAATCTGGAGATGTTCACTAAGGATGTTTTGGTATACATGTCATGCTATATCCATTCATGTCCCTGGTTGCATTTATAGCCTGCTGTAGCTTGTTGTAATCTTGCTCTCAAAACTGCTAAATAATGTTGCTGTCAGTCTATTAACATTAAGTTCAGTTTTGCCATGTGTGTTGCTAGTGATCCATGCACCCTATGAACTTGCTATTGCCATGCTTAGCTCCATAAACATGTCTTCTTACTGTTGCTTGCCTTGCCATGCTATGTATTGCTCTGTGGTGAGTGGTTCAAGCTCACCAACATGCCTACTTATTGTAGTTCCTGCCATGTATGAATCTGTCATATAACTTGCTATGTTTACATGGGTGCCATCATATTTTGTGTGCCCTTTTGGCTCATGGTCAGTAAGGGACTTTTGTTCTATGCAGTTAGTAGATTCCTGGAATGCCTTTGTTTGCCATGATAAGTTCCTGTAACATGTTGTTTGATAGCTCTAAACATTGCAACCTGATGTTATTTCTGCCAAGTTTGTAAACTGTTATTATTTGCAATCTTGCCATGTCCTTTTGAGCATGTTCTAGTGATTTCTGGAGATAGCTCAGTGTTCATGTTTTGTAATGCTTTACCTGTACATTACGCCCATGCCTTTTGTTCTTATGTTGTGGTACTGTAGCATGTGGTTTTGATGCTTGCAATATGCCTAGTTGCTATTTTGAACAGCTCGTCCTTTAAACTTGTATAGAGTGTGTGTTGAACCGTTGCTCCGTTTTGAGTGTGCTCTATATAAAACTTGCTTAGAATTGCATGTAGGTTCATATTATCATGTTGCATCCTTGATTTGTAGGTGTTTGCTTGATGTATGCATTTTGCATCAATGCCATGTTTAACTTGTTTTGCTCATATCTTCTAGGCCGTAGCTCCGAATTAAATGAACTTTATATGTAACTTGACTAGAAATTCGTGTAGATCATCTTGGTGCATCTTAACTTGCTGTTTAACAACTTGAACATAAGGTTTATTCAGTTCTGGACCAATTTCTAAATTTGCATATGAGGACTTACCGGAATTGTTATATGTTGTTTCCGGCCTCATTTAAACTTGCTTTGATGTGTTGTTCTTGTATGCATCATCTTTTGCCATAAGTAGCTTCATGTAGCCTTGTCATGCATCATACTTGGTTGAGCATCATGCCTTGTCATGTGTGGTGTGTTTACCATCTTGTGTGCTTCTTCTCGATAGTTCCTGTTTCGTTGCGATCGTGAGGATGCATTCGTCTACGTGTGGTTCGTCTTCGTGGCTTCATCTTCTTCATGGACTCGTTCTTCTTCCTTGCGGGATTTCAGGCAAGATGACCGTCACCTTGGATCTCATTACTATCATTGCTATGCTAGTTGCTTCGTTCTATCGCTTTGCTGCGCTACCTATCGCTTGCTCTTCAAGCCTCCCAAATTGCCATGTTAGCCTATAACCTTGTCACCCTTCCTAGCAAACCGTTGTTTGGCTATGTTACCGCTTTGCTCAGCCCCTCTTATAGCGTTGTTAGTTGCAGGTGAAGTTGAAGATTGCCCCATGATGGACAGGATTATGTTGAGATATCACAATATCTCTTATATTATTAATGCATCTATATATTTGGTAAAGGGTGGAAGGCTCGGCCTTATGCCTGGTGTTTTGTTCCACTCTTGCCGCCCTAGTTTTCCATCATACCGGTGTTATATTCCCGGATTTTGCATTCCTTACGCGGTTGGGTGATTCATGGGACCCCCTTGACAGTTTGCTTTGAATAAAACTCCTCCAGCAAGGCCCAACCTTGGTTTTACCATTTGCCTCACCACTACCTACTTTTCCCTTGGGAGTAATTAACCCAAGGGTCATCTTTATTTTAGCCCCCCCGGGCCAGTGCTTCTCTAAGTGTTGGTCCGAACCGAGCCACCTGCGGGGCCCCCTCGGGGCAACTCGAGGTCTGGTTTTACTCGTAGCCTGTCTCATCCGGTGTTGCCCTGAGAACGAGATATGTGCAGCTCCTATCGGGATTGTCGGCGCATCGGGCGGTCTTGCTGGTCTTGTTTTACCATTGTCGAAATGTCTTGTAAACCGGGATTCCGAGACTGATCGGGTCTTTCCGGGAGAAGGTATATCCTTCGTTGATCGCGAGAGCTTATCATGGGCTAAGTTGGGACACCCCTGCAGGGTATAAACTTTTGAGAGCCATGCCCGCGGTTATGGGCAGATGGGAATTTGTTAATGTCCGGTTGTAGATAACTTGACACCAGATCCGAATTAAAATGCATCAACCGCGTGTGTAGCCATGATGGTCTCTTCTCGGCGGAGTCCGGGAAGTGAACACGGTTTTGGGTTATGTTTGTCGTAAGTAGGAGTTCAGGATCACCTCTTGATCATTGCTAGCTTCACGACCGTTCCGCTTGTTCTCTTCTCGCTCTTATTTGCATGTGTTAGCCACCATATCATGCTTAGTCGCTGCTGCAACCTCACCACTTTACCCTTTCCTTTCCCATTTAAGCTTTGCTAGTCTTGATACCCATGGTAATGGGATTGCTGAGTCCTCGTGGCTCACAGATTACTACAACAATAGTTGCAGGTACAGGTTATGCGATGATCTTGACGCGAGAGCGATGTTACTTGTTTTGGAGTTCTTCTTCTGCTTCTTCTTCGATCAGGGGATAGGTTCCAGGTCGGCAGCCTGGGCTAGTAGGGTGGATGTCGTTTGAGTTTCTGTTTGTGTTTCATCCGTAGCCGGATGGTGCTCTCATGTAAGATGATGTTGTATTCGTGTGGCATTGTATGCCTTTTGTATGTACCCCCATCTATTATGTAATGTTGATGTAATGATATCCACCTTGCAAAAGCGTCTTCAAGATGCGCTTCTATCCTTGGTGGGACCTTCGAGTTCCTTTAGGATAGGGTCGCATCTTGGGCGTGACAATTGCGAGACAAGTTTCCAGGAGTTGAAGAAACATTTGACTACAGCCCTAGTGCTAACATTGCCAGATATACATAAGGAGTTCCAAGTGTATTGCGACGCCTCACGCCTAGGACTAGGATGTGTGCTTATGCAGGACGGAAAAGTTGTTTCATATGCCTCACGACAACTGAAGCCCCATGAGTTGAACTATGCCACCCATGATTTGGAGTTAGCAGCCGTAGTGCATGCATTAAAGACTTGGAGACATTACCTTATTGGGAACCGTTGTGATGTGTACACGGATCATAAGAGTTTGAAGTATATTTTCACCCAAAAGGAGCTGAACCTTAGACAGAGGAGATGGTTGGAACTTATAAAGGATTACGATATGAAGCTACACTATGACCCAGGGAAAGCCAATGTTGTAGCAGACGCTTTAAGCCGGAAGAGTTATGCCAACATACTTGAAAGTAAGGGATTTCCAAGGGAGTTAGCTGAGGATATCATGGAACTTCGGCTGGAGATTGTTCCACGAGGTTTCATTGCAACAATGGAGGTTCAGTCGACCCTGCTAAACAAAATTCGAGAAGCTCAGATGGAGGACAAAGAGATTGCCGAAATAAAGAATAAGATGAGTGAAGGAAAGGCCAAAGGTTTTCGCGAGGATGAGCACGATACCTTATGGTTTGAGGACCGAGTTTATGTGCCCAATAACCCAGAGATCAGAAAGTTAATACTTCAGGAGGCTCATGACTCACCATACTCGATACACCCCGGAAACACCAAGATGTACTTGGATTTAAAGGAACGTTTCTGGTGGACTGGGATGAAGAAGGATATCGCTGAGTATGTAGCCGTATGTGATGTATGTCAAAGGGTGAAGGCAGAGCATCAGAAGCCAGCAGGACTGTTACAGCCCATGCCGATACCCGAGTGGAAGTGGGATAAACTTGGCATGGACTTTATCACCGGACTACCCAGGACCAAGGCAGGATATGACTCAATATGGGTAGTAGTGGATCGCTTGACCAAAGTGGCTCATTTTATTCCGGTGAAAACCACTTATACCAGTGCAAAGTTGGCCAAGATATATATGTCCAGGATCGTATGTTTGCATGGAGTTCCGAGGAGCATCTTATTAGATAGAGGGATGCAGATTACTTCAAAGTTTTGGCATCAGTTACACCAAACTTTGGGTACTAGATTGGAGTTCAGTACAACATTCCACCCGCAGATAGGCGGACAGACCGAGAGAGTCAACAAGATACTGGAAGACATGTTGAGAGCCTGTGCGCTAGACTATGGATCTAGTTGGGATGAAAATTTGCCCTACGTAGAGTTTTCATAGAACAATAGCTACCAAGCCAGTTTGAAGATGGCACCGTTCGAAGCTCTGTATGGACGCAGATGCAGAACACCGTTGATGTGGGATGAGGTAGGAGACCGACAACTGTTTGGACCAAACTTGATCAAAGAGTCTGAGGAGAAGGCTAAGTTGATTCGGGATAGACTGAAGATAGCTCAGTCCAGGCAGGAAAGTTATGCAGACTGGAAGCGCAAGGAGGTAACTTATGAAATTGGAGAAAGAGCATATCTGCGAGTATCACCCTTGCGAGGGGTGAAACGATTCGGAGTTAAGGGAAAATTAGCCCCGAGGTTTGTAGGACCTTATCATGTTTTGGAAAGGATGGGAGAAGTTGCCTACAAGCTGGAATTACCTGAAGGACTGTAAGGACTTCACGATGTGTGTCATGTCTCACAGCTGAAGAAGTGTCATTCTGAGATGGCCGATATACCGTTAAGAGATACAGTACCCTTAGAGGCAATTCAGCTGGACAGTGATTTGACGTATGAGGAGAAACCAGTCAAGATTCTTGAGTTTGCCAGCCGAGTCACTCGCAGCAAGGTTATCAAATTTTGCAAAGTTCAGTGGAGCCACCATACCGAGGATGAAGCAACCTAGGAACGAGAGGATGATCTTCGCAAGGACCACCCGCACCTATTTTCTGACCAACCCGAATCTTGAGGGCGAGATTCATCTTAAGGGGGGTAGGTTTGTAACATCCCAAATTTTCAATTTGGAATGTTATACATAGGTCATCCATGCATATCATATTTTATTGCATTTCCGCCCCGCAATCCTTGAAATCCTAAGCAACTCAAGGACCCTCGGAGAGAGTCGGGGATTTCTCAAAATTTCATATTTGATTTTCCTATCAAATAATGAAACAAGGATTTTGATTTTAATTATTTTTCCCTCTGAAAAATATTTCTCATAAAAGAATATATGAGAGGAGATAATATGACTTCTCCAAAACAATTGAAATATTGGAGGAAAAATGTTAAAATCATTTATTGGATTTTATTTGAATTTTATTTGCATTAGAAAAATATGCACGTTTTTAAAATTGCATTTTAGGGCCAAGAAAATGTTCATCTCGTTCTAAATACTTTATTTAGACGGTGAAAATTTGTTTTGGCATTTTTAGGTTTTATTTTATTTTATAGGATTTTATTTCTGTCGGCGTAATTATTTAAACAAAAAAAACTTCCCCGCGCCCGACTGGGCCTAAGGCCCAGCCGAGCAGGCCGGCCCTCCCCGCCGCCGCTCGGACCGGAGTCCGAGCCGGACTCCGCCTCCGCCGCGCCTTGCCCCCTCCTCCAAGACGCCCCCCTTTATATACGCCGCCACCCCGCCCCACGCCACCACCGCCAGCCCCGCCGCCCCGAGCCGCAGCCGCCGCCGCCGCACTCGCCGCCGCCGCCGCCTCCGTGCCTCGCCGCCGCCGCCACCGCCGCTTGCCGCGCCGCCGCCGAGCCCCGCCACCCCCGAGCCACCGCCTCGCCTCGCCGGAGCCACCTCGCCGTAGGTACCGCGCTGATCCATCGCTACCATTTTTTTTAAAACCGTTTGGTTTTTTTAGAAACCCTAGATCGTTTTTTAGATTCATTTCGCCGGTTTTCTCGGTTCGTTTATTTAGTGGACATTCATCCATACGTTCGTTTAAACGAACGGTTTTCTTCCATTAGTTACAGATAACGAACGCTCGTTCGTTAGTCTGTTCATCAGTTTTCTTTTATCGGATTTTTCTGCGATTATTTTCAGTCACGATTTCTGATCCGATCTTAGATTCTGTTTTTCTTCGCGCTCGTTAGTCGGAATCGGGTGATTCAAACGCCTAGAGTTTTGTCTCGAGACCCTCTTTCTGTTTAATCAAATTAAACAAAGTTTTGGTACTGTAAAATTTGACCTTAGTCCAGATTAGTAAACGGATCTTGTTTCTTTCGCCGTTTGAGCTTCGTTGCTCCGTTCGTTTTGACTCTTTTTGCAAACCGGAGTTCTTAAGTTGAACTTTCTGGTTAATCTCTTTTATTTGAAGTTTTGTTTGTGCATCTTTGCTAGTTGCTTATGTATGTTATTGTTTTTTGTGATAGAATTCCCGGAGTGCGAAGCGTGTTACTACGAGTCTATAGGATTCACGGATCATCACCAAGGCAAGTAACACATTGATCATACTCTTTCTATACCCAGTTTTCATTGCGTTAGTTCAATCCTCAAACACTGCATGATTAGGATGTCTTTAACTTGTGGGTTGGGAAGTAGTTGCTGAGGTGGAACCTATTGCCCTGTTTATTATCAAACCCTTGGGAGTTACTTCTACGCGTTGCTTATATTGCCATGCTATGCTCGTAGACGTGGATTGGGTTTGAGTGTATCCATGAAAGATGTGAGATTGTTAATTAATGGTTTACTTAAGGTGGCCACTTTAATACACATCTGGGTGGATTGAGGCACCTGGGGAACCCAGTGTTGTCTGTTTTATTTTTGGAAATCCCGGGGTATTCGTGTGATCTTCCTATGGACCGCCACCCAGGCTCAAAGGGAACTGAGATTATTCATGCTAGAAACTTCCGTGTGCAGCCACAAGCTATTATGGGCTCTAGCATAGTTGAGTAAGTTACGTGAAGCTCTTGAAGAGGTAGATCAGCAGGTAGTGGGTTTTGTAGGTTTGGTATGGTCTACCCGAAGTAGAGAGTTAATGTTTCTGAAAGACTATGCCTCGGTCATCCGTTTCTCAAACACCATGCAGTGCGAGAAATCCAACGGAAGCGATCGAGTCTTGTGGGGAAAAGTGCGCAAACCTCTGTAGAGTGTACAATCTAATCATGGTTAGCCGTGTCCCCGGTTATGGACAATTTGAGCATCTAGTACTTGAGTATTCACATGTATCTCAACACTCTTAATTAATATTGTTGGGTTGTTAATGACTTTAATTTGGGATTGAGTTGGGGTTATACCTTCTCAATGTTTCAACCACCATGATAGTTAAATTAAAATTTATTCCTTTGTTGTAGGGAAAAATTTGCTTTCCGCAAAACTATAACCATAGAGCTTTCCACCAGCCAAATATGCATGTAGTGATAGCATTATTCTGTTTCTGCTCTACTGTGTTATATTGCCAGCATATTCTATGTGCTGACCCGTTTTCGGGTTGCAACGTATTATGTTGCAGACTTTTCAAACGAGGAGTAAGGTTCGTTAGGTCGTTGCCGTACAGCTCAGCTATGCCGTTGGAGTTGATGGACTCACTTTATCTTCCAAGCCTTTCGCTATTTTCGCATTAGATGGCCTTAAGCCATATTATTGTAATAAGCTCTCTTTTGAGACATTCGATGTAATAAGTGTGTGATTGCTACTCTGTTATAAATCCTTCGAGTACTGTGCGTG
The DNA here is from genome assembly GCF_018294505.1 of Triticum aestivum. Classification (NCBI taxonomy): domain Eukaryota; kingdom Viridiplantae; phylum Streptophyta; class Magnoliopsida; order Poales; family Poaceae; genus Triticum; species Triticum aestivum. The sequence continues at coordinate 396,609,507 of NC_057810.1, forward strand.
TCAGTATTACTGATCTAGGGATGACACTGAGGCACAGAGACTTGACCATTTGAGGTCAGGTCGCTACAGTTTTCTTTGGGAGTCGACCTTGATGATCCGACTACGAACGTGCGAGATGTCGCGCCTTAGCAATCGCTCAACCAACTTCCGAGGGGTTATTGACCATGCCGCAGCACGATCAACCTGACCACGAGGGTCTGTTTTCCTGCAAGCAAATGAAGAACAAGCAAGAAACTGAGATTGCAATCTGGATATTGTGAATATAAGAGGAAAGCTTTATTAATGAAGGTGGAGTTCTGTGACGCCTTTGTCTGGTTGTTGAACACAAACGAAGTACGCGAAGTTGCAGCTATGGCGAACTTTTAATCTAAACAAAACCCAAAGTCTAAACGACGCCCTAAGGGCTGTATATATGGAGGAAGAGGGGGGGGGGGATTTCGTGGCCCTTGGGGAAGGGGTCCGAAACCAACCCTATCTCTTGTTTCCCCACACATACGGACTCTAAAAACAGCCTATACTCAAGTATTTCGAAATTACATGGGCCTGGCCCAATAATAAGGTGATGCAGCACCTAGAATAGCCTCTGGACGGAAGTTATGAAGTAGCATCTTGTATATTTCGTCCAAGGCTTCATGCACTCATTATGGTGGCTTCAACATCCTGAAATCATCACTTGTAACTCCGTTCTTGTTTCCCTTGCGCATGCCATTATCTCCATGCTTGTTCTTGCTCCAATGTTCATCCTTCTCCAAGCTAGGCTCTTCATTTGTAAGCAAAACAAATGTATCCAATTTAGGCAGCATCATATTCTCATGAACATTAGAATCATTACCAAGAAACGAAAGTACCTGGTAATTTAATTGGCGTGCGCGAGCTCTAGTAATGGGTCCAGTATGTATAGCAGCAGGGCTGTGGGTGTAACAATGGTATTAGTGTCCTCATCACCAACTCTCTTCAAATAAGTGAATGTCTTCGCACTATGAGGTCAATGTCTTCAAACTAATTTATCTTCAAAATCTTTTGAGAATGCATATGACCTCTTCCCCATCCCTCGCACCTCTAATGCTGTCACAGGTACATGTCCGTGGGAGAATCCCTTTGTTCTCATAGTCTGCATTCATTTGTAGAGTTCTTGCAGCGTCATATTCACTCCCCTGAAGCCATCTCTTGTCTGACTAGCAAAAAGAAGCCATTCACAGTGCTGAAGCCATTCAGTCTGAATATAATGGCCACTGAGAAATCTGCAAGAAAAGGTGGCAGGCAATGCCGTGGAAATACTGCTAAGGATTTACCTCCTTATCTGTATGAACTATACAAGTCAGATCCTGAGGAAAGCTATGGCCATCGCAAGACTCGAATCCAATGGATTCGAAGATATTGGGTAGAAGAATGGTTCAATTACAGATTCGTCACTTCAGAGTATGCTGAAAAGAACGCCATCAAGCGCCCATGGGGAGATATTCTGTATAGGAATCTGTAGCCCAAGTCCAAGTCAGAAGCCATTGCTCAAGGCTTCTACCCATGCATGGTCCGAGGACCGAAGCCAGAGAATGACGACCCATCATCTATGTTATGGTGTCGTGAAGACAATCTTTTCAAGCGCAACTATCAGTTTGCAAAAGAGTCAGCTGTGAAGAACAAGAAAAAACTTGGAATCAACTTCAACCCTGGTCCATCTTCTCCTAGGCTGGATGGCACCTGCGATGCTAATCCAAATGTCATCGGCCCCTTCAACAACTTGATGGCCTCCTCTCCCACATTGCTACTCAGCGGGCCATTATGGATCAATCCGCTGACAAGCTGACTCTGAAGAAGCGCCAGCACCACCAAAGCCGCAGAAGAAGAAGAAGAAGACAAAGGCTTCAAAGCCCTCTGCCGCACCAAAAGCTTCGACTATGAAGCCCTTGGCCACTGCACCTCCTGAACCCAATGTGCAGTCTAAAGATTTGTCTCGTGTCTCCAAGAAGGCCGAGAAGGCAATGAAAGCCAAGAAGCCCAAGAAGATTTTTGGGCATAAACTGACTCCTGTTGCAGTTCTGCGCAATGAGGATGACACATTTGATCTGTCCAGCGATGAAGATCTTGGTGATGATACCATTGAGATGCTAATCAAGAGCAAGCAAGAGGTGGAAATCTTCAACGATCTGCCCCTCTTTGATGTTGACATTCTTAACAACCTCATTGATGAGTGGTTCGAAGACCACAGCATTAGCATTGATGATCTTATTCTTCTGGTGGACATCACCGTCACATTCCACGGAGCCATTGCTAATGAGTTGGCCTTGGCTCAGAAGATAGTTGAGCTCAAGAACAAAATTGATTATGAGAAGGCTCACTTCAAGAGGAACATGGCCAAGCTCAGCGCGGCAGATGTTCGAATCTTCAAGAAGATGCTACATAACCTCAATGAAGAGTTTCACAAGAAGCGCAATGAGGCTAAAGGCTCACGAGAGCGCATGAAGTACTTCACACAGAAATGTGTTCAAGCACACAATGAAGCTGAGAAGCGCAAAGCTCTTGGGCGCCCTGGCATCGATCCTAGGATGGCTTCCAAATAAAAGAAGCCTGTTGTGACATGAACTGAAGCACCAAGGCAGGAAGCACCTCACATTATCTTCCCTGCCAGCATGACAGGCTCGAAGCCTAAGGTCACCTCAGCAACTTCAGAGTTGAAGAAGACAAGGGCAGTTGAAGCCGAAGCCAAGAAGCGCAAGCACAAGGATGCTTCTGATGAGGCCCCATCAACGAAGAAGAGCGTGCTGCGGCCTCTCAGCCCTCATTCTTGAACCCATCTTTGTCGCTCTTCCAGCCACCAACAACCAAGAACGATGTATTGTGATCCGCAAGCCTGCTTCCACAGAGGCTCATGAAGATGAAGAAGTTCCAGCTGTTGACCCCATCACAGCTGAAGACATTGGTCATGTAGACAATGTTGAAGATGATGAAGTCCTTCCTCAGCTCGAGCCCCAGTCGGTATCATCGCCTGCTCCAACCCGCAGTGAACTAATCAGCATTGGTCATCCATTGATGCCAATCGCTCAAGATGACTCATGGGCCGAGTGCTCACATCAAGAAACCCCCATTTATGATGAGACACCCAGAACTCCACCACCTCAAGTCACCACTCTGGTACTTGATGATGACAACTACATGGTGAAGACCACTCCATCACCAAAGGCTTCGCCCGCATATCACAGGCTTCGCAAAGGCCCCAGGCTACAGGTTACCATGTCGAGCATTCTGGAAGGGGAAGTGCAACAAAGCTCAATAGCACGTCAAGTGTTTCCTGAAGCCACCTGTAACATCCCAAATTTTCAATTTGGAATGTTATACATTAAATCATCATGCATTACATATTTTCTTGCATTTGCCGATCCTAGAAATTTCACGCAACTCAAGGACCCTCGGAGAGAATTGGAGATTTCGAAATTTTCATATTTGAGTTTCCTCGAATTATGAAAAAGAGGATCATTTGATTTTATTTATTTCATCTTCAACTAATTTTCCAATATCAAAAATATGAGAGGGAATAATACGACTTTCCCAAAATTAGGAAAAAATGAAGATTTAATAAAAAATCAAATTCTGGATTTTCTCGGAGTTTATTTGCCTTAGGGAAAAATGCGTGTTTACAAAAATTGCATTTTAGGCCCCGAGTAAAAGTTCATTTTGTTCGACTCATTTTTAGGAGTCGGGAAAAAATTTACTTTGTAAATTTTGGAGTTCATTTAGATTTTATTTTATTCATTTTTCTGCGCATGATATATTTTAAAAAAACGCACAGCGCCCTGCCTGGGCCAAGGGCCCAGCCGGCCCAGCCGCCCCTCCCCTCGCGCGCCCGCCCGCAGCGCGGCGCCGCCGCCCCAGCCGAGTCCGGCTCGGACTCCGCCACCGCCGCCGCCCTTGCCTTGCCCCGTCCCCCAAGCAGCACCCCCCTTTAAATACCCCAGCACCCCCACCTCTCCTCCCCAACCCGCAGCTGCCGCAGCCGCCACCGCCGCCGCTTGCGCCGCCACCGCCGCCAGCGTCGCCGCCGCCGCCGCGTCGCCGTCGCCCCGCCGCCTAGCCGCCGCCCGCCGGAGCCCCGCCTCGTCGAGGTAGCCGCGCCGCGCCACCCTCCCCTCGGTTTTTTTTATAAAAACCGTTCCGGTTTTCTTTTTCTGTCGTTCATTTTTTTTCGAAACCCTAGACCGGTTTTAATTCCAGTTTTGTTGTTTAGCGAGCGTTCGCCGGACCGTTCGTCTTAACGAACGTGATCACCGGTTATTCCCGGTTAACGAACGTCCGTTCGTTTAACCGTTTGTCGTTTTCTTTTAATCGGATTTATTTCACTATTTTCTGATCGCGATTTCAGATCCGATCTTCGTTCTAGTTTATCTTCTCGCACGTTTATCGGAATCAGGTGATTCAAGCGCCTGGAGTTTCGTTTCGAAACCGCCGTTCCAACTAATCAACTTAAACAGAGTTTTGCTACTGTAAAATTTGATCTAGTTTCAACTTGCTAGGACCGAGCTATTTTCTTCCGCCGGTTGTTTTCCGTTGCTTTGTTAGATTCGTTCTCTTTTGCCACCAGGGTTCCTAAGTTGAACTTTCTGGTTAGATCTTTTATTCGAGATTTACCCATGCATTAGATGAGTACTTATTGTATGCTTGTTTTTTGTCTGCGATAGATCACCCGGAGTGCGCCGCTTGTTACTTCGAATCTCTAGGTTTCGCGGATCATCAGCAAGGCAAGTAACACTTGATCATACCTTTTTCTACTACCTAGTTTTATTGCATTAGATCAATCCTCAAACATTGCATGATTAGGATCTAATTAAATTGTGGGATGGGAAGTAGATGAGGTAGTACCTATTACCTGTTTTACTTATGAAACCTTTGGGAGTTACCTCTGCGTTTGCTTATTTATGCCATGCTATGCTCGTAGACGTGGATTGGGTGAGTGATATCCATGACAGATGTGAGTTTGTAACTTAATGGTTTATCTATGGTGGCAACTTAAATACACATCTGGGTGGATTGAGGCACCTGGGGTTTCCAGGACTTACCTGTTTTTCTTTTGGACCGCCACCCAGGCTCAAAGGGATCATAAGATAATTCATGCTAGTAACTTCCGTGTGCAGCCACAAGCCATTATGGGCTCTGGCATAGTTGACTAAGTCGTGTGAACTCTTATAGTGGTGGACTAGCAGATGTAGGGGATGTAGGTGTACCAGTCTACCCATCGTAAGGTGCTAGCGCTTCTGAAAGACTATGTCTCGGTCATCCATTTCTCAAACACCCTGTAGTACGAGAAACCAAACGGAGGCGATCGAGTCTTGTGGGGAAAAGTGCGCAAACCTCTGCAGAGTGTACAAACTAATCATGATTAGCCGTGTCCCCGGTTATGGACATCCTGAGTATCTAGTACTTGAATATCATGTGAATCTCAACATGTTACTCTAATTTAATATTGTTGGGTTTTGTTAATGAATATTTTTAATTGGGATTGAGGATGCTATCAACCATTCTCAATGATTAACAACCACCATGATAGTTAAATAAAATTATTCCTTTGCAGTAGGGAAAAATTGGCTTTATGCAAAAATTGTAACCATAGAGCTTTACCACCAGCCAAATATGCATGCAGTATAGCCTATCTCCATTGTTATTCTCTATGTGTTACATTGCCAGCATATTCCATGTGCTGACCCGTTTTCGGGCTGCAACGTTTCATGTTGCAGACTTTTCAGACGACGAGTAAGGTGCTTTAGGTCATGGTTCTATACTCAGTGATGCCGTTGGAGTTGATGGACTCACTTATCTTCCAAGTCTTCCGCTGTTATCGTTATTAGATGGCCTTAAGCCATATTTATTGTAATAAGTCCTCTTTTGGGACATCGATGTAACAAGTGTGTGATTGCTACTCTGTTATAAATCCTTCGAAGTACTGTGTGGTGTCAGCATTACTGATCCAGGGATGACACCTGAGCACAGAGACTTGACCATCTGAGGTCGGGTCGCTACACCACCCCTACTGCGAATGTCTCTAGTCTGAAGCTAAAGCTGTTGAAGACATTCCGGCTGCATCAGTCGATGAAAATCAAGGAGAAAGATAAGAAGAAAGGGTTGCCACACCCCCTGCCACAGACCAAGTCATTCTCGAGGAGAATGTGATTGTGCCAGACCCTCCTATTCTGCAACAAACGGAGGTTGAAAACACTGAGGCTGCCACAAACAATGCTACTGTTTCCAATGACGTTGTCATGGCCAAAGACAATGTGGAGCCTGAAGCTAATGTGGTGCCTGAAGCCACTGTGAATGCTGAAGCCATAGTTCCACCTCCAAGGCCTTGCACAATTGAACAGGCCTACGATCGCGGCCAGCTTGTCACAGTGAGATGGCCCATTTTGGTTCCTCCCACAGCTCCCGGACCACAATATGACTATCATGTGGAGCAGTGACCACAAGTTCAGAAGCCAAAGCTGAGGCTGCCAAGGCTTCGAGGTACTGCTACATCGCCAGGATCTTTCAGCGTGAACAGCTTCAGAGCACACAATACCTTCTTTGATAGTGCCAAGAATCCATACTCGAAGCTAAAGACCTCTTCCGATCGATTTTGGAGCCATCAACAGCACAACTACTACTGCTGTATCCTCTACAATCAAGAGCGAATCTTTCCTCACATGTATCTTGATTGTGAAGCTCTTGCTAGGCTGCCCTGTCTTGAAGAAGTGCTGGACTGCTTTCGGGATGCTTGTCTTCTGCAACTTGTTACTAACAAAGAGCACTGGAATGAAGAGCTTCTACTGTAGTTCTATGCCACTCTTAACATTCTTGGCTATAACAGGGATCCGAAGACATGGATCCTTGAGTGGATGATAGGAGATGTGCACCATGAAGCCAAAGCTTAAGACATCATCGAGCTTACCTCCCTGCCCACTCCAGGTGAATTGTATGAGCCTGACTATCAGCTTCATAGAAATGAACTGTAGAGTGTTTTTCAGAGGCCTGAACCCAATATGAGTCAGATGCTCAGTATGATGAAGCCATTGCCTCAAGATGCTGAATATCCCAAGGAATTCTTCGTCAAGGACCTCGAGTACTTGCCACACACGGTCTATCATATACTGAGGTGTAATCTATGGCCAATCAAGGGACATTCTTCTGAAGCCAAACTTGAAGGAACCTTGAAGACTTTGGTATTTTATATTGTCAATGGCATCGGATTCAATTCCCAGGATTTCTTCATCAAACAACTTGCTGCATCTGGGATTGATCTATTTGGCATGAAGTTTTATGCTCCATGGGTGATGTGCCTGATCAAACTCCATTCTTCTGTCGACTATCAGTCCTCAGCATGCAACCATCTTGTCTTTCTGCCTGAGGTTGATCTGTCCGTTGAAGCCATCTACCCTGAGCCTACCAAGGAGCCTCTATATCTTCATAATGTTGATCATCAAAGCTTCACACAACCAATAGAAGTAATTCATGTCCCCAATGCTGCAACTCCTGCTTATCCTCTAGCTGGTAATATGCGTATGCCCCATCGCGCCAACACCGAAGCCACTGGTAGTACAATTGCCCAAAGGCCTCGGAAGCGTTCTTGTGTACTCAATGACCAAGAGCTGCTTGTGGCCTTACATCTGAAGCAGGATAAGCACCACGACTGGCTAAAGCGTCAGATGCAGAGTCTCTTGGTGGATGTCAATCGCATTCGGAACCTGGCCACCAAAAACTCATTTGTTGCCCGTGAAGCCTGTTGGCCGTCCTGGAAGAGCCTCACACTGCTATGTCCTGAAGACAATCTTCGCAAAAATGGCTTCACTGAGGTCTTCAAGTTTGATTCCAGGCCTCCACAAAATGCAAGCTGGCGCTGCACTCCCTCAATTGAAGATTCTGAGTATTCATCTTCGGCTGCAACTGTTGTTGCGAGAGTCGTTGATGAAGAAGACGATGCCACTTCACCGACCATGGTTGCACTGCATATTGACACTGCATCAGGCCCTTCTGCACCACCAAACTCCAATGTCGACCCTGCTCCATCATCTGCTCCTTCTGGAAATGAGTAGATGCTCTATGTCTTCAAACCTTTTTGGTCATTACTGACAAAAGGAGGAGAAGCATATGAATTGATAGTCTTCAAGCGGGTCCTTATGGGTGGTTGCATTATTTTTGCCAAGTATTTACAACTCTCGTCTTTTGATACATTTGGTTCTTTGAGTTGTAACACTTAAACTCGATGGTCGTCTGCTACTTTTTCTGCTACTTTGTGATGCAATGATAAATTCTGCATGAAGTCATTCCGCAGACGTCCATTTTTCATTATGCATATCATTATCTTTGTTATATCTTTATATGCATGATGAATTGTCTTCATAAGTTTAAAAGGATCTCCACAAAGTAAAACTTGGCATGTGCATTTGCATTCAAAAGCATACTACTTATATGCACATCTTTAGGGGGAGCCTTTTCCTACTTATGAAGACAATGCCTTAATCCTTGAACTTTCACATACTTTTATCCCCGTTGAAAACTTCAACCAGTTTGTCATCAATCACCAAAAAGGGGGAGATCGTAAGTGCATCTAGTGCAACCCATAGTTGGTTTTGGAGTATTGACGACAAACTTGGTTGAGGGACTAATGTGTTTGTGAGAATTGCAGGATAACACATGTAGTAGTCCCATATTGATTTGGTTTACCTACCAGAGATGACCCTAAAAATGTGTGAAGACACTGAAGACAATGGTGGTCTATGAAGATATTCACATTGAAGGCTATGACATGAGAAGACATCACATGAAGACTATGGAGTGCGAAGACATAGTTGTTTCGTAGTTTCCTTTTCTTCTTTGTTGAGTCATAGGAACCACCGTACTATTAAGTGGGGTCCAAGTGAACAAAGTTAGAGTGACTGATGTGATGCTCAACCAAATCCTATGTCTTCGAGCAAAGACAATGAGAGCAAATCTTATCCAGAGCTGGATGAGTCAACTTTACTTGTAGCCCAAGTTAGGCTGCCGCGTGTGTTTGAAATCTGACTGTTGGACACATGTCAGTTCCTTAGTGACCCAGGGTCATTTTGGACAAATCAGGTTGGGTTACCTTCTGGCTATAAATAGCCCACCCCCTACACCATAAATTGGTGGCTGCTTAGAGTTAGTGCACGGCTTTTGTCGTTTGAGAGCAACCCACCTCCGAAGCATTTGAGAGAGAGATCCTTGCGAGGACAAAGCCCAAAACACCCAAGGCCAAAGAGTGTTGGGCATCACTGAAGTCTTTCTGTCTGCATGATCTGAAGACTTGTTACACTTGAGGACTGTGAATCCTCCAGCCAGTTAGGCGTCGCATTCTGAGCATCCAAGAGACATTGTGGATTGCCGTTGAATGAAGTCTGTGAAGGTTTGGAAGTCTACCTTGAAGATGTACCAGAGTGGTTGGCGAGGACTAAGTGTCCTTAGCTCAGGGGGAATAAGGTGAAGACGCGGTCTTCTGAGTTGAATCTCGGCCTCCCTAACCAGACATACAGTTATCACAACAACTGGAACTGGTCCAACAAATCCTTGTCCTCTCCAAGCAACTGGTTCTATCCTTTACCTCTCTTTACTTACAGTTTGTCTTCGTGAAGTCATTGCCTCCCTACATGATCTGATTGTCTTCACATTGTGATCATTGTTGTTGTTTGGCTTCATACTATCTTCCATCCGGATCCTTACTACCTAGCTGCTGATAGTCTTCGTGCTTTCACTTCATTGCTTACTTGACTATGGGTTGCCTAGTGTAGTCTACCTTGCACTGCATATCAATAGGTTCATTGCTACTGTTTTCCTTCAAAGCCACCGTGTTTTGAAGACTTCCACAAAAATCGCCTATTCACCCCTCCTCTAGTCGATAACTAGCACTTTCAGTAAAGGAGGTGTCTGCGGGGTGAACCAGGCAATCAGACTATGCGGCTTTATTACCTTCACTTAACCATAGGAGTTTAAATTGTGGAGCTAAGTACTAGCCCCTAGTGCGTATGCGGCTATCCGGACTGCGGTGCCTTTTCCACGCGGCTGGACAAAGACCAGCCCTTCGTATAACACGGTGTGAATCGCTAACTATTTGTAGTATAATACTAAGTCGCCGGATCGATGTGACACTCGTTTATCATGATAGTCAGTTTTCGGTTTTCTCTACAGAGGTACTTGACCGGACGAACTAGAAATACAATCGCAGTAGTTCTCCCTTTACTATCTTAGCCGAACGAGCGGAACGTAGTTGCCCAAGGCACCCCAAGGTAAAATTAAAGGACAACCAAAAGCCTAAGCTTGGGGATGCCCGGGAAGGCATCCCCTCTTTCGTCTTCGTCTATCGGTAACTTTACTTGAGGCTATATTTTTATTCACCACATGATATGTGTTTTGCTTGGAGCATCTTGTATGATTTGAGTCTTTGCTTTTTAGTTTACCACAATCATCCTTTCTGTACACACCTTTTGGGAGAGACACGCATGAATCACGATTTATTAGAATACTCTATGTGCTTCACTTATATCTTTTGAGCTAGACATATTGCTCTAGTGCTTCACTTATATCTTTTTAGAGCACGGCGGTGGCATTATTTTATAGAAATTGTTGATCTATCATGCTTAACTTATATTATTTTTAGAGTCTTTTAGAACATCATGGTAATTTGCTTTGGATATAAAATTAGTCCTAATATGATGGGCATCCAAGATGGGTATAATAAAAACTTTCATATAAAGTGCATTGAATACTATGAGAAGTTTGATTCTTTATGATTGTTTTGAGATATGAAGATGGTGATATTAGGGTCATGCTAGTAGAGTAGTTGTGAATTTGAGAGATATTTGTGGTAAAGATTTTGATTCACGTAGCATGCACGTATGGTGAGTTGTTATGTGATGAAGTGGGAGCATGATTTATTTATTGATTGTCTTCCTTATGAGTGGCGGTCGGGGACGAGCGATGGTCTTTTCCTACCAATCTATCACCTAGGAGCATGTGCGTAGTACTTCGTTTTGATAACTAATAAATTTTTGCAATAAGTATGTGAGTTCTTTATGCCTAATGTTGAGTCCATGGATTATACGCACTCTCACCCTTCCACCATTTCTAGCCTCTCTAGTACCGCACAAGTTTTGCTGGTACCATACACCCACCATATACCTTCCTCAAAACAGCCACCATACCTACCTATTATGTCATTTTCATAGCCATTCTGAGATATATTGCCATGCAACTTTCCACTGTTCCATTTATTATGACACGCTCCATCATTGTCATATTGCTTTGCATGATCATGTAGTTGACATCGTATTTGTGGCAAAGCCACCGTTCATAATTTTTCATACATGTCACTCTTGAATCATTGCACATCCCGTACACCGCCGGAGGCATTCACATAGAGTCATATTTTGTTCTAAGTATTGAGTTGTAATTCTTGAGTTGTAAGTAAATAAAAGTGTGATGATCTTCATTATTAGAGCATTGTCCCAGTGAGGAAAGGATGATGGAGACTATGATTCACAAGTCGGGATGAGACTCCGGAAGAAAAATAAAAAAAGAAAAGAAAAAATAGGCCATAAAAAAGAGAGAAAAGGCCCAAATAAAAAATATGGGAGAAAAAGAGAGAAGGGGCAATGCTACTATCCTTTTTCACACTTGTGCTTCAAAGTAGCACCATGATCTTCAAGATAGAGAGTCTTCTATGTTGACACTTTCATATACTAGTGGGAATTTTTCATTATAGAACTTGGCTTGTATATTCCAATGATGGGCTTCCTCAAAATGCCCTAGGTCTTCGTGAGCAAGAAAGTTGGATGCACACCCACTTAGTTTCCTTTTGAGCTTTCATACATTTATAACTCTAGTGCATCCGTTGCATGACAATCCCTACTCACTCACATTGATATCTATTGATGGGCATCTCCATAGCCCGTTGATATGCCTAGTTGATGTGAGACTATCTTCTCCCTTTTTGTCTTCTCCACAACCACCATTCTATTCCACCTGTACTGCTATGTCCATGGCTCACGCTCATGTATTGCGTGAAGATTGAAAAAGTTTGAGAACATCAAAAGTATGAAACAATTGCTTGGCTTGTCATCGGGGTTGTGCATGATTAAATACTTTGTGTGATGAAGATAGAGCATAACCAGACTATATGATTTTGTAGGGATAGCCTTCTTTGGCCATGTTATTTTGAGAAGACATGATTGCTTTATTAGTATGCTTGAAGTATTATTGTTTTATGTCAATATTAAACTTTTGTATTGAATCTTTCAGATCTGAACATTCATGCCACAATAATGAAAATTACATTGATAAATATGTTAGGTAGGATTCCACATCAAAAATTCTATTTTTATCATTTAGCTACTCGAGGACGAGCAGGAACTAAGCTTGGGGATGCTTGATAGGTCTCCAACTTATCTATAATTTTTGATTGTTCCATGCTATTATATTATCTGTTTTGGATGTTTAATGGGCTTTAATTGCTCTTTTATATTATTTTTGGGACTAACCTATTAACCGAAGGCCTAGTGATAGTTTTTGTTTTTTTGCCTATTTTAGAGTTTTGCAGAAAAGAAATACCAAACGGAGTACAAATGAAATGAAACCTTCGCGACGATCTTTCTTGAATCGAAAGCAAACTAGAAGACTTGGAGATGAAGTCGGAGATGCAACAAGGCGCCTATGAGGCAGGAGGGCATGCCCAGGGGGGTAGGAGCACCCCCACCCTTGTGGGCCCCTCGTAGATCCACCGACCTAGTTCTTTCGCCTATATATACTCTTATACCCTAAAAACATCAGGGGGAGCCATGAAACAACTTTTCCACCGCCACAACCTTCTGTACCTGTGACATCCCAGCTTGGGGCCTTTTTCGGCGATCTGCCGGATGGGAATTCGATCACAGAGGGCTTCTACATCAACACCATTACCTCTCTGATGAAGCATGAGTAGTTTACCACAGACCTTTGGGTCCATTGTTATTAGCTAGATGGCTTCTTCTCTCTCTTTGATTCTCAATACAAAGTTCTCCCTGATGTTCCTGGAGATCTATTCGATGTAATATTCTTTTGCGGTGTGTTTACCGAGATCCGATGAATTGTGGCTTTATGATCAAGATTATCTATGGATATTATTTGGTTCTTATCTGAATTCTTATATGCATGATTTGATATCTTTGCAAGTCTCTTCAAATTATCGTGTAGTTTGGCCTACTAGATTGATCTTTATTGCCATGGGAGAAGTGCTTAGCTTTGGGTTCAATCTTGCGGTGTCCTTTCCCAGTGAAAGTAGGGGCAGCAAGGCACATATTGTATTGTTGCCATCGAGGATAAAAAGATGTGGTATATATCATATTGCTTGAGTTTATCCCCCTACATCATGTCATCTTGCTTCATGCATTACTCCGTTCTTATGAACTTAATACTCTAGATGCATGCTGCATAGAGGTCGATGTGTGGAGTAATAGTAGTAGATGCAGGCAGGAGTCGGTCTACTTGACACGGATGTGATGCATATGTTCATGATCATTTCCTTAGATGTCATCATAATTATGCACTTTTCTATCAATTGCTTGACAGTAATTTGTTCACCCACCGTAATACATGCTATATCGAGAGAAGCCAATAGTGAAACCTCTGGCCCCGGGTCTCTTTTCCATTATATTAAGTCGATTTTCCATATTATCGAAGCTCGTTTACTATTTTGCAATATTTACTTTCCAATCTATACATCAAAAATACCAAAAATATTTACTTTATTATCTCTATCAGATCTCACTTTTGCGAGTGACCGTGAAGGGATTGACATCCCCTTTAGCGCGTTGGTTGCAAGTTCTTGATTGTTTGTGCAGATTTTCGGTGACTTGTGCGTCGTCTTCTACTGGATTGATACCTTGGTTCTCAAAACTAAGGGAAATACCTACGCTACTTTGCTGCATCACCCTTTACTCTTCAAGGGAAAACCAACGCAAGCTCAAGAGGTAGCAGTGATTGAGCACCATCTTGCTGTCTGTCCTCATGCACGGCCTATGAAGCAGAAGGTCAGGAAGCAAGCTTTGGAGCAACAAGAGTTTATTATTGAATATATTTGGAAGTTGGAAGCGGCAGCTTGGTCAGAGGAGTGCTCCACCCAATGTGGTTGGCTAATCCTGTCGTGGTGCGCAAGGTGAGTGGAAAATGGAGGTTGTGCATTGATTATACAAATATCAATAAAGCCTGTCCAAAGGATCCTTTCCCCTTGCCATGCATAGACCAGATCGTGGACTCCACTGCCGGGTGTGACTTATTGTCATTTCTCGATGCTTATTCAGGGTACCATCAGATCTTCATGACGAAGGAAGATGAAGAGAATACCACATTTATCACCCCATGTGGTACGTATTGTTTTATACGAATGCCTTTCGGGTGGAAAAGTGTTGGTTCAATGTTTGCAAGACCGTTTCCGATCTGTTTTGAGCCCCAGCTACATAGAAATATGGAAGCCTATATGGATGACATAGTGGTCAAAACCAAGGACAAGGCAACGCTCATACAAGATTTAGAGGAAACATTTGCAAATTTGTGCAAGATCAATCTCAAGCTCAATCTTGAGAAGTGTGTGTTTGGCGTCCCATCCAGCAAGATTCTCAGATTCTTTGTATCTCAATGTGGGATCGAGGCGAACCTGACAAGATCAAGGATATTGAGCAGATTGAAGCACCAAGGGGAGTCAAAGATGTGCGTCGACTTGCTGGCTGTGTTCCTGCTTTAAGCAGGTTCATCTTCAAATCTGCTGAGCGCGCCCTGTCCTTTTTTATGATTTTGAAAAAGGCAGGTCCAATGAAATGGACTCTGGAAGCAGAGGCAGCGCTGCAAGATTTGAAGAGGTACCTCTCCTCTACGCCACTGCTAGTCATGCCTAAGCCACAAGAGCCGTTGCTGCTATATCTAGCAGCGACGAATCAAGTGGTCAGTGCTGCACTAGTGGCACAGAGAGAAGTAGATGAAGAAGCAGCGGCAGCGGCGAGCCCGTCAAATGACAAGCCATCATCCCTTGCAAGGCCTGGTGCCGGCGAGGAGGGACCCTCCCTGGCAGAGTATGGTGCCAGCAAGGTGGGATCTGCGCAAGTAGAAAGTGACATAGAAGAAGAAGATGGTGAAACACCTAGTTTATTTTGTCATCTCCCTTTTGCTGGGGGGCTAGATCGAGATACTCTAGTGTGCAGAAGTTGCTCTTTGACCTCCTTATGTCCTCGAAGAAGCTGCGCTACTACTTTCAGGCACATGAGATCACCGTCATCACTCGCTTTCCGTTGCAACGGATCTTGCACAACCCAGATGTGATGGGAAGGATTGTGGAATGGGCGTTGGAACTGTCAAGCTTTGGTCTCAGGTTTGAAAGCACTTCGACAATTCAGAGCAGAGCCTTGGCGGAGTTCATTGCAGAATGGACCTCAACGCCTAACAAGGAGATTCAAGAAACCACTCTCCCCGGCAAGGAAACGAGCCGAGACTGGGTTATGTATTTTGATGGGGCCTTCTCACTGCAAGGCACCAGTGATGGTGTGCTGCTTGTCACACCCACCGGAGAGCACCTCAAATATGTAGTACAGATGCACTTTCCCCGAGGGAGAGCAACAAGCAACACTGCAGAGTATGAGGAACTGCTTGCCGGTCTCAGGATTGCGGCAGACCTTGGAATTAGGAAGCTCATTGTCAGAGGTGATTCACAGCTTGTCGTCAAGCAAGTTAACAAAGATTATTAGATCCGATTGATGGAAGCTTACATAGATGAAGTGAGGAAATTGGAGGAGCATTTTGACGGTCTTCAAGTAGAGCATGTTCCTCGAGCAGAGAACAACATTGTCGACGACCTGTCAAAACGTGTTGCCCTCAAGTTACCTGTGGAACCAGGGACTTTTGTGCTCCAACTGACTCAGCCATCCGTTGAACCATCAACAAGGCCAGATAAGTGAAGGAAGTTGAGCCCCGGCAAGTACTTACCCGCTGATCTCCCAGGAGCCGTCAGCAAGCAAGTTGCCGGGGATGACGCCAAGCATGCCGGGGGGCAACAGGCTCCGGCAGGGCCTCGAGCCCTTGTCATAGAGACAACTGTTCCCATGGCAGAAGACATGCCTGTAGTCCTTGTTGTCGAGCCTCAAGCTCCAGCATGGGCACAACACATCGTCCAGTTCCTTCAAATAGGGGAACTCCCTGAGGAACAGGAAAAAGTAGAGAAAGTAGCCCGTCGGTCTAGTATGTACCAGTTTGTGGATGATGTCTTGTACAGAAAAAGACTGAACGGCGTGAAATTGAAGTGCATCCCTCGGGAGGGCAGACTGGAGCTGTTGGCAGAGATACATGGAGGCATATGTGTCTCTCACATAGTATCAAGAGCTCTTGACAGCAAGGCATTCTGGCAAGTTTTCTTTTGGCCCACTACCCTCCAGGATGCAACTGCACTAGTAACCAAGTGTGAAGCGTGTCAGTTCATTCAAAGAAATTGCATCAGCCAGTCCAAGCTCTTCAGACAATCCCTCTTTCTTGGCCATTTTTGGTCTTGGGGCTCGACATACTGGGCCCTTTTCCCCATGCTGTCGGGGGCTTTAAGTACTTGTACATTGCAATCGACAAGTTCACAAAGTGGCCGGAAGTGGAGGAAGTTAGAAAGTTGACAACACAGTCGGCCATCAAGTTCTTCAAAGGACTAGTTTGCCGTTCTGGTCTGCCAAACAGAGTCATCACCGACAACGTCACACAGTTCACGAGCCGCACCTTCATGCAATATATCAAAGTCCTTGGCAGCAAAATCTGTTTTGCTTCTGTTGCTCATCCAAGAAGCAACAGCCAGGCGGAAAGGGCAAATGCTGAGGTGCTGCGGGGTCTCAAGACAAGGGCTTTCAACAGGCTGCACAAGTGTGGAAGACGCTGGATTGATGAGTTGCCAGCAGTTCTTTGGTCAATCAGGACGACACCAAATAGAGCCACTGGCCAGACACCCTTCTCCCTGGTATACGGGCCAGAAACAGTTCTTCCCACAGAACTCATATACAGGTCATCTCGAGAGCTCACTTATGATGAGCTTGAGCAAGAGCAGTTGCAGCAAGATCATGCCATGCTCCTTGAGGAAGATCGTCTTCAGGCTGCTGTGCGAGCTGCGCGCTACCAGCAATCCTTGCGCTGCTACCATAGCCACAAGGTTCATGCCCGAAGCCTTGAGGAGGGCGACCTTGTTCTTAGGCAAGTTTAGTCAGCCAAGAATTCCAACAAGTTAGCCGAAGTGGGAGGGCCCTTATCGGGTAATACGAGTCACCAGGCCTAGCACAGTCCGCCTGGAGATCGAAGATGGGATCCCAGTGATCAACTCCTGGAGTATCGGACATCTTCACAAGTTTTCCCTATAAGGCGCAGTTGCCGGGTACCCCAACAACCCCCTTTTGTACTAGCTTTGCCGGCAAGGCATATAACCCTATGTACAGAACCAGGCGCAGACCCTGTGCACAGTTGGATAGGTTTTAGTATGTATAGTTCTTGTCAGTTTCCATGTTTATCTATATGCATGCCTGTCCAAGATATCATACTACACCTTTTTCAAGCAACTATGATGAACCGCCGAGGTTCCACGTTCCTATTTTCTCTTCTCTCTTTTTCTCAAAGGATGGAAGGTTCCTTCGCATACAAGTTTGCCAGGGGGGTGATTGTATGGAGTATGGACACCAATAGGCAACTTTCAGATTGGCATCTTGCAGGAAAGAGTGCAATAACGAACAAAAGGCTAAGTTGCGAAACCTTGAGTAAATTATTTTAAAACACTAAGTTCTTTTCCTTGCGCGATTTTGGTTCTTGTATGGGAAACCTGCACGCGAAGGAACCTTGTCATGATCAGTTGAACCTCTGCTCTGTTTGAGTCCGCTCAACAGTTTAGGTGGCTGCGTTGAGAGCGACAAGGTATTTTGCTGGTAGCAACACCCCCAGCAAGCTGCTAAGGATCCGTTTCTCAAAGCGCTCGCGGCAAGAGTGCGCGCACCGGCAAGTTTTCCCAATAAAGCGTAGGGTATATACCATACAAGGAGGAATCAAACAGGAAAGATAGCAAGTGTTCATCCAAAACACGGCAAGTTATATTACATCAATAGTCGCCGCAAATTCTAAATTAAGATAAATTGTCTTGGGCACGAGGTCATGGCGTCAAGGAGAAGCGAAGTGGCTGGTCCCTACGCTGGCCTTCCACCCTCTTGACTTCGTCCACCATCGCGACGATAGGCGCGACAAGCTCTTCAAGTGCCTTGCGGTTTGTATCCTTCAGCAAGCTATCGAGCACGTTGGTGAGGTCGAGGCCAGGGTTCCTGTACGCCACCTTGATGAGCACCTTGAGAAGGACAGCCCGACAAAGTTTACAGGATTCGCTGGCAAGCTGGGTTGCTCGGTTGGAGTGGAGCAGCTTCAGGGTGTCGAGGAGGGCGTCAAAGAACATGGTCAGCCTGGCGCTCAGAGTCACCCTCTCCTCGGAAGAATACCTGAAATTCTACAGGCCCATGGTGGACAGTTGTGCTGTGAGCCTCTCCACGACATCGATGAGGCGCTTAGTCCAGATCCCCACGCCTTTCTCATAGTCATTATTAGTGGCGACGATGCTCTCAAGTAGCTCCTTCTCGTCCTCGAGGTTCTTGGCCAGGGTCTTCTCACGAGTCCTGTTGTGCTCAAGGGACTCCTCTAGTGTGGTCAACTTCAGTTTCAGGTCGGCAAGGGAGTCGTTGGCTGCGGAGAGCTGCTTGGTCTTGTCGGATATGGTGGTTTGCATCTCCGCCAAGCTATAGAGAGTTTTGTCTCTGTCGTACTTGAGCGTCGAGAGCTCCTTGCCAGGTTCCGCCAGGTCCGCCTCCAGTTTCTTCTGCTTGTCAGCCAGCTCGCCCTTCGCGGCCTTGTCGGTGTACTAGAGTAGGGGTACCCTAGTATCCCGAACTCACGCACGGGCAGTTGCAGCGCCCCACGGCAAGGCTTGCCGAACGACCGCCAGGGTCCTCCGTGGGTTCCCTTGGAGCCCCTTCAAGAACAAAGTATTTAAGATGAAGAGACAAGACCCCGGCAAGAGAAGCTTGCCGGGAAGGCCAACCAAGGCGCCACAAGAAACTTACCGCGACGCACCACACGTCCCGGCAAGATCCAGCGAGCGACAAGCTTCCGGACGCAACAAGACGACGACCCCGCCAAGGTACTTGCCGGGGGCCAGCTGCCACCCCATACCCGCGCTCCAGCGCACCCGCCCGCGCGTCGCCATGAGGCTTTCTCAGGGGCGCGTGGCGGGAACCTGTGCAGCCAGGGGTACGCGGTGGCAAGCGGAGATGAACAGGAGGCCATCGTGGCGAACGGT
The DNA here is from genome assembly GCF_018294505.1 of Triticum aestivum. Classification (NCBI taxonomy): domain Eukaryota; kingdom Viridiplantae; phylum Streptophyta; class Magnoliopsida; order Poales; family Poaceae; genus Triticum; species Triticum aestivum. Next base: position 396,628,852 of record NC_057810.1, read on the forward strand.
GGCGCTCCTAACAGTCACTTTTTGCACTGTTTAGGCAACTCAGACGGGCATTCAATGCCCCTGTCCCCTGCCGTCAGAGTTAGGTAGGATACACTGTGTCTACAGTAGCGGTAGGTGCAGCTACCGCATTCTTTTTCCATTTCTACCCCTCTCGTCTACGTTGCCACCTGTCGGTGACCCCTTGAGAGTATAAAAGGAGGCCCAAGCGCAACGTAGAGGGGGTTCGGCTCATTCGAAACATCAGGAACACTCTCACGCTCGGTCTGGCAGCGTCCATCGCTCCTGAGCAAGAATTCAATACACACAAACAAGCAGCAGTAGGGTTTTACGCATCCGTGCGGCCCGAAGCTGGGTAAAACTGCTCGCGTGTACTGCCTCGATCCGCTCTTTGCGTGGCCTCCGCCCCCCTCCGAACCGAAAGGGGCCCGGTCCCCATAGGTGTTGGCGGATCAGTTTCCCCGACATCTTTTGCGCGCCAGCTAGGGGGCGTCGAGATTGTGCGAACCCGATCCGGCGTGCACGCGAGCTAAATCTTCATCGTCTTCATCGACATGCCACCGAAGAAGAAGGATTCGGAGGCAGCTGTTCCGTCTGCGTCGCTTTCACCGCCTCCGGAGCAAACGGGTGGTGGAGTGGACGCCGGCGGAAGAATGGGCGTCGACGAGGGAGCCCTCAGTGCAGCCAAGTCCAAGGACAAGGCGGCACAGACCTCGGTGTCCATGCGCGCACCGCGCCCCTCTCAGGAGGCGTGGGACCAGCAGCGTCATGGCGTTCGCAGCGCCATACGTCCGCTGGGCCAAGATCAAGCTGGTGGTTCTCGTGGCGCTCAAGACCAACATGCACGTCAACATGCTGGCTCGAGCGAAGTACGGTCGCCTGGACGGGGCACTGCTCCTTCTAACGTGGTTAGGAGTCCGAGCACGCCCCACTCCTCGCACCGTTCACCTCCGCCGCCCACCACTCCAGCAGAAGCCTTGGCGCGAGCTCAACTGCTCCTAGACTATCCTCCGACGGCGGACAAGACCGACGAATGGAGGGCCACTATCCAGAGCCTCATCGGCTTCGCCAACGGCGACACTGCGCGGCAACCAAGCACCTCGCTGCCGCGGCAGGACAGCCGGACGCGAGCCGATGGCAACAAGACCGGGGGAGGTGCGACTTCCATGCACTCTCCACTACGAAGGCCAAAATCGCCGACTCGCCGGGTCCACCCCGACAGCGGCTCCACCGCGTCGTCGGACCCACGAGCTCGTCGCGACCAGCGCCAAGTTCTCCATGAACGACAACAAGAAGACGCTCGAACCCGCATCGAGCGCCGAAGAGAAGCGCGACGTCAATCCGACAAGCGCGCTGGGCCCTCTGTTGACATGCATGCGCCAGGGGAACCAGGCGATCTGCCGTACGCGGTAGGTTGTCCTGCGTTCACCCGTGAGCTGCGGCAAGTCCAGTGGCCCAGCACAAAGAATTTCAAACCAGACGTACCAGAGAAGTACGACGGCAAGACGCATCCGTCGGAGTTTCTCAGCATCTACACCATCGCGGTGCAGGCTGCCGGGGGACGGGACGACAAGATCCTTGCCAACTACTTCCCGCTGGTACTCAAGCCCAACGTCAGGTCCTGGCTCATGCACTTGCCGGACAATTCCATCTCCTCTTGGGCAGATTTATGCCATCAGTTTGTCGGCGCCTTTACAGGCGGCCACAAGCCACATGGCCAAGAGAGCGATCTTCATCTGCTCGCCCAGAAGGAAGGAGAACCACTGCGCAAGTACATTCAGAGATTCAGCCGTGTACAGCACAACATCCCAGACGTCCACCCCGCCGCGATCATCAGCGCGTTCCATCAGAACGTGCGAAACCGAAGGATGAGGGAGGAGATGGCGATGTGTAAGATCAGAGACGTCAGCGAGCTTTACGCCCTGGCCGACAAGTGTGCACGCGCTGAAGAGGGGAGGAGGCTCCCCGGAGAGAGTACAGGAGCAGGAGGATCCGACAGTGAGGATGCCGCCCCGACAAGGAAAGGCCGGCGGCGGAACAACAGAAGGAAAAAGGGCAAGGAAGTGCTAGCTGTCGAGCAGACCGGCAACGGAGGTGGTGCCAAGGAAGCTAAAGCTGGTGGCTCCGACAAGGAGGCCCAGCCTGTGGCGGCCGCCGACAAGCAGGACAGCTCCGGCAAGCAGTATTGTAAGATTCACCGCACCAAGGGTCACGATCTCCAGAACTGCAAGAAAGTCGAACAGCTTGTTGAGCAACAGAAAGCTGAGTACGAGCGGCGCGACAAGGAGAAGGCCCAGGAAGGAACTGGTGGATCCGGCAAGAAACGTCCCGGCCGAGGAGGACGCCGCGGCAAGGCCAAGCAGCGGCAAGGAGATAGGCCTCCCCGTGGCCGCGACAAGGATGAAGACGACGACGATGACGAAGACGTGGATGATGATGAGGCCGATGAGCAGGAATTTCAGAAAGCTACAGAGGTCCTGTGCGTTGACGGTGGTGCTTCTCTGCATACTTCGCACCGCCAACTCAAGCAGTGGATGCGGGAGGTTAATGCAGCGGAACCATCCGTAGAGTCACGCAAGCCTCTGAAATGGTCCAGCACGCCTATCATCTTCGACATTGAGGATCACCCTGATCGCATAACTGCGGTCGGGTGCTTGCCGATGTTGGTTTCACCAACTATCCGCAACCTCAAGGTCACGAAGATGCTAGTTGACGGCGGGGCCGGCTTGAATCTGATCTCCTCCGCGGTCCTCCAGAAACTTCAGATCCCTGACAGCGAGCTCGAAGAGACCGGCACATTCCAAGGAATCAGCCCGGGAAGAAGCAAGCCGAAGGGAAAGATCACGCTGCCGGTCACATTTGGCAGCGAGCTGAACTTCAGAACTGAGAGGGTCACATTTGACGTTGCCGATTTTCCATTGCCCTACAATGGGATCCTTGGCCGTCCAGCGCTCGCCAAGTTTATGGCAGCCTCTCACTATGCATACAACATGCTCAAGATGCCAGGCCCGATAAGTGTCATCTCTGTCCCCGGCGACAAGAAGGATGCCCTTATCTGCACCGACAAGATCTACCGGGAAGCAGCAGCCGCAGCTGATCACAACACACTTGCCGCTGAAGCTCCCGGGGGAAGAAGAAGACAAAGTCCGGCAAGAGCTCTGATGCCCACTCCGGCAAGCGCACCTCTTCGGAGTGCTGCGCTACCGTCGAGGACGCACCATCGAGCTCCACCGGCAAGTGCAAGAAGACGATGGCAGCTCCACCCGAGACCAAGAAGGTGTCCGCCAAGGAGGACGGCACTGGTGGTACCTTCACCATCAGTGCCACGCTTGACCCCAAATAGGAAAGCGCGCTCATTGCTTTCCTGCGGGCGAATGTCGACGTGTTTGCATGGCAACCGTCTGATATCCCCGGTGTTCCCAGGAAAGTAATTGAGCACCACCTAGCCGTTTGTCCTCATGCTCGGCCCGTCAAGCAGAAAGTCAGGAAGCAGGCAGTGGAGCGCCAAGAGTTCATTGCAGAAGAGATCAGGAAATTGGAAGCAGCAGGCCTTGTCAGAGGAGTGCTCCATCCCACGTGGTTGGCCAATCCTGTAGTCGTGCGCAAGGCGAACGGGAAATGGAGGCTTTGTATAGACTTCACTGATGTTAATAAAGCTTGTCCCAAAGACCCATTTCCCTTGCCGCGTATTGACCAGATTGTTGACTCCACAGCCGGATGTGATTTGCTTTCATTTCTTGATGCATACTCAGGATACCATCAAATCTTCATGGCAGAAGAGGATGAGGAAAAAACCGCATTTATCACCCCTTGCGGCACATACTGTTTTGTACGGATGCCCTTTGGGTTGAAGAATGCTGGTTCAACATTTGCAAGGGTAGTCCATGTCACTTTTGAGCCACAGATACACAGAAATGTGGAAGCCTACATGGATGATATAGTGGTCAAGAGCAAGGACAAGGCTACCCTGATCCAAGATTTAGAAGAAACTTTTGCAAATCTGCGCAAGATCAACCTCAAGCTCAACCCCGAGAAGTGCGTGTTTGGAGTCCCTTCCGGCAAGCTTCTCGGGTTCTTTGTGTCTCAGCGGGGAATTGAAGCCAACCCCGACAAGATCAAGGCCATCGAGCAGATTGAAGCACCGAAGCGCGTCAAGGATGTGCGAAGGCTTGCCGGTTGCGTGGCTGCTCTCAGCAGGTTTATCTCTAAGTCTGCTGAGCGCGCCCTGCCGTTTTTCAAAATATTGAAAAAGGCAGGTCCAATGAAATGGACTCCGGAAGCGGAGGATGCGCTGCAGGACTTGAAGAGGTACCTGTCCTCCACTCCAATACTTGTCGCACCTAAGCCACAAGAGAAGTTGCTGCTGTACCTAGCGGCAACCAATCAAGTGGTTAGTGCTGCGTTAGTAGCGGAGAGGGAGGCGGATGATGAGCCAGCGACCGCGACAAGTGAATCCAGCGACAAGCAGGGGGCTTCTCCGACAAGCTCTGGTCCCGACAAAGATGAATCTGCGCAGACGTGCAAGGAGGTGCAGAAGAAGATGGTGCAGCGCCCAGTTTACTTTGTCAGCTCCCTTCTCCAGGGGGCTAGGTCGAGGTACTCTGGTGTGCAAAAATTGCTTTTCGGCCTTCTCATGGCCTCGAGAAAGCTGCGCCATTACTTCCAGGCACACGAGATCACAGTTGTCACTCGCTTTCCGCTGAAGAGGATACTGCAGAATCCAGAAGCAACAGGCAGGATTGTCGAGTGGGCGCTGGAACTGTCAAGCTTTGGCCTCAAGTTTGAGAGCACTGCAACGATCCAAAGCAGGGCATTGGCAGAGTTCATAGCAGAGTGGACGCCAACCCCAGACGAAGAAATTCCAGAGACGAGCATCCCCGTCAAAGAGACAAGCAAAGAGTGGCTGATGTACTTTGATGGCGCCTTCTCGCTGCAAGGCGCCGGCGCAGGTGTGCTGCTTATCGCACCCACCGGAGAGCACCTCAAGTACGTAGTTCAGATGCATTTTCCCAAGGAGCAAGCAACGCACAATACTGCAGAGTATGAAGGATTGCTTGCCGGTCTCAGAATCGCAGCCGACCTTGGGATCAAGAAACTCATTGTCAGGGGTGACTCGCAGCTTGGTCGTCCGCCAAGTAAACAAAAGCTATCAGAGTCCGTTGATGGAAGCATATGTTGATGAAGTAAGGAAGCTAGAAGCACACTTTGACGGCCTGCAAATGGAACACGTTCCACGAGCTCAGAACGATATTGCTGACGGCCTGTCAAAGTGCGCAGCACTAAAGTTACCTGTGGAACCAGGGATTTTTGTGCTCAAGCTGACTCAACCATCCGTAACACCATCGACTGGACAGAGAAAGAAGAGGAAGTTGGTTTCTGATGACTACTTTCCGGCAGAGCTTCCCGAAGCCGCCGCCAAGAAGGTCCCCAAGATCGACGCCAAGAGTGCTGAGGAGCAGTCTGCTCCGGCGAACCTCTTGGTTTGTTCCGTTGAAGCAGATGCTCCCGACAAGTTTTGCTCCGGCAAGCTTGCCGGGGAATATCACGCTCCGGCCGAACCGCAGGTTCTTGCCGTAGAAGCGGATGTTCCCACAGCAACAGATATGCCTTTAGTCCTTGTTGTCGAGCCACAAGCTCCAGCATGGGCGCAGCAGATTGTCCGTTTCCTTCAGACAGGAGAGCTTCCCGAAGAGCAAGAAGAAGCGGAAAGAGTAGCCCGGCAGTCAAGTATGTACAAGTTTGTCGACAACACACTGTACAGAATAAGACTCAACGGTGTGAAATTGAAGTGCATTCGCCGGGAAGATGGACAACAGCTGTTGGCAGAGATACATGGAGGCATATGTGGTCACCACATTGGCGCAAGAGCACTTGCCGGCAAAGCATTCCGACAAGGCTTCTTCTGGCCGACAGCCCTCCAGGATGCAACTGCACAAGTAACCAAGTGTGAAGCGTGCCAGTTCCATTCCAAGCAGATACACCAACCAGCTCAAGCTCTCCAGACGATCCCTTTATCCTGGCCATTTTCGGTCTGGGGGCTCGACATCCTCGGCCCCTTCCCCCGAGCTGTCGGGGGCTTTGAGTTCTTGTACGTTGCAATCGACAAGTTCACAAAGTGGCCGGAAGTGGAACCAGTGAGGAAGGTGACAGCACAGTCAGCAGTCAAGTTCTTCAGGTCGATTGTTTGCCGTTTCGGGTTCCCTAACAGGATCATCACCGACAACGGCACGCAATTTACGAGCCGCACCTTCATGCAGTACGTCCAAGATCTTGGCGCCAAGGTCTGCTTCGCTTCTGTTGCTCATCCGAGAAGCAACGGTCAAGCGGAGAGGGCAAATGCTGAAGTGCTGCGAGGCCTCAAGACCAGAACTTTCGACAGGCTGCACAAGTGCGGAAGAAACTGGATCGAGGAGCTGCCGGTGGTTCTTTGGTCGATCAGGACGACGCCAAATCGAGCCACTGGCCAGACACCCTTCGCTCTAGTCTATGGAGCAGAGGCAGTTCTCCCCACGGAACTCGTTTACGGGTCACCTCGAGTGCTCGCTTATGATGAGCTCGAGCAAGAGCAGTTGCGCCAAGATGACGCGCTGCTCCTTGAGGAAGACCGTCTTCAGGCTGCTGTGCGAGCCGCTCGCTACCAGCAAGCTTTGCGTCGCTACCATAGCCGCAAAGTTAAAGCCAGGAGCTTCGAGGAAGGCGACCTTGTTCTTCGGCGTGTTCAGTCCGCCAAGAATTCCAACAAGTTGACGCCGAAGTGGGAAGGCCCTTATCGGGTGAAACGAGTCACTAGGCCCGGCGCTGTCCGCCTTGAGACCGAAGATGGCATTCCGGTGAGCAACTCCTGGAACATAGAACATCTTCGTAAGTTTTACCCGTAGGGCGCGGTTGCCGGAAGCTTTTCCGGCAACCACCTTTTGTACAAGTCTTGCCGCTGTTGCATGTAATCCTTTGTACAAAGCCGGGCGCAGACCCCGTGCACCAGTAAAGTTCATGTGCCCCGCACATCTTGTCAGTTTTTTTTATGCTATAATCCTTTTCGCATATGTTATCTGACACTTTGTGCAGCACCAGACCCCGGTAAGCGATAACGAGCCCAAGGCTCCATATCATTACTTTATTTCTCTGTTTCTTTCTCAAAAGAAGGAAGGTTCCCTCGCCCACAAGGTTTACCGGGGGGGGAAGGAGAAGATAATGGTGTGGACCAGGCCGTTCAAGAAAGTTTCTCCTTGCCGGGAAGCAGACGACAGAAAAGCTAAGTTGCTAAAGTTTGAGCAATCAGTTTTTTAAGTTTTTGAGTTATTTTCCTTGAACGACCGTGCTTTGTATGGAAAACCTGTGCGCGGAGGAACCAACTCGTAGCTAGCTGCGCCCTTACTTTGTTTCGAGTCCGCTCAACAACTTAAGTGAGCTGCAACTAGTTGCGACAAGGTTGCTTGTCGGTAGCGACCCCGCCAGCAGGCTGCTGAAGTTCCGCACTCGGCGCTCGCGGCAAGGGTGCCTGCACCGGCAAGTTTCCCTAGAAAGCGTAGGGCAGAACCATACAAAGCCAAGAGTCGAGTAAAGGAAGTAACACAACAATTTTTTGCCTAAGATAGAGTTATATTACAAAAATAACTTGTCGCGCCTCTAATAAAGTGTTCCCATGACATGACTGGCAGCGACAAGAAAAGAAGAAAACGGACGGCCTAATCTACGCGACCGCCGTCAACCCTTTTGACCTCGTTCACCCTGTCCACAATGGGTGCGACGAGGGCCTTAAGTGCGTCAAGATCAGCGTCCGCCGGCAGCCTCTTGAGGACGTTGGTGAGGTTGAGGCCCGGATTGCGGAAGGCCACCTTCACCAGCACCTTCTCCAGAACTCCGGCACAAATCGAGCGTGACTCGTCGGCCAACTGCTTTGGGATCCGTTCCCGGAGTTGCTGGAGCGCCGCCGCCACGCCTTTGAAGAACAGAGTGAGCTTGGCGCTGGGTTGGAGATTCTCGTCGGAGGAATACCCGAAGCCTTCCACCCCCAACTGCACCAGCTCCTCTTCAATGACTGCAGCAATGTTCACGAGGCCCTCCGTCCAGAGCGCCACGGTATCTCTGAGAAGATTCTGGGTTTCGGCGGCCCTCGCCAGCAGCGCATCGTTGGCCTTGATGTCCTTCTTCAAGTCTGCCTCCCGTTTCCTGGTGCTGTCCAACGTCTCCGTCAAGGTGGCCAGCTTCAGCGTCAGATCTGCGTTGGAATCCTTGGCGGCGCTCAGTTCCTTGCCCCTCTCGGCGAGTCGGCCCTGCAGCTCACCGTGGGCAAGGGCGTCCTTCTCGCGCTCTAGCTTGAGCGCGGCAAGCTCTTCGCCACCAACCTTCAGATCAGCTTCTAGCTGCGCCACCTTTGCCTCCAATTCTTTCTTGGCGGCCTCGGCAGCCGCAGCCGCATCCTTTGCCTCTTGGAGCGTCCCGCCAAGTGCCCGTTCGCGCGCGGCAAGCTCCTCTTCGTGGCTGTCGAGGTTCACTTTCCGCTGAGTCAGCTCGCCTTCTCGCGCGTACAGCTTCTCGCCGGTGAGCCGCTGCTGCTCTTCAGCCTCAGCCTTCTCAAGGAGGAAGGCCTTCCGCTCCTCAGCAAGCTGCTCCCGCTCCTCCGCCAAGGCCCGGAGAGTTTCTTGGCGAAGACCCCGGAGCTCCTCCGCACGCTTCTCTATGTCCACGCTCGCCCTCGCGACAAGCGCTTCCCGGGACTCCAACTTGACTTGGCGGGCGCGGTAGAGCGCCAGCAGCCTCCGTAGCAGCCGCTCCTCCTCAGGCTCGCCGCTGCTGCTTCCCGGCGCGTCGACGATCGACAACCCGGCGGAGGCAAGCACCTCCCCATCCAGAGCTTCTCCTTCCATCGGCGCCCTGGAGCTCGACGCCCAGGGGAGCTTGATGAAGATGCCCTCGCCAGCCTTCAGATAGGCGCCGGGCTGGGGCTCCTCGGAGCCTGACGCTGCGGCAGCGGCGGAGGGATCGGCGGTCGGTGCAGCGCCTGACGCTCCTGCGGCCTCAGGGCCGTCAGTGCGATCGCCAGATCCCCCGCCAGCTTCCTCGGCGGCAGCCTTGGCGGCCTCTTCGCCGGCGGGCACGTCAGCGCCGGCTCCTTCTTCGGTGGCCGCGGCATCATCAGTATTGCCGCGCGCGTCCTCCTCACCGCCCGCCTCGGTCTCCATCGGATCCGCGGAGGGTGGGTCTGACGACCGGAGAAGAAGGAGAAATCAAACAAGTATCCGAGAAGAGAAATCAGCAGAAGACTACAAGGAAAGTTTCGGGCAAGAAGGACTACCTGTGCTAGGATCTGCTGTCATGACCTCCACCACCGGGGGATCGTTGGCGCTGTCCCTTGCCAGAGACTCCCCCCTTGCCGGAGACTCCTCCCTTGCCGGAGATCGCTTCCTTGCCGGAGAACGCTCCCTTGCCGGGGAGTCCGCCCTTGGCGGCGTAGTCGAAGCAGACGACGAGTCGGAGGAGATCACCACGCCCTCCTGATGAAGCTGTTCTGCTCCTGCACAAACAAACCAGTGATCAGATGTCAACAAAGGAAAAGAGCAACCACGCGCACCCAGAAGCAGAAAGTAAACCATATGCTTACGCTGGGGGCTGCGCTGGGGGCTGCTCTGCGAAGTGATGGCCGGATCCGGCAAGGTGGTCTCGGGCGCGCCTCCTGTCGTTGCAGTGGGCTCGTCCTCGATGACCACCACCTGAGACTTGGCCCTCTTCGCCGCCCTCTGGGACAGAGTCCTGAAAAAGAAGAGCCCAGGGGGGATCAGATCCGATGCAAGACAAGATCAGCAAGTTGAAGAACTACAAGAACAAGCAAGGGAATCTTACTCTTCTTCTTCTTCCTCCTCGTCGGAGCTGAGCGCGGAGAGGTCGAAGTTCGGCCCACTTCCAGCGCGACGAGGTGGAGGGGTGGGATCCCTTGACCGCTTGGCGGGGGCTGCGGCGCCAGCCCGAGACGGCCCCGCTTCAGTTGTCGCTGCGGCGGGAGGCGCTCCCGCGGCAACCGTACTTGCCGCGGTAGAGTGCGTCACGCGACGCTGCGGCTGTTGGCCCACTTGCCGCCCTGCTACGTCGCCAACCCTGCGGAGGCGCCTTCTTGGCTGCGCTGGGGGCTGCGCTGCGGGCCCTGCTCGCGGCAAGCTCCTCGGAGATGGCGGGCCGCTCGCACCCTCGGCGGGCTCGTTCGACTCGGCGTCGGGCGCGGCGAGCTCTTCTTCCTCTTCGGGCTGCTCCCGTTCGGCAAGACTCATCGCCAACGCCGCGTCCGCTTCCTCCACGGTGAACCCGAATTCACCCGCGGCCGCGGCTGCCGCCGCCTCTTCCGCCCTGGTGGCGATGCGCTCCATCTCTTGATCAGTGGTGTCGCGGGTGAGGAGCTTCTTCTCGTCAGCATTGACCGCCACCTCCACTAGGCTGTCGAAGAACTGCTGCACGACGTCGCCGGCGGGCTCTTGCCAAGTTGGAGCGATCCCGTGCGAGTCACACAACGGCATCATTGCGCAGATGCGGTCGCGCGAGGAGTTGTTACACAGAGGCACGACGCCTGCCGGCAACCTGAACCACTCGGGATGCTGCGGGTCGTGCTTGAATATTTCCTTAAGTATCCCGTCCAATTCTATGACGGTGAAATTGAAGTTGAGGCCTGGGCGCAACCTCATGATGTCTGCCGGGCCTCCAAATTCCCAGGCGGGTCTCCCCTCGCCTGCAGAGGGGCGATGCGGCGGCGGAGGAAATCTGCGCCGACAGCTCCTACAGTCAACCCGGCAAGCCTGAGGCGCAAGATCCGGGTGGTGGCGATCTTCAACTTGTCATCGTCCGCGGACAGAGCGCTCCAATCATTGCCTCGCACTGCTGGGGCTTGGCGCAGGGCGGTGAACGGCTGCGGGTTCTCCTCTACAACCCAGCACCAGTTTGCTCTCCACTCATCCCACTTGCTGCGGAGCTCCCCCTCCAGATAGGTCTCCTTCTTGCCGGCTCGCGAGATCCAGGCGATCCCCCCGGCAAGGGTTTCCCCTCTCTCGACACGGGGCATGAAGAAATGGCGGAAGAGAGCTACGTTGGGGTGGACTCCGACAAAGTTTTCGCATAGATGGGCGAAAACTGCCATGGTCAAGACGGCGTTGGGGGTAAAATCAAGGAGGTGGAGCCCGTAGGTGTTCATGATATCACAGAAGAAATCAGAGAATGGCGGGCAGAGCCCGCAGTAGAAGAACACGGCAAAGAAAGGGTACCCGCCAACTGGAGCTTCTTGCGAGGTGATGGAGGAGAGTACCTTTGTGCGCGGATGCGCCCGTGTCTCCGTCGACCAGAAGAGATAGTACCACTCCCTCAGATCCTTTGCGGAGAGCTCGGGGAGGAAGGTGGCCCGCTCTTTATTGCAGCGCCTCAAGCCGCTGCGCTTCGGTCAACTTCACAGCTTTCGCGGCCTTCCCCTTTCCGGGCTTCGGAACCATGGCGGAGGCGGTGGGGGAGATCGACGGCGCTGGTAGTGGAGGCGGCGACGGAAGCGGAGCGCTGCTCTCTTTCGACTTTGGAAGCGGAGGAGAGCGGCGGAAGTTTCTGAGATTGCAGCAGCGAATGACGAAGATAGGGGAAATACCCCTGTTTCCCCTGCTTATAAGGAGGAGGGGGCGGACGTTGCACTCTTTTCGAATAAAGAACCACCCACGATCTCCCCCACGACGCCGTGATTGACGCGTGCCGTTGCGGGGGGTGCGGTGGATACGGAGTTAGATTCGGCATACCCCAGGCCCGCGCGTGCCCGTGCCCTGTTTTGGGCCTGGCCCAATAGCGCCTGGCACCGTGTATGGCCCAGGCCCGGGGGCTCCTGTCGGTGTACTAGAGTAGGGGTACCCTAGTATCCCGAACTCGTGCACGGGCAGTTGCAGCGCCCCACGGCAAGGCTTGCCGAATGACCGCCAGGGTCCTCTGCGGGTTCCCTTGGAGCCCCTTCAAGAACAAAGTATTTAAGATGAAGAGACAAGACCCCGGCAAGAGGAGCTTGCCGGGAAGGCCAACCAAGGCGCCACAAGAAACTTACCGCGATGCACCACACGTCCCAGCAAGATCCGGCGAGCGACAAGCTTCCGGACGCGACAAGACGACGACCCCGGCAAGGTACTTGCCGGGGGCCAGCTGCCACCCCATACCCGCGCTCCAGCGCACCCGCCCGCGCGTCGCCATGAGGCTTTCTCAGGGGCGCGTGGCGGGAACCTGTGCAGCCAGGGGTACGCGGTGGCAAGCGGAGATGAAGAGGAGGCCATCGTGGCGAACTGTGGCGCTCCTAACGGTCACTTTTTGCACTGTTTAGGCAACTCAGACGGGCATTCAATGCCCCTGTCCCCTGCCGTCAGAGTTAGGTAGGATACACTGTGTCTACAGTAGCGGTAGGTGCAGCTACCGCATTCTTTTTCCATTTCTACCCCTCTCGTCTACGTTGCCACCTGTCGGTGACCCCTTGAGAGTATAAAAGGAGGCCCAAGCGCAACGTAGAGGGGGTTCGGCTCATTCGAAACATCAGGAACACTCTCACGCTCGGTCTGGCAGCGTCCATCGCTCCTGAGCAAGAATTCAATACACACAAACAAGCAGCAGTAGGGTTTTACGCATCCGTGCGGCCCGAAGCTGGGTAAAACTGCTCGCATGTACTGCCTCGATCCGCTCTTTGCGCGGCCTCCACCCCCCTCCGAACCGAAAGGGGCCCGGTCCCCGTAGGTGTTGGTGGATCAGTTTCCCCGACAGGCCTTTGCAGTTTCAGCAGTGTCGACGACTTCCTTTAGCTTGCCGGCATGGTCCAGGACTAGAGCGTCAAGCGTCTTCTTGTGCTCCTCCTCCAATTCTTGAGTCCACTGCGCGACAAGTTTCTCAATTTCTTCATCATTGCCGTGGATCTTGGCGGCAAGTGCCTCCTCACGGGCGGCAAGGTCCTCTTCATGAGCGTCGAGCAAGACATGGTGTTCCCTTAGTTGAGCATCCTCCTTGGTGGCCTGTTGAGCAGCCTCCTCCTATGCCTTCTCAACGTCGGACTGTTTCAAAAGGACCTCATCCCTATGTTGTCTCAACTGCTCCCGGCCAGTCCCCAGCTCTTGCCAGGCCTCGACAAACCATACCTACATCTGCTCGGCACACTTCTGGAGGTCTGCCTCTGCTGCATCGACAACTGCTGCCCTGGAGGCTAACTTCTCCTTTCGGGTGTGGTGAAGCGCCTGGAGCTTCTAGAAATTGTCACTCATGGCTTGGAGGAGCTGCTCTTCTTTCGATCCACTATTGCTGGTGCATGGCTCATCGACAACCTTGAGCCCGGCAGTAGCAACGACTTCTTCATCAAAAACCTCTCCCTAGGTTGGCGTTCCAGTGCTCACCGTCCCCGGGATGCTGACGAACAGGCTGTCGCCAACTTTCAGGTACTTGCTTGATGGGGGGCTTCAGATGTTGATGATTGGTCCTCGACAACCGTCTCCCTGGCAACTGAGGGCTCCAGGACTGATGTAGCACCAGGCGCTCCTGAGGCAGGAATGCCATCAGTACGGTCGCCGGTCTCCATGCCGCCCTCTCCAGCAGACCCTGTGGGGGCTTCTTCTCGCACATCCTTGGTGGCCTCGTCAGCAGTGACCCTGGCGGCTTCAGCGGCAGCATCCTTGGCGGTGTCCTTGATGACAGTGTAGACGTCCTTGTGATCCTTCAAGGGGAGATCTGGAGCCAGGGAGGAGAAACAAAGTGAAACCAAGGTTGAAGCTCAAGGCAGAAAGAGAAGAGAGGAAAATCACACAACAAGGATAACGAGTGCCAGAAAGAAAGTGGCATACCCGCGGCGAGTGCCTCGGAGGTGTCTCCCTCCCCGGCAACATTCATTGCCGGTATGGAGCTGCCGGGGCCTGTGCTCGTCGGCTCTTCCTCCGCGCGCATGGGCTCGCCAGTGGAAACCCTTGCCGGGGATCCACCCTTGGGCGGTGTGGTTGACAGGAGCGGCATGTCAGGGTCGACCCTCAGTGGCCCTCCTTGTTGCTGTTCTTCTCCTGCAAACCCAGCAATATCAGTAGCAAAGATACACACCTCGACGCACGCCAGCGGGAAATGAGTAATGGGCTCATGCTGGGGGCTGGGTTGGGTGCCGCGTCATGGGCTAGACTCCGGGCTGATTATAATCGTCTCTAGCGCACCTGAGGTGCTTGCCGAGGGCCCATCGCCCGTTGAGGTCTTGGCCTTCTTTGCCATTCTCTGCGCCAATGTTTCCGTGTCTCTGCGGGGATGGGCCAAAGCGAGAGTAGGATAAGATAAGCAAATCAGAGACTCAGGGGATAAAGAAAGCGGCAGAACAATTACTCATCTTCTTCTTCTGGCCTCTTCTCTGTCCACGAGCTAAAAGAGGAGAGGTCAAAATCAACCTCCGCTGTGGTGTCCGTGCGTGGGGGGGGGGGTGGAGACGGGGACCTGGGTCATTTGGCTGTGGTCGGAGCAGCAGGCTCATGTGAGCCTGTTTCAGTCACCTTCCTTGACGTCTCGGTCCTGCGCCTTGTCTGGCGCACGGGTTGTTGTTGAACCCCTTGCCGCTCCTAAGCTTTGCCGGCAACATCCTTGCTGGGAACCTTTTTAGACGAGGAAGCCTGCTGGACTACCTCGCCGGAAATCGCATGCCGAAGGACCCGCTTCTTCTCCTCTAGAGCTGGGGGCTCCTCATGCGGCTGCTCCTCCGCAGTATCTTTGGTGGAAGGGCCCCCGGCAGCTGCGCCACTGTGCTCTCCGGCAGGCTCCCCCCCCCCCCGCTCGGCAAAGTCCTCCTCCGCACTGGATTCATCTTCCATGAAGCCAACGATGCCGACCTCCTTGGCAAGGTTGCCTCTTCCACCTTGCTGGGAATATATGCCACTTCGTCGTTGGTGGTGGGGCGGATGAAGTTCGTTTCTTCCCGGATGGCCCTCTCTGACAAGTTGTCGAAGAACTCTTGTGCCCGCTCCACGGACGACTCAACCCAGATCTGGTCAAGGCCATGAGCATTGAACACCAACATCATAGCAATGATTGAGGTCAGGGAAAAGTTGTTGCACAAGGGGATTACGCCCGCCGGCAACCTGAGCGGCCTGTCGGCCTTGAGGTGAAACAATTTTTGGTAGAGAGCCACATGTTTTATGACCGTCAGATTGTTGTTTAGACTAGGGCGCAACCTCATGATGTCTGCCGCATTCTAGTACTCCCAAGCTGGTCTCCCCTTGTTGTGCAGAGGGGCGATGCGACGGCGAAGGAAGTCGGCACCAACTATCTCGATTGTAAGCCCAGCAACCATAACGCGATGTATCCTGGTGGTTGCGATTGTGAGCATCCCATCTTGAGGGTCGAGGTCGCTCCAATCACTGCCATGGATGAGCTTCGTTTGCAGAGGCATACATAATGGCTACGGGTACTTCTGCATAATCCAGCACCACTTTCCCCGCCATTCGTCCCACTTCTCGCGGTAGGCCCCGTGGGGGTACGTCTTCTTGGTCCATGCCCTTGGGATCCAGGTGATGTAGCTAGAAAAGGCCTCCCCTAGCTGGATGCGGGTGAAGAAGTAATGGCAGAAGAGGGCCGCATTGGGGACCACTTCGGCAAAATTCTCACAGAGGTGGGCGAAGGTGGACATACATGCCACAACATTGGGCGTAAAATCCAAGATGTGGAAGCCGTATGTGTACATGATGTCGTTGAGGAAATCAGAAAATGGGGAGCAGAGGCCATAAGAGAGGTAATCGACAAAGAAAGGGAATTTATCTGGGGTGGCCTTGGTGCAAGAAGCCGGGATGACGCGGGTAGCAGGATGCCCCTTTGTCGCTCTTCCCCACATACACAGGTACCGCTCCTTCAAGGCGTGCGTGTCAAGCATCAGGGCAAAGACGACGTTCTGCTTCCGCATCTTCACCAACTCGCTCTCCGGCACCTCCTTGCCATTGCCCGCCTTGGGCGCCTCTTTTCCCTTACTCGCTTTGGGCGCCATGGCGGCTGGGGTGAGGGACAGGAGGCCGAGGGCGATGCTAGCGTGGAGGCGGCAAGCAGATGAAATGGCTCTGTTTTGGGCTCAGGGAAGAAGACGACAACGGTTTCTAGATTGGAACAGGCGATAGGTAAATGAGCGACGCCTCTGCAGATTTCTCTTTTTATGGGGAAGGCGCGAGGCTGCCCCTTTACTGTTCGATGTGAAAACACTTCGCGGGCGTGCTGCTGTTGCGGCTATTCTACACACGTATCCCACGCTGTGCATTCCATGCTGATCGTGGGGAAGCACAGCAGACGATATAATTACAACACTTAACCCCTGCCATGCATGCCTATGCATTGTTTGGGCCAGCCCAACAATGGCTCGCACCCGTCTATGGCCTAGGCCCAGGGCTCCTATCGGTGTACTAAAGTTTGGGCTTTTTTAGTACCTAATACTTGTGCTCGGGCAGTTGCAGCCTCACCCGCGGCAAGGCCTGACGAGGACAGTTGGAAACAAATACAAGATGATTGAAGAAGGCCACAAGCTAGGCTCCGGCAATATCCTTGCCGAGATGGTTTGTGAAGCAAAGTCCCGACAAGACCACCACCCCGGAGGTTGAGACCTCTGACACCATTGACAATGTCAAGACCAAGACCCATGGGCGTCTGCATGGTGGTATGCAGATCTTTGTGAAGACCAGAAGGCAAAGTTCCCAGCAAGATTCTTGCCGGGGACGTTTGCGAGGCCCCGGCAAGATTTTTGCTGGGGAAGCTCGCGGGCCCGCGGCGAGGCTCGCGCATGGCAAGGATCCACCCGCCCTATCAATGTTCTAGCACGGCGACTAGCCTGTCAGCCTAGCAAGCGCCTGTGTGGTGGCATGCAGATCTTCGTGAAGATCCTGCCATTGTTCCAGGGCAGCGGCTAGCTAGCCAACCTGGCATTGCATGCCTCGTTATCCTAGATGCGTGTCAAGATGAGGTGAGGCGGCAACGGACGGGACGGGCTCCGTTTCCGTCCCCAATAAAGTTAGGGACACATACACGGCGCATTAAATGTGTTTCTCCTAAGATGACAGAGATAAGTATGCACGTTGTAGCAACATGGTATAAAAGGAGGCCCAAGGCAATAGAGGAGGGGACTTTTGGACTTTCTGGCCCAGTTTGCATGCGTAGCAGCTAGCCGAAGCTCAAGAACACTCAATACACTAAAAGTAGGACTAGGGTTTTGCACTTCTTAGCGGCCCGAACATGGGTAAAAATCCTCGTGTTGATCGTTGGATCTGCTCTTTGTGCACTCCTCTTTCCCTGCCATATCGTAGAAGGGATCCACATGATCCCATAGGTGTCCCTCCCCGACAATAATATCACAATCATATTTGAACAACTAAGCTTTGGAATTATGAGTGCTGTGTTGTTTAGCTTGAAGGGTGGAGTACTGCTAGTATGACAGAAAGCACCTACATAGATCATAGTAGGGTAGATAAAAGGGGAAAACCCTAAGCATCAAGAGTAAAATCAGGAAAGTGGAAGTAGATGGACCATATGGGCTTGTATTGCCGGTACAACAAGAAAGGGTTTGGAAAGGCTTTGGCCCCAAAAGGGGTAGCTCTATTCAACCGAAGGCACAATACTATTACTATCAATCTAGACTATCAAAGATGACATAGCTCCCAGCATTTCCCGGATATTATGGCCGACCATTTAGAATCGTTGAAAGCATCCATCTGAAGTGACCCAATAGACCTGTCGACTGGAAATGTCCCTGCTCCACTTCCCGACAAGGAACATACTGTACTACTCCCTCCGTTCTTAAATATAAATCTCTTAGAGATTCGAATGCGGACTACATACAGAGCAAAATGAGTGAATGTAGACTCTAAAATATGTCTATATACATCCGTATGTAGTTCTTATTGGAATATCTAAAAAGACTTATGTTTTATCGAAAAAGGCTTTTGCCCCGCTTTATAAATAAAGCAACGATGAACAACACCCGGTACAAATGCATGCCACCACAACACACACACGCACCCAAGGAAGTTTAGGAACGAAGGAAGTAATATACTTATTAAGAAGAACAGAAGAGGAACATGATAACAAAGAGCAAGCAAATTTCTCTACTTTTTTCTCTACTCTTATATATATAAACACTATTCTGATCATGGGATCAGAATAATATTCGGATCACAACCTGAACTTCCTGAGTTACCCAACCTGTCCTTTGCCGAGTACTATGTTGAACTTTAGCTAAAAAGTGTCCAAATGGGGCTTTCGATATACCGTTGGAAAGCTATGGACACAAGAATGATTACCCAAGTTGATTTTTTTGTAAAATGTAAGCGGTTTAAGAGGAGTTTTGAAAACAGTTTTTTCTTCATACAAAAAACATGAATCATATTTTCGATCGCATTTCTAAATTATTTATCTGAATGAGGCAAATGATATGGCGCTGGAAAGCTGCTACAAAACCGCTCCTTCCACATGTTGATAGTTTTCTCTAATCCCCTATGGTTAAAGATTAATTTGGAAATCGTAAAATTTCACAAACCGAACAACTGAGTTAGTATTTTCGATGTCATTTCTAAACAACTAATCCAATTGAGGCAAATGATATGGCGTTGGAAAGCTTATGAAAATGCGCTACTTTTTCATGTTGAAAGTTTTTTCTAATTTTGAATGGTTTAAAAGTAATGTAGAAAACGGTACAAGTTCCAGCAAATTCGTATTTTCGAGCTAAATTTGAACCGTACGTCCGAATGTAGCAAATGATGTGGCGTTGGAAATCTTGAGGAAATTCGAAACATTTTTGTATCTATTGTTTCTCCCAATTCCTTACATTTTTAAGTTAATTTTGAAAATAGCTAAAAACATTATTTGGCTGTAATTTCTACAAACTTTATCGGAATGGTGCAAATAATATACCGTTGAAAAGCTACGGAAAATGTGAAACTTTTTCATGTTGATAGTTTTCTTTGATTCCTAGCCATTTTGAAGTAATTTTGAAAATAGCAAGATCATACATTCTGCCTTTGTTGCGAAACAGATTCTCCGAAAATGCACCGCGTGAACACTTGAACTTCTCGGCATGTCTACCTGAACTTCACTCCGTTTTTCACGTGCTTCAGATTAATAGTAATAGTATTTCATAAACCGAACTACCGAGTTCGTATTTTCGATGCCATTTCTAAATGACTAATCCAATTGAGGCAAATGATATGGCGTTGGAAAGCTTATGAAAATGCGCTACTTTTTCATGTTGAAAGTTTTTTCTAATTTTGAACGGTTTAAAAGTAATTCAGAAAATGGTACAAGTTCCACCGAATTCATATTATCGAGTTAATTTTTTAACCGTGCGTCCGATGCAACAATGATATGGCATTGGAAAGCTTGAACAAATGCGAAACTTATAGGTATATATTGTTTCTCCTAATTCTTTATGGTTTTAAGTCAATTTTGAAAATGGATGAAAACTATTATCGCCGTAATTTCTACAGAGTTTATCGGAATGGGTCAAATAATATACCGTTGAAAAGCTACGAGAAATGCAAAACTTTTTCATGTTGATGGTTTTCTCTGATTCCTAGCAGCTTTCAAGTAATTTTGGAAATGACGAGATGGTGCATTCTTCTTATGTCGCGAAACAGATTCTTCGAAAATGCACCATGTGAAGAACTTGAACTTCTCGGCATGTCTACCTGAACTTCACTCTATTTTTCACATGATTTTTTTTCTCGTAGCAATCCATCCACTCACTAGAATTGAGCATGTGATATCCAAATGGAAAGCTGTTGTAACACGCAATTTTACTGTGTTGATCATTTTTTCATACTCGCGATGGTTTTAAAAGTTTTTCATCTGAAATTCATTCAGTGTAGTAGTTGAACTTCCTACTGTTTTCACGTTGAACTTATGTGACGTATTTTTGTTTGTAATTTTCTCATCCATTCGTTAGGGTTAGGCAAAAAGCGTCACGGGAAAATGAAGTTCTTTCAAGCTCTGCCATAGAATGGATTGATGTTCACCAAAACGGTCATAAGTTTGTCATTCGGAGTCCGTGTTGGACCCACTAGTACTCAAACTGCTCGCAGCGAGCATGCGAATCCAATAAATACTCCTGGATTGTGCTAGGAGGCCCGGAGTAACCTTAAATTCAGCCTTAAGAAGGACTTTTTGGCACTGAAAGTCAAAGAACATCATTCTCCGCTTTTTTCGTACAAGTTTTTGAACCCATTGGCACTTCCTTTTGAACGAAATTCGAGAGTTTATGTTTCTTATAGACATTAGCCCCCCTGGTAGGGACAAACATAGCTTTCTGCAGATGCTCTATGATCTAGGCAATCTCATTTGGCCGTAAACTGAAGAAAATCCAGCGGTTGTATGCCTTATTCTCCTTGTTTTCGCCGGATGGCATGCTGTAACTCATGCGCATGAAAGCCAAGAACAAAAAGGCATTCCTGGCATTAGTCAATATATATGTGGAAACAATATCTCCACTTTAGAGGACAAGAAATTTCGGGTCGGTCAAGCAAAAAGCGTGACGGGAAAATGAAGTACTTTCAAGGACTGCCATAGAATGGACCGATGTTCACTAGAACGGTCATAACTTTGTCATTCGGAGTCCGTGTCGGACCCACAAGTACTCAAAATGCTCGCGGCGAGCGTGCAAATCCAGAAAATACTCCCTACTTGCGCCAGGAGGCCCAGAGTACCCTAAAATTTGGCCTTAAGCAGGACTTTTTGGCCCTTAAAGTCAAAGAACATCATTCGCCGTTGTTTTTCGGACAAGTTTCTGAACCCATTGGCACTTCCTTTTGAAGGAAATTAGAGAGATTATATTGGTTAGACCCCCTGGTAGGGACTAACGTAGCTTTATGCAGATGCTCTATGAGCCGGGCAATCTCATTTGGCCGTAAAGTGAAGAAAATCTAGCGGCTATATGCCTTATTCTCCTTGTTTTCGCCGGATGGCATGCTGTAACTCATGCGCGTGAAAGCCAAGAAGAAAAGGGCGTTCCTGGCATCAGTCAATATATATGTGGAGACAATATCTCCACTATAGAGGACAAGAAATTTTGGGACGGTCAGGCAAAAAGTGTCACAGGAAAATGAAGTTCTTTAAGGGACTGCCACAGAATGGACCGATGTTCACTAAAATGGTCATAATTTTGTCATTCGGAGTCCGTGTCGGACCCACAATTACTCAAACTGCTTATAGCGAGCTTGCGATTTCAGAAAATTCTCCCCGCTTGCACCCGGAGACTCACAGTACCCTCAAATTCGGCCTTAAGCAGGACTTTTTAGCCTTGAAAGTCAAAGAACATCATTCGCCGTTGTTTTTCCGACAAATTTCTGAACCCATTGGCACTTCCTTTTGAAGTAAATTTGAGAGATTATGTTTCTTACAGACATTAGCCCTGCTGCTAGGGACAAACATAGCTTTCTACAGATGCTCTATGAGCTGGGAAATCTCATTTGGCCGTAAATTGAAGAAAATCCCACGGCTATATGCCTTATTCTCCTTGTTTTCGCCGGACGGCATACTGTAACTCATGCGCGTGAAAGCCAAGAACAAATAGGCATTCCTGGCATCGGTCAATATATATGTGGAACCAATATCTCCACTATAGAGGACAAGAAATTTTGGGGCGGTGAAGCAAAAAGCGTCATGGGAAAATAAAGTACTTTCAAGGATTGCCATATAATGGACCGATGTTCACTAAAACGGTCAGTTCTTTGTTATTCGTAGTCCGTGTTGAACCCACTAGTACTCAAACTTCTCATGGCGAGCGTGCGAATCCAGTAAATGCTCCCGGCTTGCGCTAGGAGGCCCAGAGTACCCTCAAATTCGGCCTTTAGCAGGACTTTTCGGCCCTGAAAGTCAAAGAACATCATTTGCCGCTGTTTTTTGGACAAGTTTCTGAACCCATTGGCTCTTGCTTTTGAAGGAAATTTGAGAGATTATGTTTCTTATCAACATTAGCCCCCCTGGTAGGGACAAACATAGCTTTCTGCAGATGCTTCATGAGCCGGGAAATCTCATTTGGCCGTAAATTGAAGAAAATCCAGTGGCTATATGCCTTATTCTTGTTGTTTTCACCGGATGGCATGCTGTAACTCATGTGCGTGAACCCAAGAACAAAAGGGCATTCCTGGTATGGTCAATATATATGTGGAAACAATATCTCCACTATAGAGGACAATAAATTTTGGGTTGGTCAGGCAAAAACCATCATGGGAAAATGGAGTTCTTTCAAGGACTGCCATAGAATGGACCGATGTTCACTAAAACGGTTATAACTTTGTCATTCGGAGTCCGTGTAGGACCCACAAGTACTCAAACTGCTCACGGCGAGCGTGCGAATCCAGTAAATGATCCCGACTTATGACAGGAGGCCCATAGTACCCTCAAATTCGGCCTTAAGTGGGACTTTTCGGCCCTGAAAGTCAAAGAACATCATTTGCCGCTGTTTTTTGGACAAGTTTCCGAACCCATTGGCACTTGCTTTTGAAGGAAATTTGAGAGATTATGTTTCTTATCGACATTAGACCCCTTGGTAGGGTCAAATGCAGCTTTCTGCAGATGCTTTATGATCCGGGCAATCTCATTTGGTCGTAAATTGAAGAAAATCCAGCGGCTATATGCCTTATTCTCCTTGTTTTTGCCGGATGGCCTGCTGTAACTCATGCGCGTGAAAGCCAAGGACAGAAAGGCATTCCTGGCATCGGTCCATATATATGTGGAAATAATCTCTCCACTATAGAGGACAAGAAATTTCTGGGAGGTCAGGCAAAAAGCGTCATGGGAAAATGAAGTTCTTTCAAGGAATGCCGAAGAATAGACCGATGTTCACTAAAACGGTCATAACTTTGTCATCCAGAGTCCGTTTCAGACCCACAAGTACTCAAAATGCTCGCGGTGTGTGTGCGAACCCAGAAAATACTCTACGCTTGCGCCAGGAGGCCCAGAGTACCATGAAATTCGGCCTTAAGCAGGACTTTTTGGCCCTGAAAGTCAAAGAACATCATTCGTTGTTGTTTTTTGGACAAGTTTCTGAACCCATTGGCACTTCCTTTTGAAGGAAATTTGAGAGATTTCGTTGCTTATATACATTAGCCCCCCTGGTAGGGACAAACATAGCTTTCTGCGGATGCTCTATGATCCGGGCAATCCCATTTGGCCGTAAATTGAAGAAAATCCAGCGACTATATGCCATATTCTCCTTGTTTTCGCCGGATGGCATGTTGTAACTCATGCACGTGAAAGCCAAGAACAAAAAGGCATTAATAGCATCGGTCAATATACATGTGGAAACAATATCTCCACTACAGAGGACAAGAAAGTTTGGGGTGGTCAGGAAAAAAGCGTCACGGGAAAATGAAGTACTTTCAAGGACTGCCATAGAATGCACCGATGTTCACTAAAACGGTCATAACTTTGTCATTCGGAGTCCGTGTCGGACCCACAAGTACTCAAACTGCTCGTGGCGAGCATGCGAATCTAGAAAATATTCCCTACTTGCGCCAGGAGGCTTGGAGTACCCTCCAATTTAGCCTTAAGCAGGAATTTTTGGTCCTAAAAGTCAAAGAGCAACATTCGCCGCTATTTTACGGACAAGTTTCTGAATCCATTGCGTCTTCCTTTTGAAGGTAATTCAAGTGATTATGTTGTTTATAGACATTAGCCCCCCTCGTAGGGACACACATAGCTTTCTGCAGATGCTCTATGATTCGGGCAATCTCATTTGGCCGTTAATTGAAGAAAATCCAGCGGCTATATGCCTTATTCTCCTTGTTTTCGCCGGATGGCATGTTGTAACTCATGCGCGTGAAAGCCAAGAACAAAAAGGCATTCCTGGCACTAGTCAATATATATGTGGAAACAATATCTCCACTTTAGAGGACAAGAAATTTTGGGTCGGTCAAGCAAAAAGCGTGACGGGAAAATGAAGTACTTTCAAGGACTGCCATAGAATGGACCGATGTTCACTAGAACGGTCATAACTTTGTCATCCGGAGTCCGTGTCGGACCCACAAGTACTCAAAATGCTCGCAGCGAGCATGCAAATCCAGAAAATACTCCCTGCTTGCGCCAGGAGGCCCAGAGTACGCTAAAATTTGGCCTTAAGCAGGACTTTTTGGCCCTTAAAGTCAAAGAACATCATTCGTCGCTGTTTTTCGAACAAGTTTCTGAACCCATTGGCACTTCCTTTTGAAGGAAATTAGAGAGATTATATTGGTTAGACCCCCTGGTAGGGACTAACGTAGCTTTATGCAGATGCTCTATGAGCCGGGCAATCTCATTTGGCCGTAAATTGAAGAAAATCTAGCGGCTATATGCCTTATTCTCCTTGTTTTCGCCGGATGGCATGCTGTAACTCATGCGCGTGAAAGCCAAGAAGAAAAGGGCGTTCCTGGCATCAGTCAATATATATGTGGAGACAGTATCTCCACTATAGAGGACAAGAAATTTTGGGATGGTCAGGCAAAAAGCGTCACGGGAAAATGAAGTTCTTTAAGGGACTGCCACAGAATGGACCAATGTTCACTAAAATGGTCATAATTTTGTCATTCGGAGTCCATGTCGGACCCACAATTACTCAAACTACTTAGAGCGAGCTTGCGATTCCAGAAAATTCTCCCCGCTTGCACCCGGAGACCCGCAGTACCCTCAAGTTCGGCCTTAAGGAGGACTTTTTAGCCTTGAAAGTCAAAGAACATCATTCGCCGTTGTTTTTTCGACAAATTTCTGAACCCATTGGCACTTCCTTTTGAAGTAAATTTGAGAGATTATGTTTCTTACAGACATTAGCCCTGCTGCTAGGGACAAACATAGCTTTCTATAGATGCTCTATGAGCCAGAAAATCTCATTTGGCCGTAAATTGAAGAAAATCCCGCGGCTATATGCCTTATTCTCCTTGTTTTCGCCGATGGCATGCTGTAACTCATGCGCGTGAAAGCCAAGAACAAATAGGCATTCCTGGCATCAGTCAATATATATGTGGAACCAATATCTCCACTATAGAGGATAAGAAATTTTGGGGCGGTGAAGCAAAAAGCGTCATGGGAAAATAAAGTACTTTCAAGGATTGCCATATAATGGACCGATGTTCACTAAAATGGTCATAACTTTGTTATTCGTAGTCCGTGTTGAACCCACTAGTACTCAAACTTCTCATGGCGAGCGTGCGAATCCAGTAAATGCTCCCGGCTTGCGCTAGGAGGCCTAGAGTACCCTCAAGTTCGGCCTTTAGCAGGACTTTTCGGCCCTGAAAGTCAAAGAACATCATTTGCCGCTGTTTTTTGGACAAGTTTCTGAACCCATTGGCACTTGCTTTTGAAGGAAATTCGAGAGATTATGTTTCTTATCGACATTAGCCCCCCTGGTAGGGACAAACGTACCTTTCTGCAGATGCTTCAGGAGCCGGGCAATCTCATTTGGCCGTAAATTGAAGAAAATCCAGTGGCTATATGCCTTATTCTCGTTGTTTTCACCGGATGGCATGCTGTAACTCATTTGCGTGAACCCAAGAACAAAAGGGCATTCCTGGTATGGTCAATATATATGTGGAAACAATATCTCCACTATAGAGGACAATAAATTTTGGGTTGGTCAGGCAAAAACCGTCATGGGAAAATGGAGTTCTTTCAAGGACTGCCATAGAATGGACCGATGTTCACTAAAACGGTTATAACTTTGTCATTCGGAGTCCGTGTAGGACCCACAAGTACTCAAACTACTCACGGCGAGCGTGCGAATCCAGTAAATGATCCCAACTTGTGACAAGAGGCCCATAGTACCCTCAAATTCGGCCTTAAGTGGGACTTTTCGGCCCTGAAAGTCAAAGAACATCATTTGCCGCTGTTTTTTGGACAAGTTTCCGAACCCATTGGCACTTGCTTTTGAAGGAAATTTGAGAGATTATGTTTCTTATCGACATTAGACCCCCTGGTAGGGTCAAATGCAGCTTTCTGCAGATGCTTTATGATCCGGGCAATCTCATTTGGTTGTAAATTGAAGAAAATCCAGCGGCTATATGCCTTATTCTCCTTGTTTTTGTCGGATGGCCTGCTGTAACTCATGCGCGTGAAAGCCAAGGACAGAAAGGGATTCCTGACATTGGTCCATATATATGTGGAAATAATCTCTCCACTATAGAGGACAAGAAATTTCTGGGAGGTCAGGCAAAAAGCGTCATGGGAAAATGAAGTTCTTTCAAGGAATGCTGTAGAATAGATCGATGTTCACTAAAACGGTCATAACTTTGTCATCCATAGTCCGTTTCAGACCCACAAGTACTCAAACTGCTCGCGGTGTGTGTGTGAACCCAGAAAATACTCTACGCTTGCGCCAGGAGGCCTAGAGTACCATCAAATTCGGCCTTAAGCAGGACTTTTTGGCCCTGAAAGTCAAAGAACATCATTCGCCGTTGTTTTTTGGACAAGTTTCTGAACCCATTGGCACTTCCTTTTGAAGGAAATTTGAGAGATTTTGTTGCTTATATACATTAGCCCCCCTGGTAGGGACAAACATAGCTTTCTGCGGATGCTCTATGATCCGGGCAATCTCATTTGGCCGTAAATTGAAGAAAATCCAGCGACTATATGCCTTATTCTCCTTGTTTTCGCCGGATGGCATGTTGTAACTCATGCGCGTGAAAGCCAAGAACAAAAAGGCATTAATAGCATCGGTCAATATATATGTGGAAACAATATCTCCACTACAGAGGACAAGAAAGTTTGGGGTGGTCAGGAAAAAAGCGTCACGGGAAAATGAAGTACTTTCAAGGACTGCCATAGAATGCACCGATGTTCACTAAAACGGTCATAACTTTGTCATTCGGAGTCCGTGTCGGACCCACAAGTACTCAAACTGCTCGCGGCGAGCATGCGAATCTAGAAAATATTCCCTACTTGTGCCAGGAGGCTTGGAGTACCCTCCAATTTGGCCTTAAGCAGGAATTTTTGGTCCTAAAAGTCAAAGAGCAACATTCGCCGCTATTTTACGGACAAGTTTCTGAATCCATTGCGTCTTCCTTTTGAAGGTAATTCAAGTGATTATGTTGTTTATAGACATTAGCCCCCCTCGTAGGGACACACATAGCTTTCTGCAGATGCTCTATGATTCGGGCAATCTCATTTGGCCGTAAATTGAAGAAAATCCAGCGGCTATATGCCTTATTCTCCTTGTTTTCGCCGGATGGCATGTTGTAACTCATGCGCGTGAAAGCCAAGAACAAAAGGCATTCCTAGCATCGATCAATATATATTTGGAAACAGTATCTCCACCATGGAGGACAAGAAATTTCATGGCGGTCACGCAAAAAGCGTCACGGGAAAATGAAGTTCTTTCAAGGACTGCCATAGAATGGACCGATGTTCACTAAAACGGTCATCACTTTGTCATTCGGAGTCCGTAGCGGACCCACAAGTACTCAAACAGCTCGCAGCGAGCGTGCAAATCCAGAAAATACTCCCCGCTTGCTCCAGGAGGCCCGGAGTACCCTCAAATTCGGCCTTAAGAAGGACTTTTGGGCCCTGAAAGTCAGAACATCATCCGCCGCTGTTTTTCGGACAAGTTTCTGAACCCATTAACACTTCCTTTTGAAGGAAATTTGAGAGATTATGTTGCTTATAGACATTAGTCCCCTAGTAGGGACAAATGTACCTTTCTATAGATGCTCTATGATCTCATTTGGCCATAAATTGAAGAAAATCCAGTGTCTATATGCCTTATTCTCCTTGTTTTCATCGGATGGCATGCAGTAACTCATGTGCGTGAAAGCCAAGAACAAAAAGGCATTCCTTGCATCAGTCAATATATATGTGGAAACAATATCTCCACTATAGAGGACAAGAAAGTTTGGGACAGTCAGGCCAAAAGCGTCACGGGAAAATGAAATTCTTTCAAGGACTGTCTTAGAAGGGATCGATGTTCACTAAAACGGTCATCACTTTGTCATTTGGAGTCCGTTTCGGACCCACAAGTACTCAAAATGCCTGCCGCGAGCATGCTAATCTAGAAAATACACCATACTTGCGCTAGTAGGACTGGAGTAACCTCAAATTCGGCCTTAAGCAGGACTTTTGGGCCCTGAAAGTCAAAGAACATCATTCGCCGCTGTTTTCAGACCAGTTTCTAAACCCATTGGCACTTCCTTTTGAAGGAAATTCGAGAGGTTATGTTGCTTATAGACATTATCCCACTGGTAGGGACAAACCAGATGCTCTATGATATGGGCCATCTCATTTGGCTGTAAATTGAAGAAAATCCAACGGCTATATGCCTTATTCTCCTTGTTTTTGCCGGATGGCATGCTGTAACTCATGCGCGTGAAAGCCAAGAACAAAAAGGCATTCCTGGCATTGGTCAATATATATGTGGAAACAATATCTCCACTATAGAGGACAAGAAATTTCGAGGCGGTCAGGCTAAAAGTGTCATGGGAAAATGAAGTTCTTTCAAGGACAACCATAGAATGGACCGATGTTCGCTAAAACGGTCATCACTTTGTCATTCGGAGTCCGTCTCGGTCCCACAAGTACTCAAACTGCTCGCGGCGAGCATGTAAATCCAGAAAATATTCCCCGCTTTTGCTAGGAGGCCCAAAGTACCCTCAAACTCAGCCTTAAGAAGGAGTTTTTGGCCCTGAAAGTCAAAGAACAACATTCGTCGCTGTTTTTCGGACAAGTTTCTGAACCCATTGGCACTTCCTTTCGAATGAAATTCGAGAGAATATGTTGCTTCTGGACATTAGCCCCCATGGTAGGGACAAACGTAGCTTTCTGCAGACACTCTGTGAACCGGGCAATATCATTTGACCGTAAATTGAAGAAAATCGAGCATATATATGCCTTATTCTCCTTGTTTTCACCGGATGGCATGCTGTAACTCATGCGCGTTAAAGCCAAGAACAAAAAGGCATTCCTGGCATCGGTCAATATATATGTGGAAACAATATCTCCACTGTAGAGGACAAGAAATTTGGGGGCGGTCAGGCAAAAAGCGTCACGGGAAAATGAAGTTCTTTCAAGGACTGCCATAGAATGGACCGATGTTCACTAAAATGGTCATCACTTTGTCATTCGGAGTCTGTGTTTGACCCACAAGTACTCAAACTACTCGCAGCGAGCGTGCGAATCCAGAAAATATTCCCCACTTGCGCCAAGAGGCCTGGAGTACCCTCAAATTTGGCCTTAAGAAGGACTTTTTGGTCCTGAAAGTCAAAGAAATTCATTCGCAGCTGTTTTTCCGACAAGTTTCTGAAGACATTGGCACTTCCTTTTGAAGGAAATTCGAGAGGTTATGTTGCTTATAGACATTAGCCCCCCAGGTAGGGACAAACGTAGCTTTGTGTAGATGCTCTATAATCCAGGCAATCTCATTTGGCCATAAATTGAAGAAAATCCAGCGGCTATATGCCTTATTCTCCTTGTTTTCGTTGGATGGCATGCAGTAACTCATGCGCATGAAAGCCAAGAACAAAAAGGCATTCCTGGCATCGGTCAATATATATGTGGAAACAATATCTTCACTATAGAGGACAAAATTTTCGGGGCGGTCAGGTAAAAAGCGTCACGGGAAAATGAAGTTCTTTCAAGGACTATCGTAAAATGGACCGATGTTCACTAAAGCGGTCATACCATTTTCATTTGGAGTCCGTTTTGGACCCACAAGTACTCAAACTGCTCGCGGAGAGCGTGTGAATCCATTTAATACTCCCTACTTGCACCAGGAGGACCGGAGTACCCTCAAATTCAGCCTTAAGCAGGTCTTTTGTACCCTCAAAGTCAAATAACATCATTCGTCGCTGGTTTTCGGACAAGTTTCTGAACCTATTGACACTTCCTTTTGAATGAAATTCGAGAGAATATGTTGCTTATAGACATTAGCCCCCCTGGTAGGGACAAACGTAGATTTCTGCAGATGCTCTATAATCCGAGCAATCTCATTTGGCCGTAACTTGAAGAAAATCCAGCAGCTATATGCCTTATTCTCCTTGTTTTCGCCGGATGGCATGCTGAAACTCATGCGCGTGAAATCCAAGAAGAAAAGGGCATTCCTAGCATCGGTCAATATATATGTGGAAACAATATCTCCACTATAGAGGACAAGAAATGTCGGAGCATTCAGGCAAAAACCGTCACGAGTAAATGAAGTTCTTTCGAGGACTCTTGTAGAATGGACCGATGTTCACTAAAACGGTCATAACTTTGTCATTCGGAGTCCGTTAAGGACCCACCAGTACTCAAACTGCTCGCAGCGAGCGTGAGAATCCAGGAAATAATCCCTGCTTCTGCCAGGAGGACCGGAGTACCCTCAAATTCTCCCTTAAGCAGGATATTTTGGCCCTGAAAGTCAAATAACATCATTCGCCGCTAACTTTCGGACAAGTTTCTGAACCCATTGGCACTTCCTTTTGAAGGAAATTCAAAAGATTATGTTGCTTATAGACATTAGCCCCCCTGGTAGGGACAACCGTAGCTTTGTGCAGATGCTCTATAATCCAGGCAATCTCATTTGGCCATAAATTGAAGAAAATCCAGCGGCTATATGCCTTATTCTCCTTGTTTTCGCTGGATGGCATGCAGTAACTCATGCGCATGAAAGCCAAGAACAAAAAGGCATTCTTGGCATCAGTTAATATATATGTGGAAACAATATCTTCACTATAGAGGAAATTTTTTTCGGGGCGGTCAGGCAAAAAGCGTCACGGGAAAATGAAGTTCTTTCAAGGACTATCGTAAAATGGAGCGATGTTCACTAAAACGGTCATAACATTTTCATTTGGAGTCCGTATTGGACCACAAGTACTCAAACTACTCGCGACGAGCGTGCAAATCCATTAAATACTCCCTACTTGCACCAGGAGGACCGGAGTACCCTCGAATTCAGCCTTAAGCAGGACTTTTGTGCCCTCAAAGTCAAAGAACACCATTAGTCGCTGTTTTTTGGACAAGTTTCTGAACCTATTGACACTTCCTTTTGAATGAAATTCGAGAGAATATGTTGCTTATAGACATTAGCCCCCCTAGTAGGGACAAACGTAGATTTCTGTAGATGCTCTATAATACGGGCAATCTCATTTGGCCGTAACTTGAAGAAAATCCAGCAGCTATATGCCTTATTCTCCTTGTTTTCGCCGGATGGCATGCTGTAACTCATGCGCGTGAAATCCAAGAACAAAAGGGCATTCCTAGCATCAGTCAATATATATGTGGAAACAATATCTCCACTATAGAGGAAAAGAAATGTTGGAGCGTTCAGGCAAAAAGCGTCACGAGAAAATGAAGTTCTTTCAAGGACTGTTGTAGAATGGACCGATGTTCACTAAAACAGTCATAACTTTGTCATTCGGAGTCCGTTAAGGACCCACCAGTACTCAAACTGCTCGCGGTGAGCGTGAGAATCCAGGAAATAATCCCTACTTCCGCCAGGAGGACCGGAGTACCCTCAAATTCGCCCTTAAGCGGGACATTTTGGCCCTGAAAGTCAAATAACATCATTCGCCACTAACTTTCGGACAAGTTTCTGAACCCATTGGCACTTCCTTTTGAAGGAAATTCAAAACATTATGTTGCTTATAGACATTAGCCCCCCTGGTAGGGACAACCGTAGCTTTCTGCTTATGCTCTATGATTTGGGCAATCTCATTTGGCTCTAAATTGAACAAAATCCAGCGGCTATATGCCTTATTCTCTTTGTTTTCGCCGGATGGCATGCTGTAACTCATGCGCGTGAAAGCCAAGAACAAAAAGGCATTCCTGGCATCGGTCAATATATATATGTGGAAACAATATCTCCACTATAGAGGACAAGAAATTTTGGGGCAGTCAGGCAAAAAGCGTCATGGGAAAATGAACTTCTTTCATGGACTGCCATAGAATGGAGTGATGTTCACTGAAACAGTCAACACTTTGTCATTTGGAGTCCGTTTCGGACCCATAAGTCTCAAACTACTCGCTGAGAGCGTGCGAATCCAGAAAATATTCCCCGCTTGTGCCAGGAGTCCCGGAGTACCCTCAAATTCGGCCTTAAGAAGGACTTTTTGGCCCTGAAAGTCAAAGAACATCATTCGCCGCCATTTTTCGGACAAGTTTCTAAACCCATTGGCACTTCCTTTTGAAGGAAATTCAAGAGATTATGTTGCTTATAGACATTATCCCCCTGGTGGGGACAAACGTAACTTTCTGCGAATACTCTATGATCCAGGCAATCTCATTTGACCATAATTGAAAAAATCCAGCGGCTATATGCCTTATTCTCCTTGTTTTCGCAGGGTGGCATGCAGTAACTCATGCACGTGAAAGCCAAGAACAAAAAGGCTTTCCTAGCATCAGTCAATATATATGTGGAAACAATATCTCTACTATAGAGGATAGGAAGTTTCGGGGCGGTCAGGCAAAAAGCATCACGGGAAAATGATTTTTTTCAAGGACTGTCGTAGAATGGACCGATGTTCACTAAAACGGTCATAACTTTGTCATTCCGAGTCCGTTCGGACCCACAAGTACTCAAAATGCTCGCTGCCAGCATGCTAATCCGGAAAATACACCATACTTGCACCAGGAGGACCGGAGTACCCTCAAATTTGGCCTTAAGCAGGACTTTTTGGCCCTAAAAGTCAAAGAACATCATTCGCCGCTGTTTTTGGACAAGTTTCTGAACCCATTGGCACTTCCTTTTGAGGGAAATTCAAGAGATTATGTTGCTTATAGACATTAGCCCCCCTAGTAGGGACAAACGTAGCTTTCAGCAGATGCTCTATGATCCGAGCAATCTCATTTGGCCGTAAATTGAAGAAAATCCAGCGGCTATATGCCTTATTCTCCTTGTTTTTGCCGGATGGCGTGCTATAACTAATGCACATGAAAGCCAAGAACAAATAGGAATTTCTGGCATCGGTCAATATATATGTGGAAACAATATCTGGACTTTAGAGGACAAGAAATTTCGGGGCGGTCAGGCAAAAAGCGTCACGGGAAAATGAAGTCCTTTCAAGGACAGCCATAGAATGGACCGATGTTCACTAAAACGATGATGACTTGGTCATTCGGAGTCCGTGTTGGACCTACAAGTACTCAAACTTCTCGTGGTGTGCGTATGAATCTAGAAAATAATCCCCGGTTGCGCCAGGAGGCCCGGAGTACCCTCAAATTTGCTGCTGTTTTTTGGACAAGTTTCTGAACCCATTGGCACTTCCTTTTGAAGGAAATTCGAGAGATTATGTTGCTTATAGACATTAGCCCCCCTGGTATGGAGAAACGTAGCTTTCTGCAGATGCTCTATGATCCAGGCAATCTCATTTGGCCATAAATTGATGAAAATTCAACAGCTATATGCCTTATTCTCCTTGTTTTCGCTGGATGGCATGCAGTAACTCATGCGCGTGAAAGCCAAGAACAAAATGGCATTCCTAGCTTGGTCAATATATATATGGAAACAATATTTCCACTATAGATGACAAAAATTTCGGGGTGGTCAGGCAAAAAGCGTCATGGGAAAATGAAGTTCTTTCAAGGACTGTTGTAAAATGGACAAATGTTCACTAAAACGGTCATAACTTTTTCATTCGGAGTCTGTTTCGGACCCACAAGTACTCAAGCTGCTCGCGGCGAGCATGTGAATCCATAAAATACTCCCTACTTGCACTAGGAGGACCGGAGTACCCTCAAATTCAGCCTTAAGCAAGACTTTTTAGCCCTGAAAGTCAAAGAACATCATTCGCCGCTGTTTTTTGGACAAGTTTCTGAACCCATTGGCACTTCCTTTTGAAGGAAATTTGAGAGATTATGTTGCTTATAGACATTAGCCCCCCTGGTAGGGACAAACGTAGCTTTCTGCAGATGCTCTATGATCCGGTCAATCTCATTTGGCCGTAAATTGAAGAGAATCCAGCAGCTATATGCCTTATTCTCCTTGTTTTCGTAGGATGGCATACTGTAACTCATGCGCGTGAAAGCCAAGAACAAAAGAGCACTCTTAGCATCGGTCAATATATATGTGGAAACAATATCTCCACTATAGAGAACAAGAATCTTCGGGGCAGTCAGGCAAAAAGCGTCATGCGAAAATGAAGTTCTTTCATGGACTGCCATAGAATGGACTGATGTTCACTAAAATTGTTATCACTTGGTCATTCGGAGTCCGTGTCAGACCCAAAAGTACTCAAACTACTCGCGGCGAGCGTGTGAATCAGAAAATATTCCCCGCTTGTGCCAGGGGTTCCGGAGTACCCTCAAATTCGGCCTTAAGAAGGACTTTTTGGCCCTGAAAGTCAAAGAACATCATTCGCCCCTGTTTTTCGTACAAGTTTCTCAACCCATTGGCACTTCGTTTTGAAGGAAATTTGAGAGATTATGTTTCTTATAGACATTATCCCCCTGGTAGGGACAAACATAGCTTTCTGCAGATGCTCTATGATATAGGCAATCTCATTTGGCCATTATTGAAGAAAATCCAGCGGCTATATGCCTTATTCTCCTTGTTTTCGCTGGATGGCATGCAGTAACTCATGCACGTGAAAGCCAAGAACAAATGGGCATTCTTAGCATCGGTCAATATATATGTGGAGACAGTATCTTCACTATAGAGGACAAGACATTTTGGGGCGGTCAGGCAAAAAGCTTCACGGGAAAATAAAGTTCTTTCAAGGACTACCGTCGAATCGACTGATGTTCACTAAAATGGTCATAACTTTGTCATTCGGAGTTCGTTTCAGACCCACAAGTACTCAAACTGCTCACGGCGAGCGTGCCAATCTAGTAAATACTCCCCACTTGCGCCTGGTGATGAGGACATCAATATCATTGTTACACCCACAGCCCCTGCTGCTATACATACTGGACCAATTACTAGAGCTCGCGCACGACAATTAAATTACCAGGTACTTCCGTTTCTTGGTAATGATTCTAATGTTCATGAGAATGTGATGTTGCCTAAATTGGATACATTTGTTTTGCTTACAAATGAAGGGCCTAGCTTGGAGAAGGATGAACATTGGAGCAAGAACAAGCATGGAGATGATGGCATGCACAAGGGGAACAAGAACAGAGTTACAAGTGATGATTTCAGGACGTTGAAGCCAACATAATGAGTGCATGAAGCCTTGGACAAAATATACAAGATGCTACATCATAACTTTCATCCATAGGATATTTTATGTGTTGTGTCACCTTATTATTGGGCCAGGCCCATGTAATTTCAAAATACTTGAGTATAGGCTATTTTTAGAGTCCGTATGTGTGGGGAAACAAGAGATAGGGTTGGTTTCGAACCCCTTCCCCAAGGGTCATGAAATTCCCCCCTCTTCCTCGACATATACAACGCTTAGGGTGTCGTTTAGACTTTGGGTTTTGTTTAGATTAAAAGTTCGCCATAGCTGCAACTTCGCGTACTTCGTTTGTGTTCAACGACCAGACCAAGACGTCACAGAACCCTAATTTGATCAATAAAGCTTTCATCTTATATTCGCAATATCTAGATTGCAATCTTAGTTTCTTGCTTGTTCTTCATTTGCTCACAAGAAATAGACCCTCGTGATCAGGTTGATAATGGTCCGGCATGGTCAATAACCTCTCGGAGTTGGTTTAACGATTGCTAAGGCGCGACGTCCTCGCATGTACGTAGTCGGATTGTCAAAGTCCACTCCTCCGAAATGATAATCACCATCTCATCGAAAGACGGGACACCTTTGCCTCTATCAAGTGGTATCAGATTTCTAGGTTGCTCGGTAGATTTTACTGTTTTTCACAATTTAGATCGAGTCTGTTCTTCATACCTATAGTCCACGAAAAAGCCAAAAAAAATTAGGGTTAGTTAATCATATCTGAATCAATCTGAGCCTTTGTATAATCTTTTTAGGGTTTTTTCTTTGTTGAATTTGCGGTTGCATCATCGTGTCTAGTTGCTGATAGAGGCAAAGGTGTCCCGTATTTCAATGAGATGGTGGCTATTGTTTTGGTGGAAGTAGACTTTGACGATCCGACTACGAACGTGCGAGGACGTCTGAGAGGTTATGGACCACGCCGGAGCACCATGAATCTGACCATGAAGGTCTATTTCTGGCAAGCAAACGAAGATCAAGCAAGAAACTAAGATTGCAATCTGGATATTGCGAATCAAAGAGGAAAGCTTTATTAATGAAGGTGGGGTTCTATGACATCTTGGTCTGGGCGTTGAACACAAATGAAATATGCGAAGTCAGAGCTATGGCGAACTTTTAATCTAAACAAAACCCAAAGTCTAAACGGTGCCCTAAGGGCAGTATATATGGAGGAAGAGGGGGGGGGGGATTTCGTGGCCCTTGGGGGAGGGGTCTGAAACCAACCATATCTCTTGTTTCCCCACACATACAGACTGTAAAAATAGCCTATGTTATGTATTTCGAAATTACATGGGCCTAGCCCAATAATAAGGTGACGCATCACCTAGAATAGCCTCTGGACAAAATTTATGAAGTGGCATCTTGTATATTTCGTCCAAGGCTTCATGCACTCATTATGGTGGTTTCAAAGTCCTGAAATCATCACTTGTTACTCTGTTCTTGTTTCCCTTGCGCATGCCATCATCTCCATGCTTGTTCTTGCTCCAATGTTCATCCTTCTCCAAGCTAGGCCCTTTATTTGTAAGCAAAACAAATTTATCAAATTTAGGCAGCATCATATTCTCATGAACATTAGAATCATCATAAAGGAACGAAAGTACCTGGTAATTCAATTAGCGTGCGTGAGCTCTAATAATTGGTCTATTATGTATCGTAGCAGGGGTTGTGGGTGTAACAACGGTATTGATGTCCTCATCATCCTCCCCTTCTTGAAATGAAGTCGTCCTCGACGGAAGCTCATCTTCCTTACCAAAATAAGGCTTCAAATCTGCAATGTTAAAAGTGGGACTAACCCCAAAATCTAAAGGCATCTCAAGTTTATATGCATTATCATTTATTTTCTCCAACACCTTCAAAGGACCATCGGCACGTGGCATTAACTTTGATTTGTGCAAATTAGGAAATCTATCCTGACGCAAATGTAACCAAACAAGATCTCTAGGTGCGAACACAACATGTTTTCTACCCTTATCTCCAACAAGTTTATATTTAGCATTCATACGCTCAATGTTTTCCTTAGTTAACTCATGCATTTTTAAGATCAATACAACATGTTGTTTAGCGTCAAAATTAACCTTCTCCGAAGATGGAAGAGGCAACAAATCAATAGGTGCACGAGGTAGGAAACCATACACATTTCAAAAGGGCACATCTTAGTAGTAGAACGATTATAAGCAAATTCAATATGAGGAAAGCATTCCTCCCATATTTTCTTATTATTCTTCAAAACAACCCTAAGCATAGTAGACAATGTTCTATTGACTACTTCAGTTTGTCCATCAGTTTGGGGGTGACAAGTAGTACTAAAAAGCAGTTTAGTCCCCAACTTAGCCCATAAACATCTCCAAAAGTGGCTAAGAAATTAAGTATCACGATCTGAAACAGTAGAATTTGGCACACCATGCAAGCGAATAATTTCACTAAAGAACAAATCAGCAACATTAACAACATCATCGCTTTTATGACATGGTATAAAGTGTGCCATTTTAGAGAATCTATCCACGACAACAAATACGCTATCCCTCCCCTTCTTTGTTCGAGGTAAACCTAAACAAAGTCCATAGATATATCCTCCTAAGGAACACTAGGTACAGGCAAAGGCATATATAAACCATGAGGATTGAGTCGTGACTTAGCTTTTTGACATGTAGTGCAGCGAGCAATAAAACGCTCAACATCCCGTCTCATCTTTGGCGAAAATAAATGTGTAGCAAGTACGCCCTCCGTCTTCTTCACGCCAAAGTGTCCCATTAATCCTCCTCCATGCACCTCCTACAACAACAAAAGATGAACGGAGATAGCTGGAATGCATAGCTTGTTAGCACGGAACAAAAATCCATCATTAACGACGAACTTGTTCCACATTCTTCCTTCTTTACAATTCTGCATTACATCTTTAAAATCAGCATCATGCACATATTGACCTTTTATGGTCTCCAAACCAAATGTTTTGAAGTCAAGTTGTGACAGCATAGTATAGCAACGAGACAAAGCATCAACAATAACATTTTCTTTACCCTTCTTGTGTTTAATGACATAAGGGAAAGTCTCAATGAATTCAACCCATTTAGCATGTCTACGATTCAGTTTAGCTTGACTTTTAATATGTTTCAAAGATTCATGGTCAGAATGTATAACAAATTTTTTGGGCCATAAATAATTTTGCCATGTTTCTGAAGTCCGAACAAGAGCATATAATTCTTTATCATAAGTAGAATAATTCAGACTAGGCCCACTCAATTGTTGAGAAAAGTATGCAACATGTTTGCCATCTTGTAATAACACTCCTCCTAATCCAATTCCACTAGCATCACATTCAAGCTCAAAAGTCTTATTAAAATCCAGAAGTTGGAGTAAAGGTGAATGTGTCAACTTATCTTTTAATACCGTGAAGGTTTCTTCTTGTGCGGTACCCCAAACAAATGGCACATCCTTCTTCGTAAGCTCATTGAGAGGTGCAGCAATGGTGCTGAAATCAACGCCTATAGAATCTAGCGAGGCCAAGAAAACTCCTCACTTGTTTGACTGTTTTGGGCTGCGACCAACTCTCAATAGCTTCAATCTTGGCTTTATCAACTTCAATTCCCTGTGGAGTAACCACATAGCCAAGAAAAGATACCCAGTCGGTGCAAAAGGTGCACTTCCCAAGGTTACCTAACAAACGTGCATCACGTAAAGCAATAAAAACAACACATAAATGTTCCAAATGTTCCTCCAAAGATCTGCTATAAATCAATATATCATGAAAATAGACTACCACAAATAGTCCAATGAAAGCACGTAAAACTTCGTTCATTAATCTCAAGAAAGTACTAGGTGCATTAGTTAACCCAAAAGGCATGACTAACCACTCATATAATCCAAACTTAGTTTTAAATGTTGTTTTCCATTCATCCCCCAATTTCATACGAATTTGATGGTATCCACTACGCAAATCAACTTTGGAGAATATTGTAGAGCCACTCAATTCATCAAGCATATCATCTAGCCTAGGAATAGGATGATGATAACAAATAGTAATATTATTAATGCCTCTACAATCAACACACATACACGATATAACATCCTTTTTCGGCACTAGAATAATAGGAATGGCACAAGGACTAAGGGATTCACGTACATAAGCTTTGTCGAGAAGCTCCTGTACTTGACGCATAATCTCCTTCGTCTCTTCTGGATTGATATGGTATGGCGCACAGTTTGGCAGTGAGGCACCGAGAATTAAGTCAATCTGATGCTCAATCCCTCGAATAGGCGGTAATCCCGGTGGCACGTCTTGTGGAAAGACGTCAACAAACTCCTGTAAAATGTTAGTAACAGCAGGAGGCAAAGAGGAAGGCACGTCCTTGAATGAAAATAATGCCTCTTTGCACACAAAAGCAT
This sequence comes from Triticum aestivum, assembly GCF_018294505.1. Classification (NCBI taxonomy): domain Eukaryota; kingdom Viridiplantae; phylum Streptophyta; class Magnoliopsida; order Poales; family Poaceae; genus Triticum; species Triticum aestivum. Next base: position 396,668,295 of record NC_057810.1, read on the forward strand.
AGCAAACACATTTGCTGAAATCTAGATCATCAATATCAGATTTGGTGGCAAGTAAACATGCACTTCTCAATTTAATTTTAGAAGCAACATTAAATGGTTTATTATTAGGCTTCATTAGTTGGTCAAACTTTTGCCACAATCTGATTTTCACTCTTATTTTTCTCCTATTTTGCTTTATTAGCTCTATTAATATCATCTTTCAAAATAGAATCAGGAGTCATAGGAAGCAAAGTAATATTTTTATCCTTATGAACAAGAGTATACCGATTGTTTCTACCATGGTGTACAGAATTTTTATCAAATTGCCATGGTCTACCAAGTAATAAGGAACATGCTTGCATAGGTACCACATCACAATCAACATAGTCAGCATATGTAGAGATACTAAAATGCACACGAACAGTACGTGTTACCTTAACCTTGCCACCGTTGTTGAACCATTGGATGTAGTAAGGATGCGGATGTGGTCTTGTGGTGAGAGATAGATTCTCCACCATCTCCATGCTAGCCAAGTTGTTGCAACTCCCTCCGTCTATGATGACGCGCACAAAACGTTCCTTCGCAACTCCCTTTGTATGGAACAAATTATGCCTCTCATTTTGCTCAGCTTGTGTGACCTGCACACTCAAAAAACGTTGAGCAACTAAACATTCATACCTGTCAGCGTCTTAAGGAGCCATGTATTGCGTCTCATGATCAGAATCATCTCCACCATGTTCTTCACTTGTAATAAGAGCCAAAGTCTCCTCATCATAGTCACTAGCGGACTCATACCCACCATCCTCAGTAGCAATCACCACACGCTTAGATGGGCATTCTCTCGCATAATGACCTCCACCTTTGCAACGACGACAAATAATATCATATGTTTGCCCTGTTGATGCCATGGATGAAGAAGAGCTCTGTGCGAGACCGGAAGGTGTACTCCAGGCAGATGGTGGTGGTGGTGCCTGTTGTCGGTGTCAAAACCGGTGGATCTCGGGTAGGGGGTCCCAAACTGTGCGTCTAAGGCTAATGGTAACATGAGGCAGGGGACACAATGTTTTACCCAGGTTCAGGCCTCTCGATGGAGGTAATACCCTACTTCCTTCTTGATTGATCTTGATGATATGAGTATTACAAGAGTTGATCTACCATGAGATCATAGAGGCTAAACCCTAGAATCTAGCCTATGATTATGATTGTTGTTGTCCTATGGATTAAACCCTCCGGTTTATATAGACACTGGAGGAGGCTAGGGTTACACAGAGTCGGTTACAGAGAAGGAAATCTACATATCCGAATATCCAAGCTTGCCTTCCACGCAAAGGAGAGTCCCATCCGGACACATGACGAAGTCTTCAATCTTGTATCTTCATAGTCCAACAGTCAGGCCAAAGTATATAGTCCGGCTATCCGAGGAACCCTTAATCCAGGACTCCCTCAGTAGCCCCTAAACCAGGCTTCAATGACGGTGAGTCCGGCGCGCAGATTGTCTTCAGCATTGCAAGGAGGGTTCTTCTCCAAATCCTCCAGAGCATTGTTGTAACGAGCAGTGTCCGGCTCCTCATCAATGTCGCGCTCCTCGGCTTCTGTGCTTTAATAACAACTGTTTCCACGTGTCGAGCGAATGCGAGAAGTCGAGGCATTTTTACATTTGCCACCCCAACCATGCGAGTAAATCATCTATAAAAGAGACGGGGATTCTCAGATTTAAATCACACCATCTCCTCCCAGCGAGTATTCATCAGAGCGCGCACGGACAAATCCATACCACCATGGCCGGTCGTCACGGTTCCTCCTCTCGCTCCTGTAGCACTAGGCCAGGCGATTGGGAGAGATGTTCTGTTCCCCATAGCCGACTAGTAGAGTTGCAGACCAAGGGGTTTCTCCCACCTGCATACATGGTCCCCGTCCGAGCTGGACTAGCCACTTATAATGGCGGGGAGCAAGCGGAGAGCTTTCCAAACCCATCCAAGGGAGAGCGGGTATGCTTCGTCCCCTACTTGCTGAGGGGGCTTGGATTTCCAATCTATCCTTTCCTTCGCGGGCTCCTGGAGTTCTATGACCTCCAGCTGCACAACTTTACCCCAGCCTCCATACTGCACATCGCAGGCTACGTTGCCTTCTGCGAGCTTTTTTTGGGCTGTGAAGCTCATTTCAAGCTGTGGAAAAGGCTATTCTGCCTCGTACCTCGTACTCAGGAGGGGTCGGTATATCAAGTGGGCGGAGCTGAAATATGGCGCATCACCGGGACCGGATATCTATCCGGCACCCCGAAGAAGACATCCGAGGACTGGCCCTCGAAATGGTTCTACGTGGAGGATGTCCCTCTTCCAGACCCTGTTCGGAAGGACCTTCCCGAGTTCGTAAATGCCCCGTTGAAGAAACACCACAGCTGGCGCCCCAGGAGCCCCCAGGAGGAAGATAACAGAGAGATCCTTTTCCTGATGGACATGATAAATACATTGGCCAAATTAGGAGTGACAATTATTGAAATCATGTCCATATGTATAATGCGGGGAGTGCAGCCACTTCAATATCAGGGAAAACCCATGTGGCACTTCAATGGAGAAGACGATGCCACCCGCTGCGGCCGTAAAGGTCCGGACTCTCCCGCCGCTCTAGCGAAGATGCTGTCCGATTTGTACAAAGGAGGAGAGGAGGAGTTCCTCCATATCAAGCCACGGGATGGATTCTCCATGTACAACCCCCAAGCTGGGTGAGTCGCTATCTTTTATTCCAGTCTTTCCCTCATTTTTAGTGCAGATGTTTACTTCGACGATTCATAGCAGGAACTGCGCAGAGCCATGAAGGATGTTCACAGCCCATCTCCTCAGCCGGAGGATCCCAACCGGGCTCTTGACCCCGGACTCGAAGAAGATCCGGACACATTTGCGGAGCTTGTTGATAGGACATTTTATCAGTTAAGCTGCAATTGTATGATGGTGGCCATCATAGCTGATTATCCTGGCCTACTCCCTGTATCCCAGGTAAGTGAAGCCAGAGTCCCAACTTCCAAAAAAGGGTTCCCTCTTCACACTTCACCAACCGCACATGTACTATGTCTTTCAGGGAAGGCCATCGGGGCGCCAAGCTGAACCCGCAGCGACTCGCCAACAAGGGGCACCGAAGTCGGGTAGGCTTAAAAGGAAGGCGGTCAGGACCGAGACGCCGTTGCAAAGGTATGTTAAAAAACCTGCCACGAATTTATCATTGTTAAGATATAAAAATGTCCACTGTCTTCTGACATAAAAAGCGCTCGCCGGACTATATCCGGAGAGCCTGCCGGTCACGCCTCCACCAGCAGGACCCCAAGGCCGGACTCAGGGGCGGAGGTCAACACGGACGATCCTCCAACAGAGGATGCGGATAGATTTTCCACTACAAATTCCGAAGTGGAGAGCACTATGAATCATAGACGCCGTCAGGCCGTACTACGCGGCCCTAATTTCTCTGAAGAGGCGTTCGATGCCTTCAACTCAGGCACGCATACATCCAGGCTGCTCAAGGTGGCCTTGCCGGGGCCACAGACTAGTATGGAAAGGATATACATGTAAGAAAATTTGATAAGCATGTATATCAGTAGCCCCTGAGACTTGAAACAGTTGGCACAACTGATTTAAGGATCCTCGTGTGCATAGATTCTGACAGAGAAGAATACCCAGCTATCAAAAGAGCTGGAGGAGTGCAAGGCCCAACTGCGGGCCGCAATTTCTGCGATGGAGGAGTCTACAAAGGCCCCATCTAGTAATATTTGCTTTAAACGAAAATAATGTCATGGCATGTACCAATTAAGTATTTGGCATGAATGTGATTCTAACAGTAGAATCTAAAGACAATCCCGGAGGCAATCCGGAGATCGTACAAGAGGATGAGCAACATGTTCGGCGACAGTTGAAGGCTGGCCAGCATGTGCTTACAAAGGTTATAAAGGAGAAAAATACTCTCCAGGACGCGAACGTCCGACTGGACGTCGAATTAAAGGATGTTCAGGCCCAGCTTGCTGACTCCGTAAAGGAGAATAAGAGGCTACGGCGTGGCATATTCAGTAAGTGCTCTGACAAACCGTTATAAAGTTCGGCAAAGAAGTGTGCTAACAGAATTATGTCTCTAGGCATGCTAACAGGCTGTCCCGAGGAGGAGATGCCCGGATCTGTAGGTGATCTTCTGCCAGAGCTCTCACAACTGCATGAACAAGTTCGGCAGGTGATGGGGGGTATTGCCCAAGGTAGTCAGAATCCTGACCCGACTGCTAGAATCCTACGACTTCACGACCCTACGAAAGTATGTCGATCCAAATCCCACTATGAATCCAGGTCAGGTAGAATCCATGTTGAGTCGCGATCCGAATCATAGAATCCTGTACAAAATTTCACAATCCCGACTATGCTATGGACTATGTCCGATTCTACTAATTTATCTAAGCCATTTGTTTAGTTGTAGCAGAATAGTATGGCATCATCCAAAGCCCTTTTCATATACCTCATGGACCTTTATTCCCCTCCCAAGCCCAAATGCTCAGCCACTGACACATTTGATCTAGCTCTCAGAAGTGCTAGATCGAAATAGAGGATCAGGCTTATCGATAGATGGAATTGGCATGAAAAGGAGGCTGCTCCAACATTGATTAGAGAAGGAGAGCAAGACCCTTCAAAGGTTTAGCACTGCAGATCAGATAGACAAGTGATCTACTATTCACGCTCTCTAAAAAGAACCTAAGTAAATTTCGCGCATTGAAGGTTTAAATGTTCTATATATTTCCCTATCATATATGTTCCATACATGCGATCTAAATGGTAGGTTAGCCATAAAAAGAAGTGGAATACAATTAGTATTGATGTGTACGTTCTTTGCTCCTGTCAAAACTCAAAAGAACCCATATAAATTTCTTGTGTGCATACAAAATATCTTATTTGAGTAAATCTAGTACAATCCTTGATTCCACGACTCGATCTTATGACTCGATTCTGTCTGAGGAAAATCGATCCGACTCCGAATCCTGACTCTGACTACCTTGGTATTGCCCAAGCCTTGTGGCCATCCGCCTCCCAGCCTGGAGGCATGGGGGAGCTTGTGGAGATGCTCAAGGGAGCGCGGCAGCGCTTCCGATTATGGAAGATATCGACCTGCCGACAAGGCGCCATGGAAGCCTGGGTCATGGTGAAGATGCGGTACACCAAGGCTGACCCGAACCACAGGGCCGAGGTCGGACCTATAGGGTCAGATGGGAAGGAGATCCCTGTACATCTGGTGTATGACCAAGTAGCATTAGCCGCTAAGTATTCCCAACAGGACTGTAGGCTAGACAGCCTGTTGGATGGTATAGAAGAAGAATTTAGTCAGTCTAAGTTACATTGTACTTCGAAGGACTTATTTTGTCCCTAGCCGGATTGTAAACCATTTGTCTTGGCTAACCTTTCCACTTCAACCTCTGGACCCGACAGTCCGGAGTGTATCCGAATACCCGCTCGGTTACGTGAAAACCGGGGCACGCGTGGAAACCAGGCATAGGGGTCATAAGTGCTTGAACAAACAAGTACCCAACTAGTTATGTTATATTACATGGGTAGTAAGAAACATCTTCCAGGGAGAATAGTTCCGTTAAGGGTTCCTTTCCCTGGGTGTGCATGCATTGATGTGCATGTCCGAACAGCAAAAATTTATGCAGGATATAAGCATATGGGGGCATATTTTGTAATAGGTAAAATACATCTTTTGTTCACCGACCGAATATTCCCTTAAGAATGCTAGCTTTCAGCTTCACCCAGTCTGAGGTACACATCCGTCTGACCCGTCAGTAACAATCGCAGAGGTGCTCCCCTTATGCCCTAGCTGAATTAACGGGAACGTAGGGCACAAACACAAGAGCCAGGCAACCCAACTTGGCCAAAACTTAAGTCATATCGATGCATATAGTGGTGAAAAAAGGCACATACGGAGAAGTGACGCATATGTGGTGGGCATAAAGCCCAGAAGACAATTAAGCTTCTGTGTAAGAAGCCCCCAGGCATATTGAGCGTGCATAGCGCAGCCAGAGTGTGCGGTCAGAGCATACTTGAAGCTTTTTAAGGCTATAAATGTAAAAGGCAGAGAGAGGATATAATTTAAAAAGGGAGACGGAGGTAAGGAGACAAACATGGAGTTCGGCACTAGGCGTAGAATCTTCGGAGTCTGGCCGCGTTCCATGGGTTCGGCTCGAGTCGATTGTCTAATGCATCACGCAGACGGTACGCACCTCCAGTGAGAACTTTGTCAATGATGAAGGGGCCCTCCCACTTGGGCTTGAGCTTGTCCTTTTTCTTCTCTAGTAGGCATAGAACGAGTCCGCCAATGTTATAAGTTCTGGCCCGCACTTCACTGCTTTGATACCTTCGAGCCTGCTGTTGATAGAATGCGGAACGGGCCTTCGCGACGTCATGCTCCTCCTCCAGGGCATCTAAGCTGTCCTTCCGATCCAGCTCGGCTTCTCTCTCTTCGTACATGCACACTCTAGGTGAATCATGTATGATATCGCAGGGTAGCACTACCTCTGTGCCGTATACCATAAAAAATGGTATGTATCTGGTTGTGCGATTTGGCGTGGTCCGCAGCCCCCATAATACAGAGTCAAGCTCCTCGACCCAGTGCGTATCCGATTCCTTCAAGGATCGCACTACTCTGGGTTTAATGCCGCTCATAATAAGAGCGTTCGCTCGTTCGACTTGACCGTTTGTTTGGGGGTGATAGACGGAGGCGTAATCAAGTTTTATGCCCATTTTGCTGCACCAGGTTTTCACCTCATCGGCTGTAAAGTTTGAGCCGTTATCGGTGATGATGCTGTGGGAGACACCGTAGCAGTGTACGACCCCAGATATAAAGTCTATCACTGGTCCAGATTCAGCCGTTTTAACTGGTTTGGCTCCTATCCATTTAGTGAATTTATCGACCATGACCAACATGTATTTCTTCTTATGGCTTCCTCCTTTAAGGGGTCCAACCATATCGAGCCCCCAAACCGCGAAGGGCCAAGTTATGGGGATTGTTTGGAGGGCGGTGGGCGGTATATGGCTTTGATTTGCAAAAAGCTGGCAACCGACGCAGTGTCGGACAAGGTTTTGTGCGTCTGCCCGGGCTGTCGGCCAGTAGAAACCTGTACGGAAGGCCTTGCTTACGAGCGCCCGGGCTGCGGCAGGGTGGCCGCCGAGTCCGGCATGAATTTCGGCCAAGAGCTGCCACCCTTCCTCTTCGGAGATGCACCTTTAGAGCACTCCTGTCGTGCTTTTCTTATAAAGCTCTCCCTCATGGACTTTGTAGGCTTTAGAGCGTCGCACAATGCAACGTGCCTCATTTTTGTCCTCCGAGAGTTCCTGCCTATTTAAGTAAGCTAGGAAGGGTTCCGTCCATGGGGCAATGACCGCCATAATCACGTGGGCCGAAGGTGTGATTTCGGTGGCGGAGCCTTCGATTATGTCGGATTGTTCAGGGTCTAGGGTTGTGTGCGGATCTGGGCTAGTATTGTCGGACTCCCCTTCCCATACCACGGATGGCTTGAACAGCCTTTCCAAAAAAATATTTGGTGGGACGGGGTCACGTTTAGTGCCGATGCAGGCTAGGATATCCACCACTTGATTGTTTTCTCGAACCACATGGTGGAATTTGAGCCCCTCGAATCGAGCTGACATTTTGAGAACAACATTACGGTAGGACGCCATCTTCGGGTCCTTGGCATCAAAGTCTCCATTTATTTGAGATATTGCCAGATTTGAGTCCCCACATACTTCTAGACGTTGAATGCCCATGGAGACTGCCATCCGAAGACCGTGCAGTAATGCCTCATACTCAGCTACATTGTTGGAATCTGTGTAAAGTATTTGGAGTACATATTGGACTGTATCTCCGGTGGGGGATGTCAGGACAACGCCAGCCCCTAGACCAGCTAGCATCTTAGAGCCATCAAAGTGCATGATCCAATTGGAGTACACGCCGTACTCTTTGGGGAGTTTGGCTTCTGTCCATTCGGCGACGAAGTCAGCCAGTACCTGTGACTTAATGGCCCGTCATGGTTTGTATGTTATGTCGAACGGGAGGAGCTCGATGGCCAATTTTGCAATCCGGCCCATGGCGTTGCGGTTATTTATTATGTCATTGGGTGGTACGTCGGAGGCCACCGTGATTGAACATTCTTGAAAGTAGTGTTGTAGTTTTCGGGATGCCATGAAGACCACGTATGCTATCTTTTGATAATGTGGGTACCGTGACTTGCATGGAGTGAGGACAGTGGATACGTAGTATACCGGCTTTTGTAATGGGAACTTATGTCCATCTGTCTCTCGTTCAACGACGAGCACTGCGCTTACAACCTGGTGTGTTGCGACTATGTATAGTAGCATGGGTTCGCCGACATTTGGCGCTGCCAGAATTGGATTGGTGGCCAAGAGGGCTCTTATTTCCTCCAGCCCAGCCGTAGCCGCATCCGTCCACTTGAAGTGTTCGGTGCGTCGAAGAAGGCGGTAAAGAGGTAGCGCCTTTTCTCCTAATAGGGAGATAAAGCGGCTTAGGGCGGCCATGCATCCAGTTAGTTTCTGGATTTGCTTGAGGTCTGTTGGGGTAGCCAACTGTGACAGAGCTCGGATTTTAGCCGGGTTTGCTTCGATTCCTCTATTGGAGACAATAAAGCCCAAGAGTTTTCCGGTTGGCACGCCGAAAACGCATTCTTCCGGGTTGAGCTTGATGTCGTATGTTTGGAGATTGTCGAACGTAAGCCTCAAGTCATCTATTAATGATTTGACGTGTTTGGTTTTAATGACCACATCGTCTATGTAAGCCTCCACTGTTTTGCCGATTTGTGTTTCCAGGCATGTCTGAATCATGCGTTGATAGGTTGCACCGGCGTTTTTGAGCCCGAAAGGCATGGTGTTGAAACAGAAGGGACCGTATGGAGTGATACATGCCGTTGCGGCTTGATCGGACTCCGCCATCTTGATTTGATGGTATCCGGAGTATGCGTCGAGGAAACACAATGAATCGTGTCCTGCGGTAGCGTCGATAATTTAATCGATGCGGGGGAGGGGAAGGGATCCTTAGGGCAAGCCTTATTAAGGTCTTTGAAATCGACGCATAGGCGCCAGGATTTGTCCTTCTTTGGTACCATCACCAGGTTTGCTAGCCAGTCCGGATGTTTTATTTCTTTGATGAATCCGGCTTAAAGTAGCTTGGCTAGCTCCTCTCCCATGGCTTGTCGCTTGGGTTCTGAAAAGCGCCGAAGAGTCTGCTTGACCGGCTTGTATCCCTTTAGTATGTTTAGGCTATGTTTGGCCAGCCTGCATGGGATACCTGGCATGTCTGAAGGATGCCAGGCGAAAATGTCCCAATTCTCGTGCAAGAACCCTCGTAGTGCGGCGTCTATTGTGGGGTTCAGCTGTGCCCCAATTGATGTTGTTTTTGTGGGGTCCATTGGGTGGACCAGAAATTTGACTATTTCATCTGCTGGTTTAAAAGAGGTAGACTTGGGTCGTTTGTCGAGTATCACGTCGTCCCTGTCTATTGCAGAGCGCATCGCCGTTAACTCTTCGGCCGCGAGGGCTTCTGATAATGCCTCCAGGGCTAGTGCGGCAGTTTTATTTTCGGCCCTGAGTTCTATGTCCGGATCACTGTCTAGAGTGATGATTCCATTGGGCCCCGACATCTTGAGCTTCATGTACCCGTAACGGGGTATAGCTTGGAAGCTTGTGAATGCGTCTCGTCCCAAGAGGGCGTGGTATCCACTGCTAAACGGGGCCACTTGGAATGTGATTTCTTCGGACCTATAATTCTCCGGGGTGCCGAATACCACATCCAGTTTGATTTTCCCTGCGCATCGCGCCTCCTGGCTAGGGATGATTCCTCTGAAGGTCGTGCTGCTTTGCTCAATGCGGCTCTTATCAATTTCCATTTTGTTAAGAGCTTCCTCATAGATGAGGTTTAATCCGCTACCGCCATCCATGAGAACTTTAGTAAGCCGAAATCCATTGACGATTGGACTAAGGACCAAAGCGGCTGGTGCTCGGACTGTTCAAAATTGAGATTCGAAGCTAGCGCTGAAGGTTATGGCCATATCATTCCACGGGTTTATTGCTGCGACGTGGCAGACTTCGGCGAGGCTGCAGAGCGCTCGCTTGTGCCTATTGTTTGAGGCAAAAGTCTCGAAGACGGTCAATACTGTATTGTTATTTTCTGCGGGATGGTGCTCTGCGGTATTGTCGATGAGAAGGTCCTCGCCGCTCCTGGCCACCTGCCGGAGTATCCAACATGCTCTAAGGCTATGTGTTGGTATGGTGTCCGGTGTGCTGTGAATTTTGCATGGCCTATAGAGACATCCCTCCAGTACGGTTCCACGCCCTGTAGAGGGCTTTGGCTTCTTTGTAATTGGGTTGGGTGACTTGCAAGAGCGCACCCTTTTAGTTCGGACGAGGGGTTTAGTTAGGGCCGGAGGATCCCAGAATTTTGTTTGGGTCTTCCAAGCACTTTCCATTGCGCAGTACTTTTGTACTATGGCCGCCAGGTCGGCAAAGTGTGCTATGTCACGGTGACTTATGGCATTGAGAATTCCCTTGTCCGTGTAATTTTTGCAAAAGAATGAGATTGTGTCTTCCTCGTGACAGTCCTTAACCTTGCTCATTACAAGGAGGAATCTGGCCCAGAAGTGGTGTACTATCTCTTGGGGCTCTTGTCTGATGTGGGAAAGATTGCTTGTGTCTGGGTGGTTGGGTGGAATTAAGTCCACGTCCTGGCCCAATCTGGAACCCAGGGGTGAAGGAGCTCCTGAGTTTGGCAACTCAGGCTCCAGGATGTTGCCCAATATTTGTGGCCCGCTGCCCGATTCTAAGTTCGGGGCCTAGGCCACGTCCTCCCGTAGACGGGTATCCGGCTCAGAGAGCTTGGGAATTCAGACATAGTTCGTCCTCAAAATAGAGGAAGAATTGCCATTTTATTCCTCCACCACCGCTATCTGATGGGTGACCGGCGGAGAGTTAATCTCCCTTAGGTCGGGTTTAAGCCTGATCTGATCATAATCTGTAGTGACTCCTAGGGTGGCGATGCGATCCAAGAGCTTGTTTAGGGAGGAGAGCTCTATTGGATCCATCTTCTCGGTGAATTCCGGGCTGACGCGGAGGTTGTTTTTGATGACCTGAGAAGTCATCGTCGGCGTGGCGGCCGATCGGGCAGCCATGAGGAAACCGCCCAGCCGGAGAGTCTGGCCTACAGCCAGGGATCCTCTGGAGGTGATGTTGTCCTTGACAACGAGGTGAGCCATCAAGCCTTATCGGGATGGCACAGTGGAACTCTCTGTGAAAGCACCAATGTCGGTGTCAAAACCGGCTGATCTCGGGTAGGGGGTCCCGAACTGTGCGTCTAAGGCTAATGGTAACAGGAGGCAGGGGACACAATGTTTTACCCAGGTTTGGGCCCTCTCGATGGAGGTAATACCCTACATCCTGCTTGATTGATCTTGATGATATGAGTATTACAAGAGTTGATCTACCACGAGATCGTAGAGGCTAAACCCTAGAAGCTAGCCTATGAATATGATTGTTGTTGTCCTACGGACTAAACCCTCTGGTTTATATAGACAAGGAGGCTAGGGTTACACAGAGTCAGTTACAGAGAAGGAAATCTACATATCCGAATATCCAAGCTTGCCTTCTACGCAAAGGAGAGTCCCATCCGGACACGGAACAAAGTCTTCAATCTTGTATCTTCATAGTCCAGCAGTCCGGCCAAAGTATATAGTCCGGCTGTCCGAGGACCCCTTAATTTAGGACTCCCTCACCTGTTTTCTTGTATCTCGGTTGGAATTGGTGGCTGAAGTCAGTGGTGCCATAGTAGGACGCATGGGAGTAGAGGATGTACATGGTGTCCATGATGAAGATCGACATCCAGAAAAATTACTTCGCGCCAATGCCTGTCGATCCTGCGCTTCATGTTCAACTTTACAAGCAAGATGGAATAAACGAGTGATATTATTATACTCATTATACTCTAGAATGGTTTGAATCTCTTTATTTAATCCACCCATAAAACGTGCAAGCATAGCTTCATTATCCTCAACAATACCACATCTAATCATGCCAGTTTGTAATTCCTGATAATACTTTTCTACAAAAAAAATTCCTTGTCTTAAATGCTGCAATTTTGAAGCAATTCACGTTGATAATATGGTGGATCCCAACGAGTACGCATAGCAGTTTTCAAAGCAGCCCAAGTTGTTGGAATAGGATATAATCTACAATGTTCAGACCACCAAAAAGAAGCAAAACTAGTGAATTCACAAACAGCAGCAGCAACACGTCTCTCCTCAGGATATTGTAAGCATGTGAAACGTTGTTCAGTTTCTAACTCCCAAGTAAGATGTACATCAGGAATATATCTACCCTCAAACGGTGGAATATTCAATTTCAGTTTAGGAATATGGTCATAATCTCGTACCGGAGGTGGTAGTGCAGGCCTACCATTACGATTATTTACCTATGGACGACCTGGTGCTGGTGGTTGCACGTAGTTCTAATTTTGATCGACCTCATCCTCGTAATTGCCTGCATAATCGTCATCCTCCTCGGCACCAGTAGCAGAAGTAGTAGGAGCCAAAGAAGCATCAACAGTAGGTACACCAGCACCAGAAGTTTGGCCATACTCAAGAGGAACACGCTTTGCTCATCCAAACTGATTCGGAAGGGGGCGTTGTTGTTGTTGTCGTTGCAGAGGTGCGATAGGTGCAGCCGGTGGTGGTTGGGGAAGATGCTTGAGCAATTCATTAAACTTGTTATCCAGCTTTGTCTCGAACGACTTCTCCATGACATCTATCTTCTCCATAGCCTCTTCAAATATGTTTAGCACATCTCCCACCTGGCCACTCATCATTGCTGAAATTTATCATGCAACTCCTTGTTCGTCATGGTCTCCCAGTCAATCACGTCGGCTCGTGGTCCTGCCATGGTTAGCAGCAATAGAAACACACAAGAATATGATCCTACAGACTACTAGAAAGTGGCGGGGTGTCACAAATCCGTAAAGCAAATCTCCAATTCTTACCAGTTCTTACCCAGAAGCAGGTGGTGATCGGCAACTGTTGTAGTCAAAACTCTCAAAGGTTGGATAGAGCAATGGCCAGGGAGAGTCAAACGCATGTAGATATATGTGGAGCTGGGTAGAATTATGATATGGTAGCAAAAAGGGTAAACAATAATCAATTCAGAGATGCAAAGTTGAATAAACGCTCAACGACGGTACTGTGCTGGTCCTAGGCTAGACCGTGCTAGAGACGCGAGCCTAGAACACTAACAAAATCACGGCACGGTGCGTAATCAAGGGAGGAGCACACTGTGTATTTTTCACTTTTTTTGCACTTTTTTCCTCTTTTTTTGCCCGCAACAATTTTTTTCGAAAACTACAAATGGCCTAAAAACTGCCTAGCCAGAATTTTCCAGACTTGGTCATGTCTTTCTTGAAACTGGAACTATTTTTCTTGTACGGGTTGCAGTGATGTTGGGGAGTCCGATTTGGTCACGTCTTGGAGTATGGCGTGATCTGGAAATCGAAAACAAAGGAACAAATACTGGACTCGGATTATGGTTATGGCGGTCATTATGTGGTATATGGCAGCGGTGATGACGATGGAGGTATATGGTAGCGGTGATGACGATGGTGGTATATGGCAGCGGTGACGACGATGGTGCGGCGGCGGCGTGACAACTTGTGAACAGAACTCGAAACTCTAAAGGACTAGACACTAAGACCACCAAGTAGACACATTGATGCAACCGCAAATTCAACAATGCAAAACACTAAATAGATTATGCAAAGGCTCAGTTTGGTTCGGATATGATGAACTAACCCTAAATTTGTTTGGCTTTTTCGTGGACTGTAGGTATGAAGAACATACTCGATCTAAACTACGAAAAACTGTAAAGTCTCACCGAGTAACCTGGAAATCTGATACCACTTGATAGAGGCAAAGGTGTCCCGTCTTTCGACGAGATGGTGGCTATCATTTTGGTGGAAGTCCACTTTGATGATCCGACTACGAACGTGCGAGGACGTTGCGCCTTAGCAGTCGCTAAACCAACTCCGAGAGGTTATTGACCACGCCAGAGCACGATCAACCTGACCACAAAGGTCTATTTTCTGCAAGCAAACGAAGAACAAACAAGAAACTAAGATTGCAATCTGGATATTGCGAATAAAAGAGGAAAACTTTATTAACAAAGGTGGGGTTCTGTGACGTCTTGGTCTGGTCGTTGAACACAAATGAAGTACGTGAAGTTGCAGCTATGGCGAACTTTTAATCTAAAGAAAACCCAAAGTCTAAACGGTGCCCTAAGGGCTGTATACATGGAGGAAGAGGGGGGGGGGGGATTTTGTGGCCCTTGGGGGAGGGGTCCAAAACCAACCCTATCGCTTGTTTCCCCACACATATAGACTCTAAAAATAGCCTATACTTATGTATTTCGGAATTACATGGGCCTGGCCCAATAATAAGGTGATGCAGCACCTACAATACCCTCTGAAAGAAATTTATGAAGTGGCATCTTGCATATTTCGTCCAAGGCTTCATGCACTCATTATGGTGGCTTGAAAGTCCTGAAATCATCACTTGTAACTCCATTTTGTTTCCCTTATGCATGCCATCATCTCCATGCCTGTTCTTGGTCCAATGTTCATCCATCTCCAAGCTAGGCCCTTCATTTGTAAGCAAAACAAATGTATCCAATTTAGACAGCATCATATTCTCATGAACATTAGAATTATTACCAAGGAATAAAAGTACCTGGTAATTCAATTGGCATGCGAGAGCTCTTGTAATTGGTCCAGTATGTATCGTGGCAGGGACTATGGGTGTAACAATGGTATTGATGTCCTCATCAGTTACTGGTCTTAGCGTCTAGTCTTTTAGAGTTTCGAGTTCTGGTCATAAGTTGTCACGCCGCCGCCGCACTATCATCATCGCCCCTGCCATCTACCACCACCGCTTATCCGCCACCGATCCGTATCCATATACCATCACCAATCCGTATCCATGTACCTCCACCAGTCCGTATCCCTATACCACTACCACTGTCATATCTTTCCATCATATATTCGCCACGAGTCCGTGCTTCACCGCCCATCATATACCATCATCACCAGTCTGAGTTTCACCAGATTCATCTCCGCCACCAGTCCTAGTCCGAGTCCAGTATTTGTTCCTTTATTTTCGAGTTCCAAATCACGCGATACTATGAGTCGTCAGCAAGTCGAACTCCCCAACTTTCGTGCTACCCACACTAGATAAATAGTTCCAATTTAAAAAAAAACTAAGTCTGGAAATTCTGGCTAGGCAGTTTTTAGACCATTTGTAGATTTTTTCGAAAAAAATTGTTGGGGAGCAAAAAAAGAGGAAAAAAGTGCAAAAAAGTGAAAAAAGAGAAAAAAACTCAGAGTTTGCTCCTGCCTTGATTACGTGCCGCGTCGTGATTTTGTTAGTGTTCTAGGCTTGCGTCTCTAGCATGGTCTTGCCTAGGACCAGCACAGTACCATCGTTGAGCGTTTATTCAACTTTGCATCTCTGAATTGATTATTGCTGACCCTTTTTGCTACCACACTATAAGCCTTCTAAGCTCCACATACATCTACATGGTGCATTTGACTCTCCCTGGTAATCGCTCTATCCAAGCTTTAGAGCTTTGACTGCAACAGTTGCCGATCACCACCTATTGCCAGGTAAGAACTGGTAAGAATTTGAGATTCGCTTGAAGGATTTGTGACACCCCACCACCACCACTTTCAAGTAGTCTGTAGGATCATATTCTTGTCTGTTTCTATTGCTGCTAACAATGGCAGGACCACAAGCCCATGAGATTGACAGGGAGAACATGATGAACACAGAGCTTCATAATAAGTTTCATCAAAAGTCGGGTCAACAGGTGGAAGACGTGATGGCCAGTTTTGGGAAGGCAATGGAGAAGATGGATGACATTGAGAAGACAATTGACACCAAGTTGGACACCAAGTTCGATGAATTACTCAAACGTCTCCCATAATGATAGAGGCAAAGGTGTCCCGTCTTTCGATGAGATGGTGCTATAGTTTTGGGTGGAGTAGACTTCGACGATCCGACTACGAACGTGCGAGGACATCGCGCCTTAGCAATCGCTAAACCAACTCCGAGAGGATATTGACAACGCCGGAGCATGATCAACCTGACCACGAGGGTCTATTTCCTGCAAGCAAACGAAAAACAAGCAAGAAACTGAGATTGCAATCAAGATATTGCAAATATAAGAGGAAAGCTATATAGATGAACGCGGGGTTCTGTGACGTCTTTGTCTGGTCGTTGAACACAAACAAAGTACGTGAAGTTGCAGCTGTGGTGAACTTTAATCTAAACAAAACCCCAAGTCTAAATGGTGCCCTAAGGGCTGTATATATGGAGGAAGAGGGGGGAATTTCCTGGCCTTTGGGGGAGGGGTCCGAAACCAACATTATCTCTTGTTTCCCCACACATAAGGTCTCTAAAAATAGCCTAAACTTATGTATTTTGAAATTACATGGGCCTGGCCCAATAATAAGGTGACACAGCACCTAGAATAGCCTCTGGACGAAATTTATGAAGTGGCATCTTGTATATTTCGTCCAAGGCTTCATGCACTCATTATGGGGGCTTCAAAGTCCTGAAATCATCACTTGTAACTCCATTCTTCTTTCCCTTGCACATGCCATCATCTTCATGCTTGTTCTTGCTCCAGTGTTCATCCTTCTCCAAGCTAGGTCCTTCATTTGTAAGCAAAACAAATGTATCCAATTTAGGCAGCATCATATTCCCATGAACATTAGAATCATTACCAAGGAACGAAAGTACCTGGTAATTCAATTGGCATGCGCAAGCTCTAGTAATTGGTCCAGTATGTATCGTAGCAGGGACTATGATAGAGGCAAAGGTGTTCCATCTTTCGATGAGATGATGGATATCGCTTTGGTGGAAGTCGACTTTGATGATCCGACTACGAACGTGCGAGGACGTCGCGCCTTAGCAATCGATAAACCAACTCCAAAAGGTTATTGACCATGCCGGATCACGATCAACCTGACCACGAGGGTCTGTTTCCTGCGAGCAAACGAAGAACAAGCAAGAAACCGGGATTGCCATCTGGATATTGCGAATATAAGAGGAAAGCTTTATTAATGAAGGTGGGGTTCTGTGACGCCTTTGTCTGGCGTTGAACACAAATGACGTACGCGAAGTTGCAGCTATGGCGAACTTTTAATCTAAACAAAACCCAAAGTATAAATGACGCCCTAAGGGCTGTATATATGGAGGAAGAGGGGGGAATTTCGTGACCCTAGGAAGAGGGGTCCGAAACCAACCCTATCTCTTGTTTCCCCACACATGCGGACTCTAAAAACAGCCAATACTTATGTATTTCGAAATTACATGGGCCTGGCCCAGTAAAAAGGTGCGCAACACCTAGAATAACCTCTCGATGAAATTTATAAAATCATATCTTGTATATTTCGTCCAAGGCTTCATGCACTCATTATGGTGGCTTCAAAGTCCTCAAATCATCACTTGTATCTCCGTTCTTGTTTCCCTTGCGCATGCCATCATCTCCATGCTTGGTCTTGCTCTAGTGTTCATCCCTCTTATCCATGCCAGGCCCTTCATTTGTAAGCAAAACAAATATATCCAATTTAGGCAGCATCATATTCTCATGAACATTAGAATCATTACCAAGAAACGAAAGTACCTGATAATTTAATTGGCGGTGCGAGCTCTAGTAATTGGTCCAGTATATGTAGCAGTAGGGGTTGTGCGTGTAACAATGGTATTTTTTGACCATATGTAACAATGGTATTGATGTCCTCATCATCTTCCCCTTCTTGAAATGAAGTCGTCCTCGACGGAAGGTCATCTTCCTCACCAAAATAAGGCTTCAAATCTGCAACGTTAAAAGTGGGACTAACCTCAAAATCTGTAGGCAGCTCAAGTTTATATGCATTATCATTTATTTTCTCTAACACGTTAAAAGGACCATTAGCACGTGGCATTAGCTTTGATTTGCGCAAATTAGGAAACCTATCCTTATGCAAATGTAACCAAACAAGATCCCCAGGTGCAAAGACAACATGTTTTCTACCCTTATCTCCAACAAGTTTATATTTAGCATTCACATGCTCTATATTTTCCTTAGTTAACTCATGCATTTTTAAGATCAATTCAGCACGTTGTTTAGCATCAAAATTAACCTTCTCCGAAGATGGAAGAGGCAACAAATCAATAGGTGCACGAGGTAGAAAACCATACACAATTTCAAAAGGGCACATCTTAGTAGTAGAATGCAATGAACGATTATAAGCAAATTCAATATGAGGCAAGCATTCTTCCCACATTTTCTTATTATTCTTCAAAACATCCCTAAGCATAGTCGACAATGATCTATTGACTACTTCAGTTTGTCCATCAGTTTGGGGGTGACAAGTAGTATTAAAAAGCAGTTTAGTCCCCAACTTATCCCATAAACATCTCCAAAAGTGGCTAAGAAATTCAGTATCACGATATGAAACAATAGTATTTGGCACACCATGCAAGCGAATAATTTCACGAAAGAACACATCATCAACATTAATAGCATCATCACTTTTATGACGTGGTATAAAGTGTGCCATTTTCGAGAATCTATCCACGACAACAAATATGCTATCCCTCCCCTTCTTTGTTCGAGGTAAACCTAAAACAAAGTCCATAGATATATCCTCCCAAGGAACACTAGGTACAGGCAAAGGCATATATAAACCATGAGGTTTGAGTCATGACTTAGCTTTTTGACATGTAGTGCAGCGAGCAACAAAACGCTCAACATCCCGTATCGATTTGGTGGAGTCCACTTTGACGATCTGACTACAAACGTGCACGACGTTGCGCCTTAGCAATCGCTAAACCAACTCCGAGAGGTTATTGACCACACCGGAGCACGATCAACCTGACCATGAAGGTCTATTCCTGTAAGTACTCGAAGAACAAGTAAGAATATGATAAAGCTATCTGAATATTGCGAATATTGATGAAGTATTGATAAAGGCGGGGATCCGAAAACGGTCTTGGTCTGGTCGGTGGACACAAATGAAGTACACGAAGTTGCAATGGCTAACTTTTACTAAACAAATCCCATGGAATAAGCTACTAGATGGATCTACTAATATAGGAGCAAGGGGTGGTGGCCAAGGAGGTGGAAGGACGTCCCAAGGCAGCTTAAAACTAACCCTAGGTCCTACAAGGCTCATGGGCCCAAGTGGAGGTGATGCAACACCTTTGGACTTGTTGTTTGACTCGGATTCTGCTACAGCGTCTGATTGTTTCGTCGATATCTCCATGCTCCGGACAAATTTGAAGGTGAATCCAATTGTCTTGGAAAGAGCATGAAATCTACTTTCCAACAAAAGAGGAATCACCCAATTCTGAGTCCGTTTGAAAAAGTTGTTGGCATTTTGAGTCAGGTATGTCTGTGTAGTCCGAATTTGAATCTAGAACGTGAGAGACTTGGACTCTATCTTCTCTTGGTCCAAAAGTGACGTGCGAGGAATTTTTGAATAGAACCCAAACTTCTCCTTTTTCCATACCTTCATATGTGGATTGTACAAATGTCCCATACACCTGCAATTAGACAAAACACAAAAGTGTGTGAAGTACTTTTGTTCTGGATAACATAAATAAATTATTGAATAGTTTGCACTAAAAATCACCTAACAAATATGCATGCATGCAATATTTTTGGTCGTATCAAAGGTAGTCATGTCCTCATCACGTGATACAAGAAAGCAGGCACAACCACAACTGTCTGCCAAAAGCACACCTGCCGGGCCTGCACAGAGCTCTTCTTCCATGGCATCAACAGGGCACACAAGTGATATTATTTGTCGTCATTGTAAGGGAAGAGGTCATTATGCGAGAGAATGCAAATCTTAGCGTGTGATGATTGCTACTGAGGATGGTGGGTATGAGTCCGCTAGTGACTATAATGAGGAGACTTTGGCTCTTATTACACGTGAAGAACATGGTGGAGATGATTCAGATCATGAGACGCAATACATGGCTCCTGAAGACGCTGACAGGTATGAATTTTTAGTTGCTCATCGTGTCTTGAGTGTGCAGGTCACACAAGCTGAGCAAAATCAGAGGCATAATTTGTTCCATACAAAAGGAGTTGTGAAGGAACGTTCTGTGCGCGTCATCATAGACGGAGGGAGCTGCAACAACTTGGCTAGCATGGAGATGGTGGAGAAGCTATCTCTCACCACAAGACCACATCCACATCCTTACTACATCCAATGGTTCAACAACAGCAGCAAGGTTAAGGTAACACATACTATTCATGTGCATTTTAGTATCTCTACATATGCTGATTATGTTGATTGTGATGTGGTACCTATGCAAGCAAGTTCCTTATTACTTGGTCGACCATGGCGATTTGATAAAAGTTCTGTACACCATGGTAGAAACAATGAGTATACTCTTGTTCATAAGGATAAAAATAATACATTGCTTCCTATGACTCCTGATTCTATTTTGAAAGATGATATTAATAGAGCTAATAAAGCAAAATAGGAGAAGAATAAGAGTGAAAATCAGATTGTGGCAAAAAAATTGAGCAACAAATGAAGCCTAATAATAAACAATCTAGTGTTGCTTTTGAAATTAAATTGAGAAGTGCAGGTTTATTTGCCACCAAATCTGATATTGATGAGCTAGATTTCAGCAAATCTGTTTGCTATGCTTTTGTGTGCAAAGAGGCATTATTTTCATTCAAGGACGTGCCTTCCTCTTTGCCTCCTGCTGTTACTAACATTTTACAGGAGTTCACTGACGTCTTTCCACAAGACGTGCCACCGAGATTACCACCTATTCGAGGGATTGAGCATCAGATTGACTTAATTTCCGGTGCTTCACTGCCAAACCGTGCGCCATACCGTACCAATTCAGAGGAGACGAAGGAGATTATGCATCAAGTACAGGAGCTTTTCGACAAAGGTTATATACGCGAATCCCTTAGTCCTTGTGATGTTCCTATTATTCTAGTTCCGAAAAAGGATGGTACATCGCGTATGTGTGTTGATTATAGAGGCATTAATAATATTACTATTCGTTATCGTCATCCTATTCCTAGGCTAGATGATATGCTTGATGAATTGAGTGGCTATACAATATTCTCCAAAGTTGATTTGCGTAGTGGATACCATCAAATTCGTATGAAATTGGGGGATGAATGGAAAACAACATTTAAAACTAAGTTTGGATTATATGAGTGGTTAGTCATGCCTTTTGGCTTAACTAATGCACCTAGTACTTCCATGAGATTAATGAGCGAAGTTTTACGTGCTTTCATTGGACGATTTTTGGTAGTCTATTTTGATGATATACTGATTTATAGCAGATCTTTGGAGGAACATTTGGAACATTTACGTGTTGTTTTTATTGCTCTACGTGATGCACGTTTGTTTGGTAACCTTGGGAAGTGCACATTTTGCATCGACCGAGTATCTTTTCTTGGCTATGTTGTTACTCCATAGGGAATTGAAGTTGATAAAGCCAAGATTGCAGCTATTGAGAGTTGGCCGCAGCCCAAAACGGTCACACAAGTGAGGAGTTTTCTTTGCCTCGCTGGATTCTATAGGCATTTTGTGAGAGATATCAGCACCATGGTTGCACCTCTCAATGAGCTTACAAAGAAAGATGTGCCTTTTGTTTCGGGCGCCGCACAGGAAGAAGCCTTCACGGTATTGAAAGATAAGTTGACACATGCTCCTTTACTCCAACTTCCTGGTTTTAATAAGATTTTTGAGCTTGAATGTCTAGTGGAATTGTATTAGGAGGTGTGTTATTACAAGATGGCAAACCTGTTGCATACTTTTCTGAAAAATTGAGTGGGCCTAGTCTATATTATTCTACTTATGATAAAGAATTATATGCTCTTTTTCGGACTTTAGAAACATGGCAACATTATTTATGGCCCAAAGAATTTGTTATACATTCTGATCATGAATCTTTGAAACATATTAAAAGTCAAGCCAAACTGAATTGTAGACATGCTAAATGGTTTGAATTCATTGAGACTTTCCCTGATGTCATTAAACACAAGAAGGGTAAAGAGAATGTTATTGCTGATGCTTTGTCTCGTCGCTATACTATGCTTCCACAACTTGATTTCAAGATATTTGGTTTGGAGACCATCAAAGATCAATATGTGCATGATGTTGATTTTAAAGATGTATTGCAGAACTGTAAAGAAGGGAGAACATGGAACAAGTTTGTCGTTAACGATGGATTTGTGTTTCGTGCTAACAAGCTATGCATTCCAGCTTGCTCTGTTCGTCTTTTGTTGTTGCAGGAGGCGCATGGAGTAGGATTAATGTGACACTTTGGTGTGAAGAAGACGGAGGATATACTTGATACACATTTATTTTGGCCAAAGATGAGACGGGGTGTTGAGAGTTTTGTTGCTCGCTGCACTACATGTCAAAAACCTAAGTCACGACTCAATCCTCATGGTTTATATATGCCTTTGCCCGTACCTAGTGTTCCCTGGGAGAATATATCTATGGACTTTGTTTTAGGTTTACCTCGAACAAAGAAGGGGAGGGATAGCATATTTGTTGTCGTGGATAGATTCTCGAAAAGGGCACACTTTATAGCATGTCATAAAAGCAATGATGCTGTTAATGTTGCTGATTTGTTCTTTCGTGAAATTATTCGCTTGCATAGTTTGCCAAATACTATTGTTTCAGATCGTGATACTAAATTTCTTAGCCACTTTTGGAGATGTTTATGGGCTAAGTTGGGGACTAAACTGCTTTTTAGTACTACTTGTCACCCCAAGTTGATGGACAAACTGAAGTAGTCAGTAGAACATTATCTACTATGCTTAGGGTTGTTTTGAAGAATAATAAGAAAATGTGGGAAGAATGCTTGCCTCATATTGAATTTGCTGATAATAGTTCATTGCATTCTACTACTAAGATGTGCCCTTTTGAAATTGTGTATGGTTTTCTACCACGTGCACCTATTGATTTGTTGCCTCTTCCATCTTCGGAGAAGGTTAATATTGATGCTAAACAACATTCTGAATTGATCTTAAAAATGCATGAGTTAACTAAGGAAAACATAGAGCATATGAATGCTAAATATAAAATTGTAACATCCGAAAATTCTAAATTTTGGAATGTTATAAACAAATAGATAGATTTGATTGATTGTTTGATTGATTGAGTGAATATGAGTGAAATCTGAATCTTTTTGAAAGTTAAATGAGAGGGAATAAAAGGACTTTCCCAAACTTTCATTTTCTTTTCTGATCTTCATGAATTCAAATTCTTTTCACCACAAAACCCTGGAGTGAAGATGGCATGACTTCTTCCATTTATTTAAATGACAAGGGGTGTTGAAAATATTTGAATTTCATTTGGAAAATATTTCCAACCCAGAAACTTTATGCAACTCAATGATTTTCATGAGTGAAGATAAAATGACTTCTTCAAAACATATGAAATATGAGTTGGGAGTTTCAAAGAATTAAATTCAAAGTTCTTTTGAATTTATTTTCAATTTGGAGTTATTTGAGTTTTATTGAAATTTATTTTCTCCAAAAATAAAATATATGGAAAATAGGGTAAGATGATTCCCTGCATCAGAAAATTGGAGAGAAATAAATTTGAATAATTTTGGTATTTTTTTAAGAAATGATTTTTATTGGATTTTATTAGAATAGTAGCACTGTTTGAATTATGTAAATTAGTGTGAATTCTATTTGATGCTATAAAAATGTTCAGCTTGTAGGAAATCCTTTTCTGAAAATTTTGATATATAATATGCCTATATTATATTTCTGTTTTTTATTTATTTTGTTTATTTATTTGACTGTCTGCTTAAAAAAAAAAGTTCCCCAGGCCAACTGGGCCGAAGCCCAGCCAGCCGGCCCAAAGTCGCGACGCCCTCCTCCTCCCGTGCTCAACCCGGACTCGCCGGAGTCCGAGCGAGCCACGCCGCCGCGCCGCCCCTTCCCCAAGCAGCTCCTCCCCGGCCCCTCTTTATAAGGCGAGGCCGCCGCCCCGCCCCTCTTTTTCCCCTCGACGCGCCGCGCCACCCCTCCTGCATATCACCGCCGCCGCCGCCGCCACCGGAGGCCACAACCGTCGCCCTCATCGCCGTCGACCGTCGCAGACGCCACCACCGCAACCGCCGCTCCACGCCACCCCTCCCCGTGCTCCAAGCCGCCTTCCTCGATGCCCGGAGCCACCGCCCCGACCGGAGCCGAGCCGTCGCCACTGTCCCGCGTCGCCGGACTTCAGCGCCGCCGCCGCGGTAACCGCCGCTCCCTCCATCGCCGTTGGATCTGGATCGAACGATCCAGATCGTTTTAGTTTTTTTTCTCCGAAACGTTTTTGTTTTTATTTAGAGAATGTTCGCTGTTTAGATCAGAAAAACGAACGTTCGCTCAGTAGAGTTTTCTTTTTATTATTAGATTTCGGCCAGGGACCCGTCTGTGAATATTTTATTTACAGATTAGCCCCTGGACTTCAGACACGCACAACTTTTTACTCGTTTGTCCAAATCCAACGAAACCAACGCCCTCTTCTTCGTTACGATCTGCCCCATCCAATAAAGCAACTTAAACATGTTTTTGAAAGTTTAAAATTTTGAATTTCAAACAGTTTAGTATTTAAACTTTGTTTGATTATAACTTGAGTTTTATAACTACGATTTAGTTGATTCTTTTTGCAAATCTAAGCTCTTAACCTAAACTTTCTAATAAGGCCAAATTCACATAATTTCGGTACTGTTAGGAATTGTTTTATGTTGCAAGAGTTATTCGCTTGGTTTTGATGCTTTCCGAATCGTACTCTTCGTTCTTTCCGATCTTTTGAGTGATTGCTTATGTGTGGTTACAATTGCTTGCTCACGATAGATTGGCCGGAGTGTGACGAGTAGAACTATCAAGAGTTTTGAGTGCGAATCATCTTCATCAACATTGCAGGCAATTAACACTTTGATCATACTTTTCTCATACCCAGTTTTTATGCATTAGATCAATCCTCAAACATTGCATGATTAGGATCTAATTAAATCATGGGTTATGGGAAGTAGTTGAGGTAGTACCTATTACCTGTTTTATTTTCAAACCACTGGGAGTTACTTCTACGTTTGCTTATTATGCCAGGCTATGCTAGTAGACGTGGATTGGGTGAGTGAATTTCCATGACAGATGTGAGATTGTTAATTTAATGGTTTATTTAAGGTGGTAACTTAAACACACATCTAGGTGGATTGAGGCACCTGGTTTCCAGGACTTGCCTGTTTTTCTTCGGACCGCCACCCAGGCTCAAAGGGATCATAAGATTATTCATGCTAGAAACTTCCGTGTGTAGCCACATGCTATTATGGGCTCTAGCATAGTTGACTAAGTCGTGCAAACTCTTACAGGGTAGACTAGCAGATGTAGGGGATGTAGGTTGGTACGGTCTACCCTTTATGTAAGGTGCAAGCGCTTCTGAAAGACTATGTCTCGGTCATCCGTTTCTCAAACATCATGAAGTGCGAGAATCCAAACGGAGGCGATCGAGTCATGTGGGGGAAAAGTGCGCAAACCTCTGCAGAGTGTATAAACTAATCATGGTTAGCCGTGTCCCCGATTATGGACATCTTGAGTATCTAGTACTTGGATATCATGTGAATCTCATCATGTTACTTCTAATTAATATTGTTGGGTGTTAATGAGTACTTTTAATTGGGATTGAGAATGCTGTCAACCATTCTCAATGTTTAACAACCACCATGATAGTTAAATAAATTTATTCCTTTGCAGTAGGGAAAAATTGGCTTTTCGCAAAACTGTAACCATAGAGCTTTCCACCAGCCAAATATGCATGTAGTGATAGCCTTTATTCATCATTGCTCTATGGTGTGAATTTGCTAGTACATTCGATGTACTGACCCTTTGTGGCTGCAACGTCTCATGTTGCAGGATTTTCTTACGACGAGTAAGTGATACGTTAGGGTTACGATTCCTATACTCAATTTTGCCGTTGGTGTTGATGGGAATCCACAACCTTGTTACTTCCGCTATTTGGATTGAGGTAATAGTATTTATGTTACTTTATACATGTGATTTACCTCTGTTATAAATCCTCGAGTACTGTGTGTGTCAGCATACCGATCCAGGGATGACACTTAAGCACAGAGACTTGATCCTTTCAGGTCGGGTCACTACAAGATGGTATCAGAGCACATGTTGACTGTAGGACGTGACCCTAGAAACTGGCAATCCCATAGAAAGATTTTTCTCTACAACTTTCTTTTCAAAAGAATCTTTTACCTCTCTTCTCTTCTGAGCTTATTCAAATATTCCCTTTTAGTGAGACCATACCCCTTTCCCCTTTTGACCCCTCAAAGACTCGACTGAGGAGACCACTCCAAGAAGGACCAGATATCGGACAACTAAGACCATTTGGAATGAAGAGGATTTTACCGAGCATTATAATGATGGAAACTACGACGGATAAAGACTTCAGAGACTAGGAGAATATGAAGAATTTCCAGAATTGGTGTGGCCAAGGAAGGCTACACTTATGGAATTTGATAGACTATGGAAGCTGTCAATACCCGAGATCAAGGTGTATCGGAGAAAGACCTGAACATGGAGCATTAGAACTTAAAGTTTTGTCAAGAAAGCCCCAAGACAGCAAATATCAACTATGGAATGATAGCTCATGACAGAGACATAGTCATAAACATGGATAACCATGGTGTTATTGCCCGCTTATGCTATTGTCACCTTGAGGTGGTAAGCATGCATCTTTCAGAAGAATTGGATGACAAAAGGGCTAATGGAGCACCTACCAGCAAGAGATCAAATTTTAACCTTAGCTGGTGCATCGCCAGGATCTGGAGTATTACATGAAGAAGTTTAAGTTGGATCTGCAGGAAGCCGTATTTGACCAGGAGCATTTTGTGAAGAATTTAGGATCCAGAAACTGAAAGTAGCCAAGCTGGAGGAGCAAAACCTTGAGATACTGGAGATTAGTCAAGAGCTGAAGGATAGAAGGACATGGTTCATGTCAAGGAGGTTGAAACCTAGAAGTTTGGAATGCAACTCCAGAATATTAAAGGACGTCATGAGAGACTTCATGTCAATAGAGATGATTTGGCAAAAGAACTTGAGAAGGACAAGCATGATCAGAAGGAGCTATCGGAGACATGACCAAGACTTGAAGAGCTTGATGACGTTGAGATTTATTGACAATTAGAAGACCAAACCCCTGTTATATACCTACGATAGATGCGACGATTGTGAGCTGTCATTTGTTTGATGTTTTTCCGACAGCCACAATAAAAATTTGCCTTTTCAAAACTTTTGTTTGTACTGTGTGCATCCCTCTCGACCTCTCTTATCCCACCCCAAACCCATGGACCCAATAGAGGATGAATGGAGATGATCTCATATTTCTGGACCGATGAGTCAATTGGAGATGGACCAATGGATTCAAAACATGGAGGATCATATGGAGAGTGACACTATAGCCAGAAAGGATATGACCCAGCATGCTCTTTAATGATTTGAAAAGAGGTGTTGCTACTTGGTGGAGGATGTACCAAAACATCAATGGATGGCAAGGAGTAACCACTTGGAAGCAATTTAAGTTAACTCTGCAAAGATCTCGTCCTGTGTCCCAGAAGTTGAGGCCTTATGGAAAGGATATGAAGAAACGTTGTGCATACAAGCTTTATGGAGAAATAGGACACAACCATAAATAAAACAAGGACGAATACCCTCATAAGCGGAGGATTTCCAAAGGAGTTAGCAGAGGATCTCAGGGAACTTCGGTTGGAGATTGTTCCCAAAGGTTTTGTTGCAGCAATGGAAGTTCAGTCTACATTGTTGGGAAAGATCCGTGAAGCTCAGAAGGATGACAAAGAGATTGCTGAGTTAAAAGAGAGGATGAGCAAAGGAAAGGCCAAAGGTTCTCGTAAGGATGAGCATGCCACCTTATGGTTTGAGGATAGTGTACATGTACCCAATAATGCAAAGATCAGGAAGTAAATACTCCAGGAGACTCATGACTCACCATACTCGATTCGCCCTGGAAACACCAAGATGTATTTGGATTTGAAGGAGTGTTTTTGGTGGACTGGTATGAAGAAGGATATTGCGGAGTATGTAGTCGTAGGTGATGTATGCCAGAGGGAGTAAAAGCACAGCATCAGAAGCCAGCCGGATTACTACAGCCTACGTTGATACCCCAAATGGAAGCAGGATAAGCTTGGCATGGATTTCATTACCGGATTTCCCAGAACCCGAATGGGATATGACTCTATCTGGGTAGTAGTTGACTCGCTTGACCAAAGTGGCTCACCTTATCCCAGTGAAAACCACCTATACAAGTGCAAAGTTGGCCAAGATACTTTTGACCAGGATTGTATGTCTGCATGGAGTTCCGAGGACCATCATATCAGATAGAGGAACACAGTTTACCTCAAAGTTTTGGAATCAGCTGCATCAGACTTTGGGTACTAGGCTAGAGTTCAGTACATCCTTTCATCCGCAGACATATGGATAAATCGAGAGAGTCAATCGGATTCTGGAGGACATGTTGAGAGCGTGTGCGCTAGATTATGGATCTAGTAGTGATGATAATGTACCTTACGCTGAGTTCTCATACAACAACAGTTACCAAGCTAGTTTGAAGATGGCCCCTTTTTAAGCTTTGTATGGGAGAAGGAGCCAGACACCATTGATGTGGGATGAAGTTGGAGTCTGTCAGATGTTTGGACCAAATGTGATTAAGGATTCAAAAGAGAATATTAAGTTGCTTTGAGATAGACTGAAGGTAGCTCAGTCCTGACAGAAGAGTTATGCAGACTCAAAAACGCAAGGAGGAAGTCTATGAAATTGGAGACAGAGCATGTCTTCGTGTGTCCCCTCTGCGAGGAAATTAAAACAATTTGGAGTTAAGGGAGAGTTAGCCCCGAGATTTGTAGGACCATATCGAGTTTTGGAGCGTATGGGAGAAGTGGCCAACAAGTTGGAGTCACCCGAAGGACTGTCAGAAGTTCATGATGTGTTTCACGTTTCCCAGTTGAAGAAGTGCCATGCAGAGATGGCCAATATTCCCCTGTAAGGATGCTTGACCCTGGAAAGGATAATGATGTTCCACGAAGTGAAGTATGGACTTCATAAGTATAAGTTTTTATCTCGGTATGTGGGATATTCCACGAGGATGAAGAGATGAATTACTATTGGATACAAAGGAGGTATGATGTTGGAAATATGGATCAATGGAAATTCCATGATGAGTCTGAGTAACCACATTTTAGTTTGGTGCCAATAGAAGGAAGGAAGACAGTACAATTGGATGGATTTAAGAATACTAGGAAGTTGGAAGTTGGAATAACGATCAGTTGCCCACAGGATGAGTTCAAGGTTTATAAGTGATGAGATGGGCCATAATCCACATGCCCCAGGACCTGCCAAGAAGCAAGC
Source organism: Triticum aestivum (assembly GCF_018294505.1). NCBI lineage: Eukaryota > Viridiplantae > Streptophyta > Magnoliopsida > Poales > Poaceae > Triticum > Triticum aestivum. The sequence goes on from NC_057810.1 coordinate 396,697,796, forward strand.
ACACTCTTGCTGAAGGAAAAACCCTGGAAGAAGTTACAATTTTATTAACCGATGATTTTATAGGAGCAACGCAAAACCTGAGAGTTGTGAAGGAACGATAGAGTTTTGTTTGGCTTGCAGAATCCATGGATTATCCGAACTTGGTTCGGCAACAAGAGAAAAATTCTGCAATGCTTGTGAGGATGACAGAGTGTTAGAATGCGAGATTCGCTAAACCATGTACAAGGTAATGATTTGGGTGCGGGGTGGATTGATCACCATACCGACTTACTCTTATTATTCGCCTTGCTATATGGGATGGTAAATCTGAGTGACTTACCCATAGTAGAGAGACGACGATCAAAACCTTGTTTAAACCTTAGAGTGGTATAGCAATTCTCCCCTTTTTCAAGGCAGCTGTTGCTAATCGTAGCATATACGGTGAGGTTCAACCCAGACCCGTTTTCTGCAGGAGAAACCATAAATTGTTGACCACCATGTGATATCGATAGTTGTTTAGTATTGGCGCCACACCCGTCAGCTAAGAAGAACCAGTCTTGGAATAACCTTACCAGATGAAATGGATACAAGAATTAAGGAAAAGGTTATGCCACCACCGGAAGAGCCGAGAGAAGAAAATTTTTCAGAGGATCTGAGAAGACCGACACTGTCAGGAATAAGGATGGAGTATATGAGTTTTGATGGAACCGTAACAATGCTTCTAAGGGTGGTAGCAACCGAGACCCCCTGATGATCGGTGGATTTGAGAAGACCCCTCTACCCTAACCTATTTCTTGCTAGCCCCTCCGAATCTCGAGGACGAGATTCATTTTAAGGGTGGTAGGTTTGTAACATCCCAAAATTCTAAATTTTGGAATGTTATAAACAAATAGATAGATTTGATTGATTGAGTGAAATTGAGTGAAATCTGAATCTTTCTGAAAGTTAAATGAGAGGGAATAAAAGGACATTCCCAAACTTTCATTTTCTTTTCTGATCTTCATGAATTCAAATTCTTTTCACCACAAAACCCTGGAGAGAAGATGACATGACTTCTTCCATTTATTTAAATGACAAGGGGTGTTGAAAATATTTGAATTTCATTTGGAAAATATTTCCAACCCAGAAAATTTATGCAACTCAATGATTTTCACGAGCGAAGATAAAATGACTTCTTCAAAACATATGAAATATGAGTTGGGAGTTTCAAAGAATTAAATTCAAAGTTCTTTTGAATTTATTTTCAATTTGGAGTTATTTGAGTTTTATTCAAATTATTTTTCTCCAAAAATAAAATATATGGAAAATAGGGTAACATGATTCCCTACATCAGAAAATTGGAGAGAAATAAATTTGAATGATTCTGGTATTTTTTTTAAAAATGATTTTTATTGGATTTTATTAGAACAGTAGCACTGTTTGAATTATGTAAATTAGTGTGAATTCTATTTGATGCTATAAAAATGTTCAGCCTGTAGGAAATCTTTTTCTGAAAATTTTGATATATAATATGCCTATATTATATTTCTGTTTTTATTTAATTTGTTTATTTCTTTGACTGTCTGCTTAAAAAAATAAAATGTTCCCTGGGCCAACTGGGCCGAAGCCCAGCCAGCCGGCCCAAAGTCGCGCCGCCCTCCTCCTCCCGTGCTCAACCCGGACTCGCCGGAGTCCGAGCGAGCCACGCCGCCGCGCCACCCCCTTCCCCAAGCAGCTCCTCCCCGGCCCCTCTTTATATGGCGAGGCCGCCGCCCCGCCCCTCTTTTTCCCCTCGACGCGCCGCGCCACCCCTCCCGCATCTCGCTGCCGCCGCCGCCACCGGAGGCCGTAGCCGTCGCCCTCGTCGCCGTCGACCGCCGCCGATGCCACCACCGCAACCGCCGCTCCACGCCGCCCCTCCCCGTGCTCCTCGCCGCCTTCCCCGACGCCCGGAGCCACTGCCCTGACCGGAGCCAAGCTGCCGCCGCCGTCCCGCGTCGTCGGACTTCGCCGCCGCCGCCACGGTAACCGCCGCCCCCTCCCTCGGCGTTGGATCTGGATCGAACGATCCAGATCGTTTTAGTTTTTTTCTCCGAAATGTTTTTGTTTTTATTTAGAGAACGTTCGCTGTTTAGATCAGAAAAACGAACGTTCGCTCAGTAGAGTTTTCTTTTTATTATTAGATTTCGGCCAGGGACTCGTCTGTGAATATTTTATTTACAGATTAGTCCCTGGACTTCAAACACTCACAACTTTTTACTCGTTTGTCCAAATCCAACGAAACCAACACCCACTTCTTCTTTACGATCTCCTCTATCCAATAAAGCAACTTAAACATGTTTTTGAAAGTTTAAAAATTTGAATTTCAAATAGTTTAGTATTTAAACTTTGTTTGATTATAACTTGAGTTTTATAACTCCGATTTAGTTGATTCTTTTTGCAAATCGAAGCTCTTGACCTAAACTTTCTGATAAGGCCAAATTGACATAATTTTGGTACTGTTAGGAATTGTTTTATGTTGCAAGAGTTATTCGCTTGGTTTTGATGTTTTTCGAATCGTACTCTTCGTTCTTTTCGATCTTTTGAGTGATTGCTTATGTGTGGTTACAATTGCTTGCTCACGATAGATTGACCGGAGTGTGACGAGTAGAACTATCAAGAGTTTTGAGTGCGAATCATCTTCATCAACATTGCAGGCAAGTAACACTTTGATCATACTTTTCTCATACCCAGTTTTTATGCATTAGATCAATCCTCAAACATTGCACGATTAGGATCTAATTAAATTGTGGGTTATGGGAAGTAGTTGAGGTAGTACCTATTACCTGTTTTATTTTCAAACCACTGGGATTTACTTCTACGTTTGCTTATTATGCCAGGCTATGCTAGTAGACGTGGATTGGGTGAGTGAATTTCCATGACAGATGTGAGATTGTTAATTTAATGGTTTATTTAAGGTGGCAACTTAAACACACATCTGGGTGGATTGAGGCACCTGGTTTCCAGGACTTGCCTGTTTTTCTTCGGACTGCCATCCAGGCTCAAAGGGATCATAAGATTATTCATGCTAGAAACTTCGGTGTGCAGACACATGCTATTATGGGCTCTAGCATAGTTGACTAAGTCGTGCGAACTCTTACAGGGTAGACTAGCAGATGTAGGGGATGTAGGTTGGTACGGTCTACCCTTTATGTAAGGTGCAAGCGCTTCTGAAAGACTATGTCTCGGTCATCCGTTTCTCAAACATCATGAAGTGCGAGGAATCAAACGGAGGCGATCGAGTCATGTGGGGAAAAGTGCGCAAACCTCTGCAGAGTGTATAAACTAATCATGGTTAGCCGTGTCCCCGGTTATGGACATCTTGAGTATCTAGTACTTGGATATCATATTAATCTCATCATGTTACTTCTAATTAATACTGCTGGGAGGTTAATGAGTACTTTTAATTGGGATTGAGAATGCTGTCAACCATTCTCAATGTTTAACAACCACCATGATAGTTAAATAAATTTATTCCTTTGCAGTAGGAAAAAATTAGCTTTACGCAAAACTGTAACCATAGAGCTTTTCCACCAGCCAAATATGCATTTAGAGATAGCCATTATTCATCATTGCTCTATGGTGTGAATTTGCCAGTACATTCGATGTACTGACCCTTTGTGGCTGCAACGTCTCATGTTGCAGGATTTTCTTACGACGAGTAAGTGATACGTTAGGGTTACGATTCCTACACTCAACTTTGCCGTTGGTGTTGATGGGAATCCACAACCTTGTTACTTCCGCTATTTGGATTGAGGTAATAGTATTTACGTTACTTTATACATGTGATTTACCTCTGTTATAAATCCTCGAGTACTGTGCGTGTCACCATACTGATCCAGGGATGACACTTAAGCACAGAGACTTGATCTATTCGGGTCGGGTCACTACAAAAATTGTTGGAGATATGGGTAGAAAACATGTTGTCTTTGCACCTGGAGATCTTGTTTGGTTACATTTGCGTAAGGATATGTTTCCTAATTTGCACAAATCAAAGCTAATGCCATGTGCTGATGGTCATTTTAAGGTGTAAGAGAAAATAAATAATAATGCATATAAACTTGAGCGGCCTCCATATTTTGGGGTTAGTCCCACTTTTAACATTGCAGATTTGAAGCCTTATTTAGGTGAGGAAGATGAACTTCCGTCGAGGACGACTTCATTTCAAGAAGGGGAGGATGATGAGGACATCAATACCATTGTTACACCCACAACCCCTACTGCTACATATACTGGACCAATTACTAGAGCTCGCGCACGCCAATTAAATTATCAGGTACTTTCATTTCTTGGTAATGATTCTAATGTTCATGAGAATATGATGCTGCCTAAATTGGATACATTTCTTTTGCGTATAAATGAAGTGCCTGGCATGTATAAGAGGGATGTACACTGGAGCAAGACCAGGCATGGAGATGATGGCATGCGCAAGGGGAACAAGAACAGAGTTACAAGTGATGATTTCAGGACTTTGAAGCCACCATATTGAGTGCATGAAGCCTTGGACGAAATATACAAGATGCCACCTCATAAATTTTGTCCAGAGGCTATTCTAGGTGCAACGTCACCTTTTTATTGGGACAGGCCCATGTAATTTCGAAATACATAAGTATAGGCTATTTTTAGAGTCCGTATGTATGGGGAAACAAGAGATAGGGTTGGTTTGGGACCCCTCCACCAAGGGCCACGAAATTTCCCCCCTCATCCTCCATATATACAGCCCTTAGGGCACAGTTTAGACTTCGGGTTTTCTTTAGATTAAAAGTTCGCCATAGCTGCAACTTCGCGTACTTCGTTTATGTTCAACGACCATACCAAGACGTCACAGAACCCCATCTTGATCAATAAAGCTTTCATCCTATATTCGCAATATCCATATTGCAATCTCAGTTTCTTGCTTGTTCTTCATTTGCTCGCAGGAAATAGACCCTTGTGGTCAGGTTGATCGTGCTCCTGCGTGGTCAATAACCTCTCGGAGTTGGTTTAGCGATTGCTAAGGCGCGACGTCATTGCACGTGCATAGTCGGGTCGTCAAAGTCTACTCCTCCGAAACGATAATCACTATCTCATCGAAAGACATGACACCTTTGCCTCTATCACATCTTCTCCACCATTTCCATCCACAAAATTGCTCAGATTTGACCTCTCCACCTTCCTCTTCCATGATACCGAGCTGTTCATCCCGTTCCCAAAATTGCCTAGGCATCGGACGTCTGACCATCACCTGACGAAAGTGAATATTATTAGTTCCGTTGCCCCACCATTCCACCGCCACTTCCGCATACGCACTTGCATACCACCACTGCTTTCCGCAACCACCATTGCTCACCCATTTCGCACTACGACAAGTTGTGACACGTTTTGGTATTTGAGTTTTGAGTTGCATTTTCCGTTTCCTAACGTGTTTCGACTACTTAGGGACGGTTCGACAATGACAACACCGCCGCTCATATCCATCATCAACATTGACGTCTACACAATTTTGACACCTCGACCATAAGCAAGAACGGTAACCTCCATATCATCTTGGTATCATGATATCCTTTCATGGTAAATTCCATGCCATTAGCATTGATAACCACATAGCCTTAATTTTGCGTTGCTTACCCACCGAAACTAGCCTTTGAGTATTGTTGGCAACGTGACTCATGCACATTAGTGATCATACTCCACATAGCATACATACCATATCATAGTGGTGCATATCTTGGCATCATCTTTTGTGTCACAAAGTTGTCATCTCATACACAATTGCTATCTTGGTTTGTGAAGTTTTGCAAGAGAAAAGAGCTCAAAAGAGAAAGAGCCAAACAAGCTTTTAAGCAAGAAGGAAAGATAAGCAAAGAGCTTATAAGCAAGAACCATAGCATCATTCTACATTAAGATTGTCATATCCGATCATCTTGGATCATACCATCGGAATACCATACATATAGCATACTTGGGATAGTAGTCATTGCATTTTTGCCTATTAGGTTGCGCACGAGTTCTGTATCCGCCTACTGTGCAATTGTGCTAGAGTCTCTCTTGTGTTGTGCAACAAGAGCATTTTCGTGGTCTACACATTTTGGCTCATCCCTTGGTTGCATGAACCCACTTATCTATTTGCGTGTGTGTTTCCGTGTAACATATCTTGCTATTGGTCTACTTGCTGCATTCGCAAATTTGTGAATCTTTTCCAACATTATTGAAGCTCACTAACAATTGCATCAAATTTTGTGCTACCATCCTAACCGAGCTCCACCATAAGCTTTTACTTGTGTAGGTGTGACAACCGACAAGAATTGGTACCAATTGTGCTATTTCCTTGTCCACATTTGAGTGCTCATTGATCCATCTTCAACATCGGTCAAGGTACATTTGGTATAAGTTCTTATCTTTCTCCCACTCACATATTTGTTTGGAATGATGGGTAGGCCAAGTTCTTCTACCAACCCACTCTTCATCGAGCAAGACGACGACATGTCATCCTACATCATCAAGAGCCACCTCTTTGGTGCACAAAGAGCTTTGCACCAAGAACAACAAGCAATGAGCAATCACATCGACAATCTCGCCACCGACTTGCGACTCTCTGAGCAACGAGCAAGAGACTACTTCGACAACAAGCTCGACACTCACTAACAAGAGAACAACGCAAGAATGGACAAGATACGTGCCTTGTTGGTGAACTGCCATTCTTCCACTTCTTCATACTCAAGATGGAGGCATTCAAGTTGACACACCGATGACACCCTCTCCGGCTCAAGTACTCCGACATCGAACACTCTACGTCGAGCCACGCATCAAGACCATCAAGCAACTCACAATCCTCTACACGGCAATCATCCACAAAAGCAAGTCGATGAGCAAGCACATTGTCATTGTCAACACCAAGTTCCTCTGGCACAAGCTCAAGATCGAAAACGTCAGCGTCACCAAGAGGAAGAGAGAACGCGACAACGTCAAGACAAACAAGACGCCGAGGCTCAACGTCTTCAACAACAACAACGTGAAGCACAAGCTCTTGAGGCGCGACATGCCCTTAAAGAATCAAGTCGAGCCATTGCCAACCACCGAGATAGGCGCAATCAATAGGAAGCACTTCGCGAAGAAATTCAAGAGCGAAACTACCAACCAAGAGTGCATCGTCAAGTCCCTCAAGGTCCACCACAAGCTCGACAAGCTCCTCCATAACCTCAAGTTCAACAAGAGCAAGATGACTAAGGAAATCCTCCATGACAAGAGCAACATGAGGTTGATAATCCTCCACGTCAAGGGCGTCATCATCACCCTCGACCCCAACACAATGAAGAGCAATGCTACGACAAGCTAAAGTTCACCATGCCCAAGTTCAATGGAAGCAATGATCTCGAAGAATACCTATCATGGGCATTGAAGGTCGACAAAATCTTTCGTTTGCACAACTATGAGGAAGAGAAGAAGATCGCTATGGCATCACTTGAGTTCCAAGACTATGTGCTCATATGGTAGGAACAAGTCCTTGAATGCCGAGAAGCAAGAGGTGAACCACCAATCACCACTTGGGCTCAAATGAAAGATGTCATGCGAGCACGCTTTGTGCCCACCTACTACAACATTGATCTCTTCAAGAAGCTCCAACTACTCAAGCAAGGAACAAAGAGTGTTGAAGAATACTACAAGGAAATGGAGATAGCCATGATAAGAGCCAATGTCACGGAAGATGATGAGCAAACTATGGACTGTTTCTTGAATGGCCTCAATCATCCCATCAAGAAGATTGCCGACTTCCAACCCTACTCCAACCTCATTAAGCTCGTGCATCAAGCTACCAAAGCAGAACGCCAAGTGCAAGATGACTTCAAATGTTCCAAGTACTCGTCCAAGACCTACGGCTTCTCCAACACCCAAGCTTCAACGACTCCTAAAACTTCTACCTCAACCAAGCCATCTACTAGCAATGGCGACAAGTCGAGTTACAAGAAAACTTCGACAACCTCAAGTCGTCCTCCTTCTACTACAAGTAACTGCAAGACGCGCGCTTCATCATCTACTCCAACCGATGAGACCGTCAAGAAAAGCTCCATCAAGTGTTTCACTTGCGGCGACCGAGGCCACAAGTCCTTTGAGTGTACCAAAAGCGCACCATGATCCTCAACGATGACAGAACCTACGACTCTATGAGTAAAGAGGAAATGGAAGCCCTTGAGCAAATGGCCATGCACCGGCGCATGAAAGATGATCATGTCTTTTGTGATGAGAATTCTAGTCCCGCTCTCGTTGTCTCCAATGTCTTGACTCTTCAACATCAACAAGACGAAGACCAAAGATTCCACATCTTCCACACAAAGGACGGCATCAATGGAAGGTCCGTCAAGGTCATCACCGATGGAGGTAGTTGTCACAACTTGGCAAGTGAAGAACTATGCTCCAAGCTCCAATTGGTCAAGATGAAGCACCCGCACCCCTACACGGTCCAATGGCTAAGCGATTTCGGCACTATACAAGTTGAGCATATGGTCAAAGTCTCCTTCAAAATTGGAGCATATGAAGACACTTTGGAGTGTGATGTCGTCTTGATGTCCGTTTGCCACCTCCTTCTTGGTCGACCATGGCAATTTGACCGTGGCGTCATACACAATGGGCGTACCAGTCACTATAGCTTCGAGATGAAAGGAAAGGAGTATGTGCTATGACCTATGTCTCCTAGTCAAGTGATTGCCGACAAGCAAGCCACCCATTGTGGAGAATAGAGTGAGAGAGTGATCCACCAAAAAGAGAGTGAGCGCCATAATCCAAAATCGAGTGCCTCCATGATGAGCGACAAGAAAAACTTCGTCCTATTTGCCACCAAAAGAGAGATGAGAGAAGTGTGTGAGAACCCATCACGTGTTATACACTATGTCCTTGTGTGCAAGGACGAGGCAACAAAAACTAACACCTCTCACGATCTACCTTTAGTGTTGTCTTCTCTTTTGCAGGAATTCCAAGATGTTTTCCCCGATGAGCTACCTCCGGGTCTACCTCCACTGCGAGGCATTGAGCACCGAATCGACCTCATCCCCGGAGCACCTCTTCCTAACAAGGCTCCCTACCGCGTCAACCCCGATGAAAGTAAGGAGATCCAACGGCAAGTCCAACAACTCATCGACAACAGTCAAGTACGTGAGAACTTGAGCCCTTCTGCCGTTCCGGTCATACTTGTTTCAAAGAACGGTACTTATCGCATGGTTCCCGATTGACGTCCCATCAATGCTCTCACCGTTAGATATCGTTACCCTATTCCACACCTAGATGATATGCTTGATGACCTTAGCAGAGCCACCATTTTCTCTAAAATTGATCTTAAGAGTGGCTACTATCAAATACGCATCCAAGAAGGTGATGAATGGAAAACCGCATTTAAGACCAAATTTGGCTTATATGAATGGCTAGTTATGCCAATGGGTTTATCCGAAGCACCTGGTACTTTCCTGAGAGTCATGCACTTTGTTCTTCGTCCCTATATTGGTGTATTTATTGTGGTCTATTTTGATGATATTCTTGTCTTTAGCAAATCTCTCAAAGAGCATGTCACTCGTCTTAGAACCGTGTTGCAAACCCTTAGGAAAGAGCGCCTTTATGCTAATGTGGAAAAATGCCTTTTTGGTGTTGCTAAGCTTGTTTTCTTGGGTTTTGTTGTGTCTTCTAAGGGTGTTCCTGTAGATGAATCTAAGATCAATGCTATTAAAACTTGGCCCCAACCAACCAACTTGCAACAAGTGCGTAGTTTTCTTGGTTTAGCCGGTTACTATCGTTGCTTTGTGAATGATTTTAGCACCATTGATTCTCCTTTACATTCTTTGAGTAAGAAAAATGCGCCATTTGTTTGGGGACCATACCAACATACCACATTTAATGAGCTTAAGAATTTGCTTACTCATGCTCCTGTGCTTGCATTAACCAACTTTGACAAACCTTTTAAGATTCATTGTGATGCTAGTGGTCATGGCATAGGAGGGGTGTTAACGCAAGAGAAGCACCCCATAGCATATTTTAGTGATAAACTTTCATACCGCAACTCAATTACCCCATCTATGACAAATAGCTATATGCTTTAGTGCGAGTTTTGCGAGCATGGGAACATTATCTTCACCCTCATGAATTTGTCCTTCATACCGATCATGAAACGCTTAAGTACTTAAAAGGACAAACTAAGTTGAATAAGCATCATGCAAAATGGAGTGAATTTGTAGTCTTTTTGATGCAGAGCATCCTACGGTCATCACCATGTCAAGAGTCCATTTGGCAAGTGACACGTGCGACCTCTACTTCTCATACATAAAGGTGAATCTTCCCCTTTACACGTGTTCACTTGACCCCTTCGAGGATGGTATACTACTTGACACTCCTCCCGTGTGCATGCATAGGTATCGCCAGAGCTTCACAGACGACGAGGAGGAGTGCAAGTGCCAAGGAACAACTACACCATCCGCGAGGGAAGCGTGGAAGCGAGACGGAAGAAGACGGAGTTGTGGAGTCCCTAGAGGCTGGACGACCGACGTGCCACTGGATGTCCGACAATCTACAGCCACTGGACGACCGGGCAACACCAGACGTCCGACACCTGGAACTCCAGCCAGCCCAAGAGTCCTGCCGACGAGATCTACAATGACCGGACAACCGACCAAGACCGAACGCTCGACACCTCCCATGCCACGGACGACCAAGCGCCACCGGAGGACCGGTACCACGGCGACAGAACGTTATTTACGGAAGTACGATGACTTCCGGATGTTCGGACCGTCCCGAGCCTCCGGACGTCCGACACCGACCAGACGTCTGACGCCTGTGTGCACAGCCGCGAGGCTTTGGCCTTGTATCCCTCTCCCAGTTACCCCTTCGTGGCTTGGACTATAAATACACCAACTCCACCTCCTTTCTAGGGTTAGCAAATATGATAGCTCATTCTTAGGTGAGCTTTGCTCCTACCTCCTCCTCTTGAGAGAGAGAGGGAGAGAGACCACTCCCATGGAGTTCAAGACCTCCATGTGAGAAGATCCCGAGGGATTCAAGCCCCCCTTCGTGGGAAGATCCTTCTAGGATTCAAGCCCCCATCTCCTTTGGATTTGGGATGAACTCAACCTTGTATCTTTCTCTTTGTTGTTCCTGTACCTTGTGATCTTGTGTGTTTGGTTGCCTAGTGGATGTGTGATTGGACTTGTTCTTGAGTGTTTTCCCTTGTGATTTCTCTCCGTTCTTCCCCATGTTCTTCGTGTTCCTCGTAGGCATCCGCTCCAATCGTGAAAGATCGGCCTCTAGGGTTCTACCCTACATCATCTTGGTATCATGAGCCACGTTGATCATGTTTTTGGAGCCCCTACCTTTTGTTTTCTAGCTTGATTTTGTTGTGTTCTTCCCCAATTCCGATAATTCCCACCAAAAATAGCCCCAGTTTTTTTTGTGATTTGTTAATTTGATGATGTTTTATTGATTTTGATCCATGTATTTGCTTGGTTTCGAGTGGATCTAGCATCTCCCCAAGTTTCCCATCTTTCATCCACGAATTCTTATAAATTTTGAACCCAAAATCTCCATTTTCCACCCAAAATCGCACCCCGAATCTCGGACCTCGCGTTGACCCCGACCCACCGGACGACCGGTGTTTTACGGACGTCCGGAACCCCCTCGAAGCACCGGACGTCTGTCATCCACCGGACGACCATAACCGGCCAACAGTACCAAATTTACGGATTTCCAAGCTTAACGGACATCCGACGACCGGACATCCGACCATTTCCGGACGTCCGTAACCGGTAGTTTCAGCTGATTCTTGTTTCGGCCATAACTAATTCACCTAAACTCCGATTTTGACGTTCTTTAGCTCGTTTTGAAGCTATTGACATACGCCATCCCACAAAAATACCATCAACAACATTTGACTCCATCAAATTTTGTGAATTTTGGCATCTTTGCCTAGGCCCTCCACCATATCATCCGCATAGCCACCACCGACTTCCACAACCTAACCCATTTTGATCCATATAGCATTAGTGGTTGCTTGAGTAGTGATTCGAGTCTCCTAAGGTGTTTCGGCTACTTAGGAATGGTTGCTTATTCATCAACCACCACCGCCATTTCCACATAACCTTACCCACCATACATTTCGCCAACCCCAAATTAACCCAATTTTGTTTGAGCTTGTTTGAGTTGTGGCTTGTGTCTCCTAAGGTGTTTCGGCTACTTAGGGACGGCAAATTCAAATCCGACACATGTATAGCCCATCATTCCACTTCCGCATTGCCAAGTGCAAACCACCACCGTTTTTGTAACGCCCCAAGACCGACGCTCCAGAAGACTTCCATATATTTCGTGATCGCCGTGTGTTTCTTTTTGCTTGCTCTATTTATTTTGCATTGCATCATGTCATCATGCAACCTTTTTTTAAAATCAGCTAAATAAATTGCATGGATCTCGGTCCATTTAAACCGAGGGAATTCACATGTTGATTTCTCTTTATAAAATATCCTCTCGATATTTTAGGGAGCTATATTGATATATTCCATTAGTTTGGAACCACCCTCAAACACACTTGCAGTTTAAATTATATGCCTTTCATAATTTCTTTTCCAATCTTCTCCAAACCCTATGTCCAATTCTTTCCCTAACCTTTGCTCTTCTCTCTTTTTCTCCTTTTTTTCTGTAAGAGAAGAGAAGTAAGGAGAGAGGGAGCCCAGCAACCAGCCCAACTTGGCCCAAGGCCCAGCCGCCCTCACCAGCTTCTTAACCCTAGGCCGATCGACCCCCTCTCTTTCCCTCGATCCGTTCCTCTAGCGCCGCCATCTCCCTCGTTCTTCCCGATCCCCATCTCACTCTCTCCCTCTCGATCCTGCAGCACCACTATCTCGCACCCGACCCCTCTCAGCCACCTGCGCGCCTTCCTCTGCAGCACCAGGCCGCGACCGCGCCTCCTTCTCCCTCCGTTTGGCCTCAACCACAGGAGACACACCGTGACGGCGCCCGCCTTCTCCTATCGTGCCCGTCGCCCGCCGTGGCGCCCTGCATCACCGGAGCCCCGCGCCAAGACCTCTCCTGCCTCGTCATGTCTAGGGCGAGGAGGACGACCCGCATCACCTCCTCCCGTGCCTATCCTCCTGCTTCTCCTCGTCGCCACCAAACCGCCTCGACCTCGCTGCCGGCAGCAGCAGCAGCTGCGGCACCCTCTCGCCGATGCCACGCCCGGACCTTCCCCGTGCCTCGCCTTCGACCTTGGCTTCCACGTTCCATGACCACGAGCACCACCCGCAACAGTTTCAGGCCGTCCCCGTCGCCAAGCCCCGCCACCGGCCTACTACCTCGCCTCTCCAACCCGAGCTGGCCTGGATCCGGCCATCTTCGACGCCTTGGGTTGCTGGCCATGGACGCCTCTGCTCCATCACTGGACGGCTGCTTCTCCGCGCGCCTCTGTTCGTCGTCGTTGTCACCATGAGCCCGGTGACCGCTTCCTGCCGCTGACCACCAACATCGCCTCCTTGCTGCTGCCCGAGCCCCAAGTCCGTCGGCCCGCCTCCGCTTTGAACTGGCAAAAACGGGACCCTGGTGATCTCTCGCGACCGGTTTCAGCAAGTTTGACGCCTGCGCCCATCGTCTGTTGCATCTTCGTCAGCCTCCTCCTCGTGCTATGGAGCTCCTGCCTGATCCGTCCGCCTTCTGTGCACGCTATGTTTTCTGCCAAGACTAGTAAGGACGCCTTGCACTACCGTCGCCCGAAGACCCGTGTACCATGAGTGCCAAGTTCGACTATCGCACGGTTACGCCAAGTTCATGTATGGAACGTGTATGTCTCCAATGGTGTACCACTACCGACATCGTGTTCGACTACTTCCCAAGACGACCCGTGAACGTCTACTTCCACTACCGCCGCATGTACCACTACTTCCACTACCGTCGCCCCGAAGACTTGGATTCGTCAAGTACCTCTCCGAAGCGAACGTGTACCACTACTTCCACTATGAAACGTGTACGACTACTTCCCCTACGACCCGTGAACGACTAATTCCCTCAATGATTTTGAACCGCCCCGAAACGCACGCTTCAAAGGTATAACCACCGAGATGACCGACCATGATCGAATGCATGTGTTCTTTGAGATGTCCGTGTTTGCACCGTGATCGAATTGTTGCTTGCGATGCCCTTCTTTTGCCATGCCACCGTCATGTGGGACACCCGGTAAACGGGATCACCCCACCATCTTTTGCATGTTCCGCACATCCTCACACTTGCTCTTTTGCACCGGTATCTCAATGAGTTGTCGGATCATCGGAATGTTGCCGTGGCACCCCTTTTGTTCCGTCATGGTGACCAAATGCTTCATAATATGCTCATGTCAACATTTCCTTAAAAATTGCATAGAACTTGCATATGTCATCCGCATCATGATAACAACAATTAAAATGTTTAAAATTGTTGCTTGCGTTAAATTGCTAAATAACATATGGGGATTTCCGGAATTGTTGTTTGTTGTTTCCGGCCTCACTTAAACTTGCCTAGATAGGTAGTTTAATTATGTTTCACCTCTTGCCATTTTTATAACAACATGTAATATGGTTGTGTTCCTAAACGAGAGAGAACTAAATAATTAATGTGGTGTTTCGTCAATAGGCAACTCGTTGCATATGGAGCTCCACTTAACTTGTAGTATTGTTTGTTGCACTTTGCCATGCCATGCCTCCTTAAACCGGACATGCATCATACTTGATTGTGCATCATGCCATGTTTATGTGATGTTTTTTTATCATGTTGTTTGCTTCTTTCCGGTTGCGCTTCTCCTTGATAGTTCCGGTAACGTTGCATTTGTGAGGATTTGTTCGACTACGTCCGTTTGTCTTCTTCATGGACTCGTTCTTCTTCCTAGCGGAATCTCAGGCAAGATGACCATTACCCTCGATATCACTTCTATCTTTGCTTGCTAGTTGTTCGTTCTATCGCTATGCTGCGCTACCTATCACTTGTTTACCATGCCTCCCAAGTTGCCATGTCAGCCTCTAACATTTTCACCCTTCCTAGCAAACCGTTGTTTGGCTATGTTACCGCTTTTGCTCAGCCCCTCTTATAGCGTTGCTAGTTGCAGGTGAAGTTGAAGATTGCTCCATGATGGACAGGATTATGTCGGGATATCACAATATCTCTTATTTAATTAATGCACCTATATACTTGGTAAAGGGTGGAAGGCTCGGCCTTATGCCTGGTGTTTTGTTCCACTCTTGCCGCCCTAATTTCCGTCATACCGGTGTTATGTTCCTTGATTTTGCATTCCTTACGCGCTTGGGTGATTTATGGGACCCCCTTGACAGTTCGCTTTGAATAAAACTCCTCCAGCAAGGCCCAATATTGGTTTTAACATTTGCCACCTAAGCCTTTTTCCCTTGGGTTCTGCAGACTTAAGGGTCATCTTTATTTTAACCGCCCAGGCCAGTGCTACTCCGAGTGTTGGTCCAAACTAGAGCCCTTTGCAACGCCCCCTCAAGGAAACTTGAGGTTTGGTTTTAGTTGTACGGATTGCTCATCCATTGTGCCCTGAGAACGAGATATGTGCAGCTCCTATCAGGATTTGTCGGCACATTCGGGTGGCTTTGCTGGTCTTGTTTTAGCATTGTCGAAATGTCTTGTAAACCGGGATTCCGAGACTAATTGGGTCTTCCTGGGAGAAGGAATATCCTTCGTTGACCGTGAGATCTTGTGATGGGCTAAGTTGGGACATCCCTGCAGGTTATAAACCTTCGAGAGCCGTGCCCGCGGTTATGTGGCAGATGAGAACTTGGCACTTGACTTAATTAAAATGCATCAACCGCGTGTGTAGCTGTGATGGTCTCTTTCCGGCGGAGTCCGGGAAGTGAACATTGTTTTGGGTTATGTTTGACGTAAGTAGGTGTTCAGGATCACTTCTTGATCATTGCTAGCTTCACGACCGTTCCTTTGCTTCTCTTCTCGCTCTTATTTGCGTATGTTAGCCACCATATCTTGCTTAGTCGCTGCTGCAACCTCACCACTTCACCCCTTCCTTACCCATTAAGCTTTGCTAGTCTTGATACCCATGGTAATGGGATTGCTGAGTCCTTGTGGCTCACAGATTACTACAACAACAGTTGCAGATACAGGTTATGCGATGATCATGGTGCGACAGCGATGTTTGCTTGTTTTGGAGTTCTTCTTCTGCTTCTTCTTCGATCAGGGGATAGGTTCCAGGTCGGCAGCCTGGGCTAGCAGGGTGGATGTTGTTTGAGTTTTTGTTTGTGTTGCATCCGTAGTCGGATGGTGCTCTTATGTATGATGATGTTGTATTCGTGTGGCATTATATGCCTCTTGTATTATCCCCATCTATTATGTAATGTTGATGTAATGATATCCACCTTGCAAAAGCGTATCAATATGCGGTTCTATCCTTGGTGGGACCTTCGAGTCTCTTTAGGATAGTATCGCATATTGGGCGTGACAATTTGGTATCAGAGCCTCGACTGACCATAGGAGCCCCTTGATTGTTGGCCGTTGTTGAGTCTAGAAGAAAACTATTTTGAGTCTTAGGATTATATATATCGGAGAGTAGGATTCTTTTTACTCCTCAATCCCTTCGTCGCTCTGGTGAGGACTCTCGACGTAGATGTTTTGTCTTTCCTCTCCTCAATTTTTCACAAATTTTTTTAGGATCATGCGGGTATCTTGGGATCATTCTGATATTCTTATGACGAGAACATTGTTCTTGGTGCCTCCTGACATTTAGGGGGTGTGGCAGTGTCCCGGGGAGTTGAGCTCCGAGGTGTTGTCGTCATAATTTTATCGTTGCAGTTCTGGAATACCTGAGTTTTGCCGACATCGAAAATCTCTTTTATGCAGTTGTTGGTGAGATAACCTCGACGCCACCCAGTACTGGGGAGTTCGGGAGTATTGCCATAGCTCGTATAACGGATGCTTTTCGAAGGTTGAGGTACACGATTTCCGAAGTTTTCTTGGTTATGTGTTGACGGATGGATACTGCTTGGATGTAGGAATTGTTAGTTTTGGGTGAGATATATATTGCTTCCCCTGTATCCCCAACACCTGATTGCATAACCAGAAAGTTTCAGGAGTTTATAGGTGGGAATTCAAGTAGCTCTAGTTTTTTCTTCTTTCCGACAGATGCATGATATGAGATTGGGGTTCGACGTCTAGTGGTCCGCCTATCCATGGTCCTTTTTACAGTGGTCTCGTTGTGTCTTAAAGAACCCTTGGCTATGCTGGTTCGGGGACGCTTCGTATGTCATGTGCACTGCCTTGTACATGTTGGTGTTGTACGATCGAGCCTGTGTGGGCCCCACCACGAAAACTTCGGATGAAATCTTTGTCATATGTTTGTTCCGGCTTATTCTGCAAGCCAAATCCTGTATTTTGTTTTGAGTTATGGTATTCGAGTTGCTTCGATGTCAAGTGTTGATCCATACCTTCCCTAAATGGTGTTGTCATATTTCTATGGGAGTGCTAATCCTTCTTGATCATCGAGGTCGTCATGTTAATCCTTTTCCAATCGGCGTGCTTCTCTTCAAGTGGTTCCGATCATTTCAACATTTGCAAGTTCAATTCTAAGTTTTCTCAACGGTGTTTGTTTCATCCGTCCCAAGTTGTCTTTGTTTTCCCGCCCTCCCCCCCTTTTCTTCGAGGACTCAGATTTCTTAATCAAGTATCCTTTTATTGATGAGAAGTCTCTCCATTCTTTTCCGTCAATGTTCTTATCCGGTGATTCTCAGGAAGATACTAATGGAGCTTCAAGTTTATTATTCTTCGTCTCTCTTCTGCTTCGGTGGATTAATTTCAAGTTTTGGTGTTGATCATATCTCTTCCTTTCGTTTCACATATCTTCCCATATGAATTTCTTATCCAAGGCTATCTTATTTATTCACCTCTTGCTATTCATGGTTATCTGGAGTGCTGAAGATATCCCAGAAGAATCAAGTTTCTATTCGTAATCCTTTCAAGCTATTTCAAGTCATTTAATTCAACTGGTGCAATCTCTCTTTAAAATCGTTCAACAATGTTTTCTTTTGAGTGGGCCCTAACCCACAGGTCTTTTTCCAGGATCTTACCTGACTCTTCTAATTTTTCCCGGAGCTATCCCAAATTCTCTTCGAAGTTTGACGTAAGAATGAATTTCATCAGTCAGATGTTTTTCCAAGATCGATTTCAAATTATTTTTCATTTTTGGCTCAACCTCTTTGTTTTTCATTCTCCCGGAGTATCTCAACATTTCATGGTGGTGTTTCTCATCATTATTCTCAACATAGAAGACCGAAGAAGTGTTTCCTCTAAATCTTGTCCCTTCTCTCGAAGATTCATGGTTCTAGCTTGATGCCATCCTCTCAATTGTTTTCAATTGTGAGAATTCTTTTCACCCATCTGGAGCATTTCATGAGTTGTTTCCATTTATTTCCTCTGAAGGCCACCATGTCATAATTATTCAATCTCAGCGTGTAGCTATCGTTCTCCAAATCTTACCGGTGCATCGTTCAAATATCCTCTAATCAGTTCATGTTCTCTTCGTTCTCATGTATCTAAATCCCCTCAAGCATTCGTTTTCCAATTCTTCCTGGTGAATTGTGCCTTTTCTACTTTCATTCCCAATTTTTACGGTGATTCATTCAACACTCCTCTTCCTTTGTTATCATATCAATTCATTCGTTGTTTCCAAATCCCACCGGTGGTTCCATCAATACCTTCTCAAGTTTACGCTATATCTCTCTTAATCCTTTCTATGAGAATAAGTAGTATGCCAAATCCGTTGCTTGTCATCAATTTAAATTAGTGAAGGATACGCATAACGTAATTCTTATTATTGTTTCATCCAAGTGATCTAGTTTCTTCTTTCCAGAGTTGTTCATCATGTCACATTTCTTGGTTCGAGATGTTTTTTTCTTTCCTGGAGTTCCAAGTTTTCTGCTTTATCTTGTCGCGAAGCTCCATCTAAATCATCATAAGGCTTCACCTTGTGTTTTCAACTTGTCTTTCTTTTTATCATCCTTTTATCATGGTGGTTCGTCAAGGATTCTTTTCATTCTTCAATTGTTCTTCAAGATTTCTCTCGAAGCTAAGATCCGCCAAGCTATACTCAAAATTAAACATGGTGCTCAACACATGTTTTGTTCTGAGGAGTTCAAGCATTCTTCATCTTGCATTCCGAAGTGCAATTCTTTCTAACTTATCATTTGAGGTGGTGTTATGTCATTCTTGACAATTTGAGTTCGTGTTTCATGATTCACATGTTGTCAAGAATGAGGTATTTTAAATCCACCAATCTCTTCGTTGGAGTTATCTTGGTAAAGATTTCACCTAGAGCCTTCCCTAAGGAATGTTGCTATTTTGGTGCTTATTAATGACCCAAGTTATCTCTTTTCCATCTTGATGGAACAAGCTTTCATCTCTTCGTTAATCTCAAGCAAGCAATTGTTTCCGTTAGTGGCCGGTTGTCACCTCATAATTTTGAGATGTTTTCCATAAGCCCACTACAAGCTTATTCATTTTGTTGTTGGTTTCCAACAACTCCGTTATAACCTTCTTGGAAGGGTGCTTTCCAAGCTCATTTGTGGCAGAAGTTGGCATTTCCTTCTCCATTCTATTATTCCAATGATCCATCTTCTATTCTTTCTTCCGGAGGCATTATGATGTTGCTCTCTTCACTCATCATCTCGAATTGTGAGGATCATGTTCTTTTACATGCTTATCCATTTCACCGGACTGTTGTGTCTATCATTCCTCTTTTAACCGGAGTCTCATCCAAGTGCTTTCATTTTGCCAAGTTCAAATTCTATTACTTCCATTTCCAACCGGAGTGTTGTATCATCTCTTCAATATCTTTTCATCTTATCAAGTTTTCTTCTCTTTTCTACCGAAGTGCTGTCCAAATTCTGTCATTCTTGTTCCTTGGCTATCTCATTATACCGAGGTGGTCATATTGTTTTTGTTCGTGAAGCTCTTATTTCCATGTCTTTCAACCTACAAGGTTCTTGTAATGTTCCTTGTTCCTCTTGTCGAATGGAGTGTTTTAAATTTTGTTGACCTCCGTCGTGTCATTTCTTCAAGCTTTGCGACCTCTCAAGGTTCTTTGGTTTCACTCGTTTGTCAAACAAGCAACTTTGTTTTACCTCTTCCTCTTCCGTTTCTCTCCGATGCCATCCTAGATCCCGGGACGAGATCCTCTTGTAGTGGTGGAGTGTTGTAATGCCCCAAGACCGACGCTCTAGAAGACTTCCATATATTTCGTGATCGCTGTTTGTTTCTTTTTGCTTGCTCTATTTATTTTGCATTGCATCATGTCATCATGCAACCTTTTTTTAAAATCAGCTAAATAAATTGCATGGATCTCGGTCCATTTAAACCGAGGGAATTCACATGTTGATTTCTCTTTATAAAATATCCTCTCGATATTTTAGGGAGCTATATTTATATATTCCATTAGTTTGGAACCACCCTCAAACACACTTGCACTTTAAATTATATGCCTTTCATAATTTCTTTTCCAATCTTCTCCAAACCCTATGTCCAATTCTTTCCCTAACCTTTGCTCTTCTCTCTTTTTCTCCTTTTTTTTCTGTAAGAGAAGAGAAGTAAGGAGAGAGGGAGCCCAGCAACCAGCCCAATTTGGCCCAAGGCCCAGCCGCCCTCACCAGCTTCTTAACCCTAGGCCGATTGACCCCCTCTCTTTCCCTCGATCCCTTCCTCCAGCGCCGCCATATCCCTCGTTCGTCCCGATCCCCATCTCACTCTCTCCCTCTTGATCCTGTAGCGCCACTACCTCGCACCCGACCCCTCTCAGCCACCTGCGCGCCTCCCTCTGCAGCACTAGGCCGCGACCGCGCCTCCTTCTCCCTCCGTTCGGCCTCAACCACAGGAGACACACCGTGACGGCGCCCGCCTTCTCCTATCGTGCCCGTAGCCCGCTGCGGTGCCCTGCGTCACCGGAGCCCCGCGCCAAGACCTCCCCTGCCTCGTCATGTCAAGAGCGAGGAGGGCGACCCGCATCACCTTCTCCTGTGCCTCTCCTCTTGCTTCTCCTCGTCGCCACCAAACCGCCTCGACCTCGCTGCCGGCAGTAGCAGCAGCTGCTGCACCCTCTCGCCGACGCCTTACCCGGACCTTCCCCGCGCCTCACCTTCGACCTTGGCTTCCGCGTTGCATGGCCACGAGCGCCACCTGCAACAGTTTCAGGCCGTCCCTGTCGCCAAGCCCCGCCACCGGCCTGCTACCTCGCCTCTCCAACCCGAGCTGGCCCAGATCCGGCCATCTTCGACGCCTTGGGTCGCTGGCCATGGATGCCTCTGCTCCATCGCTGGACGGCTACTTCTCTGCGCGCCTCTGTTCATCGTTGTTGTCACCACGAGCCCGGTGACTGCTTCCTGCCGCTGACCACCAACATCGCCTCCTTGCTGCTGCCCGAGCCCCAAGTCCGTCGGCCCGCCTCCACTTTGAACTGGCAAGAACAGGACCCCGGTGACCTCCCGCGACCGGTTTCAGCAAGTTCGACGCCTGCGCCGATCGTCTGTTGCATCTTCGTCGGCCTCCTCCTCGTGCTATGGAGCTCCTTCCTGAGCCGTCCGCCTCCTATGCACGCTATGTTTTCTGCCAAGACTAGTAAGGCCGCCTTGCACTACCGTCGCCTGAAGACCCGTGTACCACGAGTGCCAAGTTCATCTACAGAACGTGTATGTCTCCAATGGTGTACCACTACCGACGTCGTGTTCGACTACTTCCCAAGATGACCCGTGAACGTCTACTTCCACTACCGCCGCATGTACCACTACTTCCACTACTGTCGCCCCGAAGACTTGGATTCGTCAAGTACCTCTCCGAAGCGAACGTGTACCACTACTTCCACTATGAAACGTGTACGACTACTTCCCCTACGACCCGTGAACGACTACTTGCCTCGACGATTTTGAACCGCCCCGAAACACACGCTTCAAAGGTATAACCACCGAGATGACCGACCATGATCGAATGCATGTGTTGTTTGAGATGTCCGTGTTTGTACCGTGATCAAATTGTCGCTTGCGATGCCCCTCTTTTTCCATGCCACCATCATGTGGGACACCCGGTAACCGGGATCACCCCACCATCTTTTGCATGTTCCGCACATCCTCACACTTGCTCTTTTGCACTGGTATCTCAATGAGTTGTCGGGTCATCGGAATGTTGCTGTGGCACCATTTCCGTTGTAGTTGCCGTGGCACCCCTTTTGTTCCGCCATGGTGACCAAATGCTTCATAATATGCTCATGTCAACATTTTCTTAAAAATTGCAAAGAACTTTCATATGTCATCCGCATCATGATAACAACAATTAAAATGTTTAAAATTGTTGCTTGCGTTAAATTTCTAAATAACATATGGGGATTTCCGGAATTGTTGTTTGTTGTTTCCGGCCTCACTTAAACTTGCCTAGATAGGTAGTTTAATTATGTTTCACCTCTTGCCATGTTTATAACAACATTTAATATTGTTCTGTTCCTAAATGAGAGAGAACTAAATAATTAATGTGGTGTTTCGTCAATATGCAACTCGTTGCATATTGAGCTCCACTTAACTTGTAGTATTGTTTGTTGCACTTTGCCATGCCATGCCTCCTTAAACCGTACATGCATCATACTTGATTGTGCATCATGCCATGTTTATGTGATGTTTGTTTACCATGTTGTCTGCTTCTTTCCGGTTGCGCTTCTCCTTGATAGTTCCGGTAACGTTGCATTTGTGAGGATTTGTTTGACTACGTTCGTTTGTCTTCTTCATGGACTCGTTCTTCTTCCTAGCGGAATCTTAGGCAAGATGACCATTACCCTCGATATCACTTCTATCTTTGCTTGCTAGTTGTTCGTTCTATCGCTATGCTGCACTACCTATCACTTGTTTACCATGCCTCCCAAGTTGCCATGTCAGCCTCTAACCTTTTCACCCTTCCTAGCAAACCGTTGTTTGGCTATGTTACCGCTTTTGCTCAGCCCCTCTTATAGCGTTGCTAGTTGCAGGTGAAGTTGAAGATTGCTCCATGATGGACAGGATTATGTCGGGATATCACAATATCTCTTATTTAATTAATGCACCTATATACTTGGTAAAGGGTGGAAGGCTCGGCCTTATGCCTGGTGTTTTGTTCCACTCTTGCCGCCCTAGTTTCTGTCATACCAGTGTTATGTTCCTTGATTTTGCGTTCCTTACGCGGTTGGGTGATTTATGGGAACCCCTTGACAGTTCGCTTTGAATAAAACTCCTCCAGCAAGGCCCAATATTGGTTTTAACATTTGCCACCTAAGCCTTTTTCCCTTGGGTTCTGCAGACTCAAGGGTCATCTTTATTTTAACCCCCCTAGGCCAGTGCTCCTCCGAGTGTTGGTCCAAACTAGAGCCCTTTGCAGCGCCCCCTCAAGGAAACTTGAGGTTTGGTTTTAGTTGTACGGATTGCTCATCCGTTGTGCCCTGAGAATGAGATATGTGCAGCTCCTATCAGGATTTGTCGGCACATTCGGGCGACTTTGCTGGTCTTGTTTTACCATTGTCGAAATGTCTTGTAAACCAGGATTCCGAGACTGATCGGGTCTTCCTGGGAGAAGGAATATCCTTCGTTGACCGTGAGAGCTTGTGATGGGCTAAGTTGGGACACCCCTGTAGGGTATAAACTTTCGAGAGCCGTGCCCGCACTTATGTGGCAGATGGGAATTTGTTAATATCCGGTTGTAGAGAACTTGGCACTTGACTTAATTAAAACGCATCAACCGCATGTGTAGCCGTGATGGTCTCTTTCCGGCGGAGTCTGGGAAGTGAACACGGTTTTGGGTTATGTTTGACGTAAGTAGGAGTTCAGGATCACTTCTTGATCATTGCTAGCTTCACGACCGTTCCTTTGCTTCTCTTCTCGCTCTTATTTGCGTATGTTAGCCACCATATCTTGCTTAGTTGCTGCTGCAACCTCACCACTTCACCCCTTCCTTACCCATTAAGCTTTGCTAGTCTTGATACCCATGGTAATGGGATTGCTGAGTCCTCGTGGCTCATAGATTACTACAACAACAGTTGCAGATACAGGTTATGCGATGATCATGGCGTGAGAGCAATGTTTGCTTGTTTTGGAGTTCTTCTTCTGCTTCTTCTTCGATCAGGGGATAGGTTCCAGGTTGGCAGCCTGGGCTAGTAGGGTGGATGTCGTTTGAGTTTTTGTTTGTGTTGCATCCGTAGTCGGATGGTGCTCTTATGTATGATGATGTTGTATTCGTGTGGCATTGTATGCCTCTTGTATATATCCCCATCTATTATGTAAAGTTGATGTAATGATATCCACCTTGCAAAAGCGTATCAATATGCGGTTCTATCCTTGGTGGGACCTTTGAGTCTCTTTAGGATAGTATCGCATATTGGGCGTGACAATTTTCCACTACCACCATTTGACATTTGACTTTGGAGATTTTGAACTTGCGGTTTTTCCGTTTCCTAGGGTGTTTCGGCTGACTAGGAACGGGTCGACTTCAGCAACACCGCCTCTCATCATAACCAAGGACGGTAACCTCGACGACACCATTGTATATTGCCTTGCCATTGCATTGATAACCCCTAGCCCATTTTGCGTTACTTGCCTATCGAGACTAGCCATTTGAGTATTGCCGGCAACGTTACTTGTGCACATTAATGATCTATACTTCCCATTGCATACATACCATATCATTGTGGTGCATACCTTGGTATCATATCTCGTGTCACAAGTTTGTTCCCTCATATACACAATTTATATCTTGGTTTGTGCATTGTGCAAAAGTGGCCATACAAAAAAATAGAATAAGCTTTTAAGCAAAAGAGAAAGAGCAAAGAAGCTTGTAAGCAAGTACCATAGCATCATACCACATTGCATATAAGATTGGCATATCCAATCATGTTGGATCATCTTGAGAGAAACATCGGGAACCATACATACATACCATACTTGGGATAGAGAGTTTATCCATTTTTCATATTATAGGTTGTGCACAAGTGTCGTATCCGCCTATTGAGCAATCGTGCTAGCGTCTCTCTTGAGTTGTGCAACATGAGCGTTTTCCGTGGATTCCACATTTTGTGCTCATTCCTTGGTTCCACAACCCCATTTATCTATCCGTGTGTGTGTTTCCGTGTGCCATTCTTTGCTATTGGTCTACCTGTTTCACTTGCAAATTTGTGAATCTCTTTCAACATTATTGACTCTTGCTAACATTTTGCATCAAATTTTTTTGGTGCTACTATCCTCACCGAGCTCTACCATAAGCTTTACTTGATAGGTGTGAGTGAACAAGTCCGGTACCAATTCCACTATTCTTTCATTTCACATTGAGTGAAATGGGATACATCCTCAACTTTGGGGAAAGGTAACTTGGTATTGTGTATCTCATTTCCTACTCACCTCTAGTCGAGTCTTGTGATGGATAAGCAAGGCATTTCACCTTCGGTCTACAACAACAATGACGAGTTCGATGCCACGAAAAACAACTCTGACGCCAAGATGCAAGCTCAAATGGAGGAGATCAAAGCCCTCATCAAGTCCTACAAGCGATCTTCCTCATCTTCGAGAAGACACTCAAGAGCACATGCTTCTGAGCTACCATCTCCAGCAAGATCACATCGGCATCGACACCATCACCAACAAGAATGTGAAGGTCAAGAGCTCAACACCAACAACCGCTCACGACTTCACCATCTCCCTTGGCATCTTCACCAAGCAACTTCAAGGCATCTTCGCCTATGGACATACAACATCTTTGCCAACAAGAACCTCAAGGCTACGCTCAAGAGAAGCTCCCCAATCTCAAGTCCACGACTTCACCGAGCTACTACGACCTCGACATAGACTATGCAATTCCTTTCTATGGGACTCAAGAACCCGAGGAGTACCTCGAGTGGGAGCGTTTGATGGACGACTACCTCAAGCTACATCAAGTCTCTTCTAAGATCAAGTGAAGTGAGCCACAAGAAACTTCCATGACTACGCCTCGACATGGTGGCTTCACACACCTTCGGAGAGCTACGACATGAGTTGGCCCAAGATGAAGAGAGCTATGCGGCGAGAGTTTGTGCCTCCAACCTACACGGAACAACTTCGACGCCAGTTGGAGAACACCATCCAAGGATCCAAGTCCATCGACAAGTACTTCAAGGAGATGAAGATTGCCTTGCGATGAGCCTGCGTGGACGACCCCATTTCGATGAAGTTCCACTTCATGATGGGATTGAACAATGACATCTCCAAGACTATCTTCCTCAAGAACTACAAGTCACTCAATGACAACTACATTGGCGCTCTCAAGGCGGAACAAGAACTCATGAAGGCCAAGGCTTCTCCACCCCAAGCAGACTTCGCGGCGACCAAGCTCTACGACTATGAGCATGAGGATAGTACCACCAAGATGTCCAAGCCCGACGAGCTCCAAGACGATGCTCCCACGTTCGACTTCACCGCCATCCCTCTTTGTGGCATTGATGATGCTGAGTCTACTTTGACTCTTTTTCAAGACGTTGCGGCGACGAGTATGTCTACGGAGACCCTCAAGGAGCAAGCTTTGGAGGCGAGCGACAAGGTGGCGAGCAAGGATGGTTTTTCCATCTTTGGAGGCGAGAGTGATGATGTGCCATCTTCGGCCTTCATCCTCGGCGACGATGACGAGATGATCGAGCATGGGATTTTCCCTTTGGTCATGGAGGAGAGTGATGATGTGCCATCTTCGGCCTTCATCCATGGCGACAACGATGAGATGGTTGAGCATGGGATTCTCCCTTCGACCATGGCGACCTATGATGACTTTAGTGACTTTTGCCACCATATTGAGAGTGAGAGTGACTACACCACTAGCCCCATATATGACGAGTTGCCCCAATTCCCATGTGAGGAGAGCCACAACCCCCACCACTTGAGTGAGATGAGTGACTCCACCATATGTGAGTTTGAGTACACCTACCTTGAGGGAGTGAGTGAACCACCACATAGAGAGAGTGAGATAGTTGATAGGTCTTGTGAGGCCATTTGCATTTCTAACAACTTGACCTCTACCTCTATTGTGTCTTCTCATTTGGTGCTAGGTCCCATTTATGATGATGCGCCGATCCTCGACGACTTTGTCCTCCCTTTGGACAAGATGATGGCCATGGTGGAATATGATGCACCCCCAACATGGTTCCATAAAGATGAAGATGACCACCATTTGGTCTTTCCCACTTCACCTACACAACTTGAGTGGAATGACAAAGGTAACATAGGTGACGGTGATGCTCTAGTCCCACTAGTGGACATTCTTGACATTGGTTGCTTGCATGATGTTGATCAACCTAGTAGCATGCTTCATGCTAGTATGATTTCCCCATGCGATGATTTGCCCATTTATGATGAGTATGATGATTCTTATGTGGAGTCTCTTAGTTGTGATGCCATGTTACATAGGATTTTTTGTGACAATTCTTTAGGTCACATCATGTTTGATAATCCGCTTGACTTGTCATATGCTATGAATGACATCAACCATATGTCTTATTTGCAATCTCTTCATAGTGACTATGCATATGCCATTAAAATAAACCCAATTTGCACTTATGGCATAGATGACAAGTCCATGGTTATTATCAATTGTTTTTCTTGTGATGATATTGATATGCTCCCTTTGCATCATTTATCTCATATGCCATGCCATGACCACCTAGCTTCGGCTATGCATTATTTTGGATGTTGTCCATTTTCTCCATATGATATTTCCGCTATTGCTCACGAGGAGACCCCCATAGTTTCCTCATACATGTTAGGAGATTTTGATCCATCCCATCCATTGCATGATCCCAATAATTATGTGCACCATATGTTTCCCTTGAATGAAAATGCTATTGATGTGCCATATACTTGCATTCTCAATTTGTGTCCCCATCGTGTCATACATAATAACTATTCTTTCATGATGGATGACATGTTCTTATACCATGCATCAAATTTCTTTGAGCGATGCTTATCTTGTGCTAACTCACACATGCACATACACATCATGAAGGATGATGTGTACATTTACCACGCGCACAATTTCTTTGCTTTGTGTCTCTTTTGTGTAGGAACCCATGAATACTTGTCAACCTCGCAATCCCACGAGTTGACAAAACAAGCTCTAGAGAGCAATGATGATTTGGGATCCCATGGATTGTTTTTCCCACCGCTCTCTTCGCGCCAAGACTTCGTGCATTCATTCTACATGGCCCTCACTTGTCTATGGGTTATTGTCCATTACATATTATATGCCCATCTTGCCATGTTCACTTTGCATGATATTCTCATTATTATACCTTTGCCATGCATTTGTGACCCATGCTTTGCATTACACATGATGATTGACTCTACTACTTGTATGTGTATTTGCAAGCTTGGTGGAGATATCACTTGCTATTGCTATGTTTCCTTTCCATACCATTCCTATGATGATACTTTCACATTGCTTTGTGTTCGTGCTTGCGATATGTCATATGCATTGTCTATGCCTAATATCTACTCACATGACATGATTGCCATCATTTACTCTACTGTATTGCATCTTCGCTCCACTAGTTTGCACGACTTGATTACTATGCTTGCTTATGTTGCATCATCAATGACTCATACTTGCTCATTTCATGCGGTTGATGACAACCATTTATATGCTTTGCACATGATTGTTATTGCTTCTTGTCATATATCTCCATGTGTTGCCTCTCTCATGCTAAATGATTGGCCATGTATTGAGTGCAACAATGCTTTTAGTCTTGCTCATGAGATTGCCCCCATAGCATTCTCGCATATATTTGGAGATTTTGACATAATTCTTGTGAAGCATGCTTGCCTTACTTCTTTTCACCATGTACCTAGTGCCATGAATATAGCCATTGTTGCATCATAGTATTCATGCACTTGTGCTTCTAATGGTTATGTGCAAAAGATGAGAACCATCATGATGGATGATGTGTTTATCTACCATGCGCATACATTCTTTGTTTTGTTGTGTGCATGCGTAGGATACTTGGACTTTGTGTCGACTTCCACTTCACGTGAGTTGACCATTCGAGCTCTTGAGAGCGAGCCTCATATATTATACCATGACTTGCTTCTACACCACATTTCCTACCACTTCAGCATTGTGAAGAAAGCACAAGGACACGATTTCAAGGTGACATCCTTCTTGAGCATGGATATTGAGGATCATACTACTTGTGTTGCTTGCACCATGAAGCTTATTGGTCATCTTTGACCACTTGATTGTGCACATGTTAGAGATCTTGCCTCGACTTGCCATTTTCGCATTTCCATGCCTCATGACATATATACCTTGTGTGTTGCATCCAATTCTTGGCTAATTGCTACTATCATATGGTTGGTTGCACCAATATCGTTTCTTCACATATGCCATGTCCCTTTGCTTGTCACATGATTCACTTGATTGCCTCACACATGATGAACAATTGCTCTTTCTATTGTGTTGAGTGCCACACTATATTCACTACACCTTATGCACATTATGCTTGGATTGTCTTGCACTTGACCCATGTGTTTAAACACTTCATTTAATTTGGTGTTGTGAATGATTCTTATGCCTACCATAGACCTTTCATTGAGCAATTTTTGAATGCTTGCTATGACCTTGAGGTAGATGCTTATTCTCCTGTCACACATATTTGCATCTCTACCTCACATTTGCATACTTGTCCCCATGATATCTTTGCTTGTGCTCGATTGATATGGTTACATGCCATGTCACAATCCTTTGTCACGCCCTATGCTATGCTTGATAACAACACTTGTTTGGTGAATCACCTCTTGAATGCTTGGTTTTGCACTAACGCGAACCACATTTGTTTTTCCAAGTGTTTGTTCTATTTGCTCCTTTTGAAGGAATCACAAGACGATGCGACATTCGAAAGTGCCCATTTTGAGCTACTAGGCGATGAGTGTTTGGTGATCGATCACTTTGACACGGCACCGCCATCTTTTTCCCATGGTGATTTGGTTTTCAATCTGAGGTCGGATCTTTTCCAAGGGGGAGGGGATGATGCAAAGCATCCTGCGGTCATCTCCATGTCAAGAGTCCGTTTGTCAAGTGACACGTGCGACCTCTACTTATCATACATAAAGGTGAATCTTCTCCTTTACACGTGTTCACTTGACCCCTTCGAGGATGGTATACTACTTGACACTCCTCCCGTGTGCATGCATAGGTATCGCCGGAGCTTCACGGACGAGGAGGAGGAGTGCAAGAGCCAAGGAATAACTACACCATCCGCGAGGGAAGCATGGAAGCGAAGACGGAAGAAGACGGAGCTGCGGAGTCCCCAAAGGCCGGACGATCGATGTGCCACCGGACGTCCGACAATCTACAGCCATCAGACGACCAGACTACGCCAAACGTCCGACACCTGGAGCTCCAGCCAGCCCAAGAGTCCTGCTGACGAGATCTACAGTGACCGGACGACCGACCGAGATCGGACGCCCGACACCTCCCAGGCCATGGACGACCGAGCGCCACCGAAAGACCGGTGCCATGGTGACAGAACGTCATTTACGGAAGTCCGAAGACTTCCGGACGTCCGGACCGTCCCGAGCCTCCGGACGTCCGACACCGATCGGACGTCCGACGCCTGTGTGCGCAGCCTTGGGGCTTTGGCCTTGTATCCCTCTCCCACTTACCCCTTCATGGCTTAGACTATAAATAGACCACCTCCACCTCCTTTCTAGGGTTAGCAATTATGATAGCTCATTCTTAGGTGAGCTTTGTTCCTACCTCCTCCTCTTGAGAGAGAGAGAGAGAGACCACTGTCGGTGTCAAAACCGGTGGATCTCGCAGCGGGGGTCCCGAACTGTGCGTCTAAGGCTAATGGTAACAGGAGGCGAGGGACACAATGTTTAATTAGGTTCAGGCCCTCTCTATGGAGGTAATACCCTACTTCCTGCTTGATTGATCTTGATGATATGAGTATTACAAGAGTTGTTCTACCACGAGATCTTAGAGGCTAAACCCTAGAAGCTAGCCTATGATTATGATTGTTGTTGTCCTACGCACTAAACCCTCCGGTTTATATAGACACCGGAGGGGGCTAGGGTTACACAGAGTCGGTTACAGAGAAGGAAATCTATATATCCGAATCGCCAAGCTTGCCTTCCACGCAAAGGAGAGTCCCACCCAGACACGAGACAGAGTCTTCAATCTCGTATCTTCATAGTCCAATAGTCCGGCACAAGCACATAGTCCGCCTGTCCGAGGACCCCCTAATCCAGGACTCCATCAGTAGCCCCTGAACCAGGCTTCAATGACGATGAATCCGGCATGCAGATTGTCTTCAGCATTGCAAGGCGGGTTCTTCTCCAAATTCTCCAGAGTACCTGTTGTAATGAGTAGTGTACGGCTTCCCATATAATATTGCGCTCATCGGCTTCTGTGCTTTAATAATGTCAGTCTCCACTTGTCGAGCGAATGCGAGAAGCCGGGGCATTTTAACACTTTCCACCCTACCCATGTAAATAAATCGTCTATTAAAGAGACGGGGATCCTCAGATCCAAACCACACCATCTTCCCCAAGCGAGGATTCATCAGAGCACGTCCGAAAAAATCATCCCATCATGGCCGGCCGCCGCAACTCCTCCTCTCGCTCTCAAAGCGTTAGGCCAGGTGATTGGGAGAAGTGTATCGTATATCACGGTTAATTGGTGGAGTTGCAGACCCAGGGGTTTCTTCCACTTGCAGACCTTGTCCCTGTCCGAGCCGGATTGGCTACTTTTGACGGTGGGGAGCAAGCAGAGAATTTTCCCAACCCATCCAGGGGGGAGCGAGTATGTCTTGTCCCTTACTTGCTGAGGGGCATCGGATTCCCAATTCATCCGTTCCTCCACGGGCTCTTGGAGTATTATGGCCTCTAGCTTCACAACTTCACTCCTGCCTCCATCCTGCATATCGCATGTTATGTCGCCCTTTGTGAGCTATTTCTGGGCTGCGAAGCTCATTTCAAGCTATGGAAGAGGTTGTTCTGCCTCGTCCCTCGCAATCAGGAGGGATCGATATATCAGGTGGGCAGAGCCGAGATATGGCGCATCGTCGGGACCGGATACTTGTCCGGCACTCCAAAGAATACATCCGAAGATTGGCCTTCGGAGTGGTTTTATATAGAGGACGTATCCCTTCCAGAACCTATCCGGATGGGTCTTCCTGAGTTCACCAATGCCCCATTGAAGAAACACCGTAACTGGCGTCCCCGGAGCCCCCAGGAGGAAGATAACAGAGAGGTCCTTTTTCTGATGGGCAGGATAAAAACCCTGGCCAAATCAGGATTGGCAATATAATCGAGGTTATGTCAATATGCATAATGCGGGGTGTGCAGCCACTCCAGTATCGGGGGAATCCCATGTGGCACTTCAATGGAGAAGACGACGCCACCCGTTGCGGTCGTAAAGGTTTGGACTCCGCCACCGCTCTGGCGAAAATATTGTCCGATTTGTATAAAGGAGAAGAAGAGGAGTTCATCCGCATTAAGCCACGGGATGGGTTTTCCATGTACAACCCCCTAGCTGGGTGAGTTGCTACCTTTTACTCAACTCTATTCATTCCCACAGTTTTTTATTGCAAATATTTACCTTGCTACTCCATAACAGGAACTGCGAAAAGCTGTGAGGGAGGTCCATAGTCCGCCTCCACAGCCAGAGGACCCTGACCGGGCCCTCGACCCCGGACTCGAAGAAGATCCGGACATATTTGTGGAGATCGTTGATAGGAAGTTTTACCAGGCAAGCTGTGACGGCACCTTGGTGGCCATCATTGCCGATTACCCTGGCCTCCTCCCTGCATCATATGTAAGTAATTCAGAGCCCTAACTTCCCGAGAAGGATCCCTTCTTTACGCCTTACCCACAGCGCACGTATTGCGCTTTATAGGGAAGGCCATCAGTGCGCTGTGCCGAACCCGCAGTGACTCACCAACAAGGGGCACCCAAGCCGGGTAAGCTTAAAAGGAAGGCGATCAGGACCGAGACGCCGTCGCAGAGGTATGATTTAAAACCTGCTCCATGATTATTGTCTTTAAAATATAACAATGTCCATTGTCCCCTGGCAGAAAAAGCACCTGCCGGACTGTGTCCGGAGATCCTGCCGGCCACGCCTCCAACAGCCGGACTCCAGAACCGGACTCAAGGGCGGAGGCTAACACGGGGACAACATCGTACGGTCCTCCTACAGAGGATGCGGATAGAATATCCACTACAAATTCCGAAGTGAAGAGCGCTATTAATCACAGGCGTCGACGGGCCGTACTCCGCGACCCTAATTTCTCCAAAGAGGCGTTCAATGCCTTCAACTCGGGAGACGCGTACATCCAAGCTGCTCAAGGTGGGCTTGCTAGAGCCACATGCTAGTATTTAAAGGATATACGGGTAAGAAAAATCTGATAATTATGTATATCAGTAGCCCCTGAGACTTGAAATAGTTGGCACAACTGATTTAAGGATCATTGTATGCATAGGTTCTTACAGAGAAGAATACCCATTTGTCTCAAGAGCTGGAGGAGTGCAAAGCCCACCTTCGGGCTGCAGTTGCCGGAATGGAGGAATCCAAGAAGGCCTCGTCTGGTAATACTTATCTCGATCAAAAATAATGTAATTATGTGTGGTAGTTAGTATTCGGCATGCTCGCAAATCTAACAATAGATTTTGTCGACAATCCCGGAGTGGATCCGGAGATCGTACAAGAGGATGAGCGACATGCTCAACAACATCTAGAGGCTAGCGAGCGCATGCTTACATGGGTTAGGCGAGAGAAAAATGATCTCTAGGATGCCAATACCCGGCTGGGCGTTGAATTGGATGCCAATACTTCAACGCGGCATTTTTAGTATGTGCTCAAACGAACCTCTATATAGTTCGGAGAAGAAACGGGATAACAGAGTTATGTCTGTAGGTATGCTGACAGGTCGTCCCAAAGAGGAGATGCCCGGATCCGCAGGCGATCTTCTGCAAGAGCTTTCACAACTGCACGAACAAGTTCGGCAGGTGATGCAGGGTATTGCCCAGGCCTTGTGGCCATCCGCCTCCCTGCTAGGAGGCATGGGGGAGCTTGTAGAGATGCTCAAGGGAGCACGGCGGTGCTTCTGATTATGGAAGATATCGGCTTGCCGTCAAGGTGCGAGGGAAGCCTGGGCCATGGTGAAAATGCGGTACACCAAGGTTGATCCGAATCACATGGCCCAGGTCGGACCTGTAGGGTCAGATGTGAAAGAGATTCCCATTAGTATGGTATATGACCAGATAGGATTAGTCGCAAAGTATTCCCAACAGGATTGTAGGCTAGACAACCTGTTGGATGGTATAGAAGAAGAATTTAGTCAGTCTAAGTGACTGTGTACTTAAATTGACATATTTTGTCCCTAGCCGGATTGTAAATCATTTGTCATGGTGGACCTTTTCGCTTCAACCTCCGGACCCGACAGTCCAGAGTGTATCCGAATACCCGCTCAGTTATGTAAACCGGGGTACGCGTGGAAACCAGGCATAGGGGTCATAAGTGCTTGAACAGACAAGTACCCAACTAGCTACGTTATATTACATGGATAGTAAGAAACATCTTCCAGAGAGAATAGTTCCGTTAAGGGTTCCTTTCCCTGGGTACGCATGCATTAATGTGCATGTCAGAACTGCGAATGGAGACGCAGTATATGAAACATCTGGGGGTTTATATTGTAATAAGTAGGAAACATCTTTTGTTCACCGACCGAATATTCCCTTAAGAACGCTAGCTTTCAGCATCACCTAGTCCGAGGTACACATCCGGCGGACCCGGCAGTAAAAATCGCACAGGTGCTCCCCTTATGCCCTAGCTGAACTAACAGGAATGTAGGGCATAAACACAGGAGCCAGGCAACCCAGATTGGCCAAAACTTAAGTGATATTGATGCATATAATGGCAAAGGAAAGGTACATATGGAAAAGTGACACATATGTAGTGGGCATGAAGCCCAGAAGATAATTGTATTAAGCTTCTGTATAATAAGCCCCCAGGTATAGTGAGCGTGCATAGCGCGTCAAGATTGTGTAGTCGAGTCACACTTGCAACTTTTTAGGGCCATAAAAAAAGAAAGAAAGAGGATACAATTTAAAAAGGGGCGGAGGTAAGGAGACGAACACAGAGTTTGGCGCTAGGTGTAGAATCTTCGGAGTCTGGCCGCGTTCCATGGGTTCGGCTCGAGTCTATTATCCGATGCATCACATGGGTGGTACGCTCCTCTGGTGAGAACTTTATCAATGATGAAGGGACCCTCCTACTTGGGCTTGAGCATGTCCTTTTTCTTGTCTGGTAGGCATAGAACGAGTTCGCCAATGCTATAAGTTTTGGCCTGTACTTCTCTGCTTTGATACCTTCGAGCCTGTTGCTGATAGAATGCGGAACGGGATTTTGCGACGTTACGCTCCTCCTCCAGGGCATCTAGACTGTCCTGTCGATCAATCTCGGCTTCTCTCTCTTCATACATGCGCACTTGTGGTGAGTCATGAATGATATCGCAGGGCAATACCGCCTCTGCGTTGTACACCATGAAGAATGGTGTGTATCCGGTAGTGTGATTCGGCGTGGTCCACAGTCCCCATAGTACGGAGTCGAGCTCCTCGACCCAGTGCGTATCTGATTCCTTCAAGGATCACTCTAGTATGGGTTTGATGCCGCTCATAATAAGACCATTTGCTCATTCAACTTGACTGTTTGTTTAGGGGTGATAGACGGAGGCGTAATCGCCTTAATGCCCAGGTTGCCACACCAAGTTTTCACCTCGTTGGCTGTGAAGTTGGAGCCATTATTAGTGATGATGCTATGGGGGACACCATAACGGTGTACAACCCCTGATATGAAGTCTATCACTGGTCCAGATTCGGCTGTTTTAACTGGTTTGGCCTCTATCCATTTGGTGAATTTATCTACCATGACCAATAGGTATTTTTTCTTATGGTTTCTTCCTTTAAGGGGTCCAACCATATCGAGCCCCCAGACCGCAAAGGGCCGAGTTATGGGGATTCGTTTGGAGAGCGCTAGGTGGCATATGGCTTTGATTTGCAAAAAGTTGGCAACCGACGCAATGTTGACGAGGTCCTGTGCGTCTGCTCTGGCTGTCGGCTAGTAGAAACCTATGCGGAAGGCCTTGCTTACAAGGTCCCGAGCTGCGGTGTGGTGGCCGCCGAGTCCAGCATGAATTTTGGCCAAGAGCTGCCGCCCTTCCTCACGGAGATGCACCTTTGGAGTACTCCGGTAGCGCTTTTCTTATAAAGCTCTCCCTCGTGAACCGTGTATGCTTTAGAGTGCCGCACAATGCAACGTGCCTCATTTTGGTCCTCGGGGAGTTCTTGCCTATTTAGGTAGGCTAAGAAGGGTTCTGTCCATGGGGCGATGACAGCCATGATCACGTGGGTCGAAGGTGTCATTTCGGTGGCGGAGCCTCCGATTATGTCAGTGTGTTCGGGATCTGGGCCTGTGTGTCAGGACCCCGACTCGATGTCACATCGATCTAGCTTGTAACACCTCATATCACTTTGCAGCCTCACGCACGGTATCCCCACGGGTGTCGCCTTACCTTTGCCCGGGACCGTTTGCGCCTTTTGGCTCACGTATATGATAGTGTCGCTAGCATCCATATAATAAGGAGCCCGGGCTGACATGTCTAGTCGTAAACCCAAAGTGGCACAGACTTACAGGGACAGGCATCCATGACCCAGCAACGAACGTGTCGGTCATCAGCAAGTGGGTCCGGGCTGTAGCACTGGGCTAGCAGGACCCCGGTAAACCGGGCTGTAGCGGGCTAACAGGACTCCGGTACTCAATGCGTGACATTTCCCCGAAGGGACAGACACAGGAACGAAGAAGGATACATGCCGGCCAGCCTAAGTGTTCCAGAGCAGTAGCAAGCTACCATGGCTCAGTGGTAACACTAGGAGACATTTCCCGGTAAGAGAGGCTACTAAGGATAAACAACTAGATAGTCAGATCCCACACATACCAAGCATTTCAATCATACACACAATATGCTCGATATGTGCAAACACAACAAGGCATCACAACATGACTCTATGACACAAGTACTTTATTTAAGGCTCAGAGAGCCATACATAACATACACAAAGGTATGGGTCACACGACCCAGCATTCAAGTCATACAGTCATACAAACCAGCAGCGGAAGTAATTTGTCTGAGTACAGACAACTAGAAAAAAAAAAGAGGCTTGGAAAGCCTAGCTATACTACGTGGTCCTTCACAAGCTCAGGATCACCACCTGGGCCTTAGCCTACTCATTGATGTCAACGTCTACGTAGAACCCATCAGAAGGGGTTGCAGCGTCTTCTGTAAAAATGTAAATTATAGCAACATGAGTACAAAGGTACTCAGCAAGTCTTACATCAGATCCTACATACATGCATATTATCAAGAAGGGTTGGTGGAGTTGTTGCAGCAAGTCAGCTTTGACTCTTGGCTAGGTTAACCTACGAGACTCCAACTTGAAATGGTTTTGCATACACGAGT
Source organism: Triticum aestivum (assembly GCF_018294505.1). Classification (NCBI taxonomy): domain Eukaryota; kingdom Viridiplantae; phylum Streptophyta; class Magnoliopsida; order Poales; family Poaceae; genus Triticum; species Triticum aestivum. Next base: position 396,735,300 of record NC_057810.1, read on the forward strand.
CCACTACTCACCAATTCAATACACTACCGAGGATCCACCTCCGTCTTCCTACGGAAGAGCCATCCTCGGCACTCACACTTATCTTGAGGCTTTTAGTAGTTTCCATTTACTTGTCTATGAACTGTATAGGCAACCAAGTAGTCCTTTACCGCGGACGCGGCTATTCGAATAGATCATGATAATCCTGCAGGGGTGTACTTCTTCATACACGCTCTCACCACTTACCGTCGTTTACACGACATGTACTCGGCAACCTTCAAGCGGAAGCCCAACGTGGGTGTCGGCCACGACCTACCTAATCACCTAAGCCTCCAGTCCAGGTTTATCGCCTATCCAGGTTCCCATACGGCCCCGAACGATGTGAACAGGGTTCCCGAGATACCTAACGGGTATTCGGTACACCCGGCCACATACCTACCGCATCACAGCCCACCCCTACGGTCAACGCTATCCACGGCCTCCAGTAGGCTACAAACACCAGAAACTACTTGCAACTCCTGGACGGAGAACTAGGGTGAATAAGAAGCCGAGAGGGTCCATTGGTTTCGGGCCCAATGCATGGTAGTAGCTGATTCTTAAATCACACATACAGATCTCAGTGCTTAAGGTCGGCTTCAATGAAACAACCCACCATGTACTCCTACATGGCCTCTCATCGATACCTTTACCAAATCGTGTTCACCACATCACTCTCATTACCGACATAATCATTTCACTCTAGCCCATCACCCAGATGAACCAGACCTGACACGACTCTAAGCATAGCAGGCATAGCAAGGTAGGAACAACACATTCATATGGCTCAATCAACTCCTACACATGCTAGTGGGTTTCATCTAGTTACTGTGGCAATGACAAGTCATGCAGAGGAAGTGGGTTCAACTACCGTAGCACACAGCAGTTTGAAACGCGTTGTCTTAATGCAGTAAAAGAGAGCAGGAGCGAGAACATGGGATTGTATCGATATGATCAAATGGTTGGTTGCTTGCCTGATGGTTCGATGCACTGATACGGTTCTTCGTTAGGGTAATCACGGTACTCCTCGGAGGCAGAACCTGCCGCAAAGAACACCGATACACAAACATCACCAAACAATGTGCAACAATATGATGCATGCATGAAACATAGCAATATGAGTGTGTTGGGCTAATGCAACTAAGACCAGAAGGGTTTGAACCAATTTGAATCAAAGATTCAAATTTCAAACTCAAACATGGCCCTTTAAAGTGTTTTTCCTAGTTCTGTATTAAACATCAGGTTAACTTGTTTAATCATGCATGAAAATAGTACAGATGGATAGATTGGATTTTTCTGATCATTTTTCATATATAATTTGTCTGATTTGGAGTTACAGAAAAAAAGTTATGAATTTTTAAAGTTTAAACTATATTCTGGAATTTTCCTATATTAGATTAATTCCAGAAAATCAATTATTGCGTCAGCCTGGCGTCAGTGTGACGTCAGCAGGTCAACGGGACACGTCCGGGTCAAACCTGACAGTGGGTCCCGCGTGTCAGTCTGATTAGATTAATTAAAGTTTAATTAAAACTAAACCTGTTTAATTAACAGGGCTGGGCCCCACCTGTCATTGACTCAGGGGAGTCAACCAGGGCCCACCCGTGGTCAAACCCGGGTCGGCTGCACCGGCGTTTAGCCGCCGGCGAGCCCGACGCGGCGGCGGAAGTGGTTTTGGCTGTTTCGGCCGCCAAATGGATCGCGGAGACCACCGGAGTGGAGCTGAGGACGAGCCGCAGCTCTTGGTGGAGTCCGTTGGGGTCGGGGTGGCCGGAGTTGGCGCCGGCGACGACTTTGGCGGCCACCGGGGTTCGGCCGAAGACGAACTTGACGCTAGAGGGGTCGGTGAGGCGCGGGGAGTAGTTAGCTAGGTGCTACGTGACACGGTGAGCATGGTGGACACCGTGGAGTGGTCGGAGGGTGACCGGGAGCACGTCGGCGACGAGCTCCACGGCGGTGGGTGCGGTTGAGCTCCGGGAGGTCTCTACACAGCTCGGGAGCAAGAAAAGGAGGGGGGAAAGATGGCTAAGCTCACAGTGAGTGCGACGAAGCCCTTGGTGCGGCCGGAGATGGACCGGAGGGACGACGGCGTTGAAGGGGATCTCCGGCGACGGTGGTTCGGGCGAGGTCATTGCGGTGGACTCGGGCGTTGCGAGCGCTCGGGGCTCGGCTTGCTCGATGGAGTGGACAGCGGCGGAGCTCCTGGACACGATGAGAGGACGCACGGGCGGCGGGGAGCATGGCTATGACGAAGGCACGGCGATGGTGGCGTCGGTCATGGCGGGGGAGCGCGAGGGGGAGGAGCTGGAGAGGAGAGGGGGTGTCTGGGGGGTTCGGGGGAGCGAGGGAGGCCGATCCACGACGTCACCGGGCGAGGGGAGCGGCGAGGCGGCGAGCAGGTGCGTGGCGCGCGCTGTGGTCGCCGTCGGGCACCTGCCTGCCTGCCTGGCCGGCAAGCAGCTCGCTGGAGCGGCGCTGGGCTGGGCCGGCAGGTGGGCCGGGAGCAGGCGTCAGGTAAGTTTTTCCATTTTCTTTCTGTTTTCTGTTTTTTTAATACTTCTGCAACTTTGTTGAATTAAATAAAATACTTAGGCAACTCCTAAAATCACCAAACTACTCCTGGTCCACAGTTGGATTATTTCCAACATGAAACATTTTAGTTTGGAGATATTTGAGCATTTAAATATTTTATATAATTTTAAATGCCCAAATTCAAATATTTATGATTTAATTCAAAAACCCTAAGATGGCCTAGGAAAATGTGCATCACTTTTGGCAGAGGTTCTGAACCAAGACAAAAATGATGGGCATTTTAGAAGGGCATTTCAGGTTCATTGAAAAAGTTTTTAGTAAACCCTAATTGGTTTCAGAGGGGACTGGGGGTTCTGTCATCCCCATTTCAGGTTTCTGATGAAAGAGTAAACATGATGCAACACTCTAATGCATGGCTAACTAGGGTGTGACAACTCACCCCCACTCAAAAGAATCTCATCCCGAGATTTGGGTTCCTCCGGAAAGAAGGCGGGATACTCAAGTCGAAGACGATCCTCCCTTTCCCAAGTTGCTTCATTCTCAGAGTGGTGCGACCATTGTACTTTGAGAAACTTGATATTATGACGTCGAGTGGTACGCTTGGCCTGATCGAGGACACGAATGGGGTACTCTCGATATGTAAGATTATCTTGGAGATCAAGCGTTTCGTAGTCCACTCCACGGATAGGATCCGAGAAGCAACGCCTGAGTTGAGAAACGTGGAAGACATCATGGACTCTACAGAGGTGCGGAGGTAGTTCCAACTGGTAGGCAACTTCTCCTCGTTTAGCGAGAATGCGAAAAGGTCCAATGTAACGAGGAGCCAATTTGCCTTTGATACCGAAACGATGGGTTCCCTTCAGAGGGGTAACCCGAAGGTAAGCCTTCTCGTCAACCTCGAAAGTCATAGCCTTATGTTTTCGGTCATATTGACTCTTTTGACGAGATTGGGCTGTTTTCAACTTTTCACGAACGATGCGAACTTGCTCTTCTGCTTCCTGAATCATATCCGGGCCAAAGAATTGTCTTTCCCCGGTCTCTGACCAGTTAAGGGGTGTTCGACACCGTCGTCCATAGAGAACTTCAAAAGGGGCTTTACCCAAGCTAGATTGATAGCTGTTGTTGTAAGCGAATTCGGCAAATGGAAGGCACTTCTCCCAATCCATTCCGAATGAGATAACAGAGGCTCGAAGCATGTCTTCTAGGATCTGGTTGACACGTTCCACTTGACCACTCGATTGAGGGTGAAAAGCGGTGCTAAAGGAAAGGCGGGTTCCCATGGCGTTTTGGAAACTTTCCCAAAATCGAGAGGTGAAAAGACTTCCTCTATCCGAGTTAATTTCCAAGGGAACACCATGGAGAGACACTATTCGGGAGATGTATAAGTCTGCCAGCTGACTAGCGGTTATACTCTCATGAACAGGTAAGAAATGGGCCACTTTGGAAAGACGATCAACAACGACGAAGATAGCATTATTCCCTCTTTTGGTCCTGGGAAAACCGGTAATGAAGTCCATACCAATTTTATCCCATTTCCATTCAGGAATAGCTAAGGGTTGAAGGGTGCCAGCAGGCCGTTGATGCTCTACTTTTACACGACGGCAGACGTCGCAGCTAGCAATATACTGAGCAATTTCTCTCTTCATCCTAGTCCACCAGAACCTCTGGCGTAGGTCCTGATACATCTTAGTACTACCGGGATGAATGGTGAGAGGAGATTCATGAGCCTCCTTAAGGATCAATCGCCTCAGGTTTCGCACTTTGGGAACCACTAGTCGATTCCCGAAGTATACGACCCCTTGATCATTAATGGAGAAACAATTCGCAACTCCTTTCTTGATGTTTCTCTTGATGCGGAAAATTCCCGGATCTACCTTCTGTGCTTTGACGATCTGGTCCGTAAGGGTAGGTTTCGCCACCAAGGTGGAAAGAAAACCTTGAGGAACAATGTGAAGGTTAAGCTTCCGAAATTCCTCATGGAGAAACGGTTGACTTTGTTGTAGCATTAGGTTGTTACAATAAGATTTACGACTTAGCGCATCAGCCATGACGTTGGCTTTCCCTGGGGTGTAAGTTATTCCTAAGTCGAAATCTGTGATCAACTCAACCCAACGTCTTTGCCTGAGATTCAAATCCGGTTGGGTGAAAATGTACTTCAGACTTTGGTGATCAGTGAATATTTCGCAACGGTTACCGAGGAGGTAATGTCGCCAGGTCTTAAGTGCATAGACTACGGCTGCAAGCTCTAGATCATGAGTAGTATAATTCTCCTCATGTGGGTGCAATTGCCGTGAAGCGTAAGCAATTACGTGTCGATCTTGCATGAGAATGCAACCTAGTCCTTGTCGCGAGGCGTCGTAGTAGATAACAAAGTCCTTGGAGAAGTCTGGCGGTACCAGTACGGGAGCAGAAGTCAGGCGTCTTTTCAGTTCCTGAAAGCTGTGCTCACATTGTGGAGTCCATTCGAACTTCTTATCTTTCTTGAGGAGTTCGGTTAGAGGTTTAGCAACTTTGGAGAAATTTTCGACAAAGCGACGGCAATAGCTCGCTAAGCCCAAAAAACTCCGAACTTGCTTGACCGATTCAGGTGGAGTCCAATTAAGGACGGCTTGAACTCGCTCAGGGTTAACAGCAATACCTTTACCAGATATTACATGACCCAGATAGGTCACTTCCGACAACCAGAATTCACATTTAGAAAATTTGGCATAAAGGCGATGCTCTCGAAGTTTCTTCAACACTAGCCTTAGATGTTCGGCATGTTCTTCCTCGTTCTTGGAGTAGATGAGTATATCATCGAGATAAACCATGACGAATTTATCCAAATACTCCATGAAGATTGAGTTCATTAACCGAGAAAAGGTGGCTGGAGCGTTGGTTAAACCGAAGGACATGACGGTGTACTCGTATTGGCCATAACGAGTAACAAAGGCCGTTTTAGGAATGTCCCCGTTTCTGATTTTGATTTGATGGTAGCCCAACCTCAAATCCATCTTGGAGAAGACTGAGGATCCATCGAGCTGATCATACAGGTCGTTGATCCTGGGGAGCGGATATTTGTTCTTGATTGTGACCAAATTGACAGGTCGATAATCTACAACCATCCGGTCCGTACCATCCTTCTTCTTAACGAATAGGACGGGGCAAGCCCACGGAGATGAACTAGGTCGGATGAAACCCTTTTTCAAGGACTCATCGAGTTGTTTCTTAAGCTCGGCTAGTTCTAGTGGTGCCATCTTATAGGGTCTTCTAGCAATCGGAACGGTTCCTGGAATGAGGTCTATTACGAACTCAACATCCCTGTCAGGTGGAACACCTGGCTATTCCTCTGGGAAGACATCTGGGAAGTCACGGACTACCGGAACGTCCTCAAGGTCTGGCAAAGGGCTGGCGTTAAGAGAATATAATTGTCGCTTGGCTAATCGGGTCAAGACATTGACTATCTTCCCCGAAGGATGAGTGAGTTGAACAGTCCTAGAGAAGCAATCAATTTTGGCATGATGAGCTGACATCCAGTCCATACCCAAAATGATATTAATATCCGAAAATTTGAGAGCTATCAAAGATGCAAGGAAAACAAGTCTGTCGACTTGGATTTCATTTCCATAACTTACCCTGGAGGTCTGCCATCTAGAACCAGGAGTAGAAATTTCCATAGTGGATGGCATGTCACAAAATGCGGTGTTATGCAAACGAGCATAGTTCTCGGATATAAATGAATGAGAGGCTCCGGTATCGAAAAGAACAGATGCCGGGTGGCAATTAACAAGGAGCGTACCGAGAACGACGTTGGGATCCTCTTGAGCTTCTTCGGCAGAGATACAGTTGACATGGCCACGTGTAGCGGTGGCCGGCTTGGCGTGGAACACTTTCCCTGTCGGCTTGCCACGGCCAACAGCTTTAGCAGATTGGTTGGGGTTGGTCTGGGGACACTCACGCATATAGTGGCCAGATTCCCCACACTTGAAACAAGTCACGGAACTGGTACGTGGAGGAGCATTGTTGGTTGGACCCCCATAGGGCTTGGCTGGTGCAAACTGTTGAACGGGGCGAGGCGCTTGGAAAGATGGCCTCAGTGTGAACCTGGGTGGCAGGGCGGTGTTGGGCACCCACACGCGGCGCTTCTGAGGACTAGCACCGGATGAGGAACCCATGTCACGGCCATGCTTGCGTGTTGCGTCATAATCAGTCTGACCAGTCTCAGCACTGATGGCCTTGTTAACAAGTTTTTGAAAAGATGTGCACTCATGCAGACGGAGGTCGCGGCGAAGCTCAGGACTAAGTCCCTTACGGAACCTTGCTTGCTTCTTGGCATCAGTAGAAACTTCCTCAGTTGCATATCGTGCGAGGTTACCGAACTCCCTGCTGTAAGCATCCACAGAGAGTCGGCCCTGAGTGAAACTGCAAAATTCCTCACGTTTACGGTCCATGAGACCCTCCGGAATGTGATGTTCACGGAAAGCCTCGCTGAATTCAGCCCAAGTAGTGACATGGCCCGCTGGGCGCATAGCTCCATAATTCTCCCACCATAGACTGGCGGGGCCTTCAAGATGATATGCAGCAAAGGTGACCTTGTCAGCCTCAGCTACTAGCGCGGAACGCAGCTTGTGAGAGATACTGCGAAGCCAGTCATCAGCGTCGAGAGGCTCGACGGAGTGATGGAACGTGGGTGGATGTAACTTGATAAAATCACTGAGTGACACCACGTTAGTCCTCTGATGGTGTGCTGTGTTCTGTTCAATACGCTCCAACAAACGGTTGGTCTCCCGCTTGTTTCTTTCGGCTTCCATCATAACCTCGGCTAGGGAAGGAGGATGAGGCAGATTTGCATTCCTGACTTCACTGCCTTCGGCCTGCTCTTGAGGAGCAGGGTTAGTGCGCGTGTTGACCATCCTAGGTAAACAAGACAATGATTTAGTCAGAATGATAAAATTCCGACATAGGATACAGAATGTAAGGAATAACTCGGAATGCAAGATGATCATCCGTATGACATGGTAGATACAGAAACTGCTTCTTTATTCCATCGTCATACACACCATACAGGGTTTAGTACAAGACCAAACAAGGTACTATTACGGTGAAAAGAGGATTACATCTCATCGGAGGCATTCCCAGCTCCTATACACTATTTTTCTACACCTCCGGAAGGCGATACAGCTAGGTCATATCCCATGAGTCATGCAGGACGATAGACGACACAGCTAACACGAACTAGTGATACTACCACTAACTCAGACCGATCCGTAGTAGTCCTCGTAGAAGTCACCTCCATAGCCTGGAAGTTCAACATGATCATCCGGAAACAGACGATCTCGCGGAGCTTGTGGACCATAGGGGCTAGGATGAGGTCTTGGACCAACAGACGGTGGCCTGCGGGGACCGCGAGGTGGGGTGATGCCTCCTACATCACGCCAACCCATCACGTCTGGCAGAGTAGATCTCACAGGATAGAGATCGCACATATCCGAATATCCAGCTTGCACCGCCGGTGCAAACCGAGTCAATGTGGCCCAATGGTCAGCACAGGTATTGAAGAGCTCTAACCTCAAGGCTCGATTTTCACGGTCCTTATCCTCGAGCATCTCAGCAGTGGTGCGAGTCCGTGAATCCTCCTGGGTGGGGTCAGCATAGATAGCCTGGAGATACCCTTGTGCTCCTGGAAGTGATCCTGGCATATATCGGAAATCAGAGTCCCGAAATAGGCCAGACCTGACTCGCATGATGGTCATCATAGAGTAGGCGGCGTCCTGCACAGCCATCTCAATAGTAACCCCGAGTCCATAGGAGCAGTGAAGGGGCTCGGTGGACCCAGGATAAGATGGAAATATCCTGACAGTGCAGAGATACTGGCTTTGATTAAAGTCTCGGAATTGCTCTTCGACCGTGTACTCAGGATACCAACGGTATCCGGCCTCAGTCATTACCCTGACCAACATGGCAGTATGGCCGGGTACATCTAGGCATCGAGTCAGGCGAACCACTTGATTGAGGTCGCGAGTGGCCATCTGAAAACACAATCATAATGCAAAGGCATTAGAATTTCTAGCAAAATTTCGGCAGCATAACAGCTGTAAATGCTCAAGAAGGATTTTGAGACATTTGACAAAGGATTTCATACACACTCAACATCATCATATCAAAGTTCTGAGTCCATCCTAACAACATAACGTGGTAGTAGAACTGAACTAGGCTTGTATCCATCAACCCTATAAGGTACTACTGATTAGTAACACGTGATCCTGATAGAGAGGATAGATCCTAATTCCTTAACCCCCGGTGGAAGAATAGACTGACTCAGATCAGAATGTCATAAGATAAAGGAGTAAAAAGAGCCTTACGTTCCACCCACAAACAATTCCCCTACATATAACTAAAGAATTTCTAGACTCAACATCGACCAGTTTGGCTTGGAGAACCTACAGGCAGTCCGGCTCTGATGCCAACGCTGTCAGGACCCCGACTCGATGTCACATCGATCTAGCTTGTAACACCTCATATCACTTTGCAGCCTCACGCATGGTATCCCCACGGGTGTCGCCTTACCTTTGCCCGGGACCGTTTGCGCCTTTTGGCTCACGTATATGATAGTGTCGCTAGCATCCATATGATAAGGAGCCCGGGCTGACATGACTAGTCGTAAACCCAAAGTGGCACAGACTTACAGGGACAGGCATCCATGACCCAGCAACGAACGTGTCGGTCATCAGCAAGTGGGTCCGGGATGTAGCACTGGGCTAGCAGGACCCCGGTAAACCGGGCTGTAGCGGGCTAACAGGACTCCGGTACTCAATGCGTGACATTTCCCCGAAGGGACAGACACAGGAACGAAGAAGGACACATGCCGGCCAGCCTAAGTGTTCCAGAGCAGTAGCAAGCTACCATGGCTCAGTGGTAACACTAGGAGACATTTCCCGGTAAGAGAGGCTACTAAGGATAAACAACTAGATAGTCAGATCCCACACATACCAAGCATTTCAATCATACACACAATATGCTCGATATGTGCAAACACAACAAGGCATCACAACATGACTCTATGACACAAGTACTTTATTTAAGGCTCAGAGAGCCATACATAACATACACAAAGGTACGGGTCACACGACCCAGCATTCAAGTCATACAGTCATACAAACCAGCAGCGGAAGTAATTTGTCTGAGTACAGACAACTAGAAAAAAAAAGAGGCTTGGAAAGCCTAGCTATACTACGTGGTCCTTCACAAGCTCAGGATCACCACCTGGGCCTTAGCCTACTCATTGATGTCAACGTCTACGTAGAACCCATCAGAAGGGGTTGCAGCGTCTTCTGTAAAAATGTAAATTATAGCAACATGAGTACAAAGGTACTCAACAAGTCTTACATCAGATCCTACATACATGCATATTATCAAGAAGGGTTGGTGGAGTTGTTGCAGCAAGTCAGCTTTGACTCTTGGCTAGGCTAACCTACGAGACTCCAACTTGAAATGGTTTTGCGTACACGAGTCCACTACTCACCAATTCAATACACTACCGAGGATCCACCTCCGTCTTCCTACGGAAGAGCCATCCTCGGCACTCACACTTATCTTGAGGCTTTTAGTAGTTTCCATTTACTTGTCTATGAACTGTATAGGCAACCAAGTAGTCCTTTACCGCGGACGCGGCTATTCAAATAGATCATGATAACCCTGCAGGGGTGTACTTCTTCATACACGCTCTCACCACTTACCATCGTTTACACGACATGTACTCGGCAACCTTCAAGCGGAAGCCCAACGTGGGTGTCGGCCACGACCTACCTAATCACCTAAGCCTCCAGTCCAGGTTTATCGCCTATCCAGGTTCCATCCATAGGGAGTCCGGCCAAGGTTTCCCATACGGCCCCGAACGATGTGAACAGGGTTCCCGAGATACCTAACGGGTATTCGGTACACCCGGCCACATACCTACCGCATCACAGCCCACCCCTACGGTCAGCGCTATCCACGGCCTCCAGTAGGCTACAAACACCAGAAACTACTTGCAACTCCTGGACGGAGAACTAGGGTGAATAAGAAGCCGAGAGGGTCCATTGGTTTCGGGCCCAATGCATGGTAGTAGCTGATTCCTAAATCACACATACAGATCTCAGTGCTTAAGGTCGGCTTCAATGAAACAACCCACCATGTACTCCTACATGGCCTCTCATCGATACCTTTACCAAATCGTGTTCACCACATCACTCTCATTACCGACATAATCATTTCACTCTAGCCCATCACCCAGATGAACCAGACCTGACACGACTCTAAGCATAGCAGGCATAGCAAGGTAGGAACAACACATTCATATGGCTCAATCAACTCCTACACATGCTAGTGGGTTTCATCTAGTTACTGTGGCAATGACAGGTCATGCAGAGGAAGTGGGTTCAACTACCGTAGCACACAGCAGTTTGAAACGCGTTGTCTTAATGCAGTAAAAGAGAGCAGGAGCGAGAACATGGGATTGTATCGATATGATCAAATGGTTGGTTGCTTGCCTGATGGTTCGATGCACTGATACGGTTCTTCGTTAGGGTAATCACGGTACTCCTCGGAGGCAGAACCTGCCGCAAAGAACACCGATACACAACCATCACCAAACAATGTGCAACAATATGATGCATGCATGAAACATAGCAATATGAGTGTGTTGGGCTAATGCAACTAAGACCAGAAGGGTTTGAACCAATTTGAATCAAAGATTCAAATTTCAAACTCAAACATGGCCCTTTAAAGTGTTTTTCCTTGTTCTGTATTAAACATCAGGTTAACTTGTTTAATCATGCATGAAAATAGTACAGATGGATAGATTGGATTTTTCTGATCATTTTTCATATATAATTTGTTTGATTTGGAGTTACAGAAAAAAAGTTATGAATTTTTAAAGTTTAAACTATATTCTGGAATTTTCCTATATTAGATTAATTCCAGAAAATCAATTATTGCGTCAGCCTGGCGTCAGTGTGACGTCAGCAGGTCAACGGGACACGTCCGGGTCAAACCTGACAGTGGGTCCCGCGTGTCAGTGTGATTAGATTAATTAAAGTTTAATTAAAACTAAACCTGTTTAATTAACAGGGCTGGGCCCCACCTGTCATTGACTCAGGGGAGTCAACCAGGGCCCACCCGTGGTCAAACCCGGGTTGGCTGCACCGGTGTTTAGCCGCCGGCGAGCCCGACGCGGCGGCGGAAGTGGTTTTGGCTGTTTCGGCCGCCAAATGGATCGCGGAGACCACCGGAGTGGAGCTGAGGACGAGCCGCATCTCTTGGTGGAGTCCGTTGGGGTCGGGGTGGCCGGAGTTGGCGCCGGCGACGACTTTGGCGGCCACCGGGGTTCGGCCGAAGACGAACTTGACGCTAGAGGGGTCGGTGAGGCGCGGGGAGTAGCTAGCTAGGTGCTACGTGACAGGTGAGCATGATGGACACCGTGGAGTGGTCGGAGGGTGACCGGGAGCACGTCGGCGACGAGCTCCACGGTGGTGGGTGCGGTTGAGCTCCGGGAGGTCGCTACACAGCTCGGGAGCAAGAAAAGGAGGGGGGGAAAGATGGCTAAGCTCACAGTGAGTGCGACGAAGCCCTTGGTGCGGCCGGAGATGGACCGGAGCGACGACGGCGTTGAAGGGGATCTCCGGCGACGGTGGTTCGGGCGAGGTCGTTGTGGTGGACTCGGGCGTTGCGAGCGCTCGGGGCTCGGCTTGCTCGATGGAGTGGACAGCGGTGGAGCTCCTGGACACGATGAGAGGACGCACGGGCGGCGGGGAGCACGGCTACGACGAAGGCACGGCGATGGTGGCGTCGGTCATGGCGGGGGAGCGCGAGGGGGAGGAGCTGGAGAGGAGAGGGGGTGTCTGGGGGGTTCGGGGGAGCGAGGGAGGCCGATCCACGACGTCACCGGGCGAGGGGAGCGGCGAGGCGGCGAGCAGGTGCGTGGCGCGCGCTGTGGTCGCCGTCGGGCACCTGCCTGCCTGCCTGGCCGGCAAGCAGCTCGCTGGAGCGGCGCTCGGCTGGGCCGGCAGGTGGGCCGGGAGGAGGCGTCAGGTAAGTTTTTCCATTTTCTTTCTGTTTTCTGTTTTTTAATACTTCTGCAACTTTGTTGAATTAAATAAAATACTTAGGCAACTCCTAAAATCACCAAACTACTCCTGGTCCATAGTTGGATTATTTCCAACATGAAACATTTTAGTTTGGAGATATTTGAGCATTTAAATATTTTATATAATTTTAAATGCCCAAATTCAAATATTTATGATTTAATTCAAAAACCCTAAGATGGCCTAGGAAAATGTGCATCACTTTTGGCAGAGGTTCTGAACCAAGACAAAAATGATGGGCATTTTAGAAGGGCATTTCAGGTTCATTGAAAAAGTTTTTAGTAAACCCTAATTGGTTTCAGAGGGGACTGGGGGTTCTGTCATCCCCATTTCGGGTTTCTGATGAAAGAGTAAACGTGATGCAACACTCTAATGCATGGCTAACTAGGGTGTGACACTGTGGTTGGATCCGGACTAGTATTGCCGGTCTACCCTTGCCACACCACGGATGCCTTGAACAGCCTTTCCAAGAAGATATTAGGTGGGACGGGGTCGCGCTTAGCGCCTATGCGGGCGAGAATATCCGCTGCTTGATTGTTTTCTCGGACCACATGATGGAATTCGAGCCCCTCGAACCGAGCTGACATCTTGAAGACGGCATTGTGGTAAGCCGCCATTTTTGGATCCTTGGCGTCAAAGTCTCCATTTATTTGAGATATTACGAGGTTCGAATCCCCACGCACTTCTAGGCATTGAATGCCCATGGAGACTGCCATCCGAAGACCATGCAATAGATCCTCGTATCCGGTTGCATTGTTGGAGTCTGTGTATAATATTTGGAGTACATATTGGACTGTATCTCCGGTGGGGGATGTCAGGACAACGCCCGCTCCCAGACCAGCCAACATCTTAGAGCCGTCAAAGTGCATGATCCAATTGGAGTATGCGATGTACTCTTTAGGGAGTGCGGCTTCTGTCCATTCGGCAACGAAGTCAGCCAGTACTTGCGACTTAATGGCTCGCTGTGGTTTATATATGATGTCAAACGGGAGGAGCTCGATGGCCCACTTAGCAATCCAGCCCGTGGCATCGCGGTTATTTATTATGTCGTTGAGTGGTACTTCAGAGGCCACCGTGATTGAACACTCTTGAAAGTAGTGTTGTAGTTTCCGGGATGCCATGAAGACCGCGTATGCTATCTTTTGATAATGTGGGTACCGTGACTTCATGGTGTGAGGAGAGTGGATACATAGTATACCAGCTTTTGAAGCGGGAACTTATGTCCGTCCTCCTCTCGTTCGACGACGAGCACTATGCTTACAACTTGGTGCATTGCAGCTATATATAATAGCATAGGTTTGCCAATGTTTGGTGCAGCCAGGATTGGATTCCTAGCCAAGAGGGCCTTTAATTCTTCCAGTCCGGCCGTAGCCGCATCCGTCCACTCGAAGTGTCGGTGCGTCGAAGAAGGCGATAGAGAGGTAGTGCGTTATCGCCCAATCGGGAGATAAAGCGGCTTAAGGAGGCCACACATCCAGTTAATTTCTGGATTTGCTTGAGGTCTGTTGGGGTAGCCAACTGTGACAAAGCTCGGATTTTGGCTAGATTTGCTTCTATTCCTCTATTGGAGACGATGAAACCCAGGAGCTTTCTGGCAAGAATGCCGAAAACACATTTTTCCGGATTGAGCTTGATGTAATATGTTCGGAGATTGTCGAACATAAGCCTCAGGTCGTCTATTAAAGATTCGATGTGTCTGGTTTTGATGACCACGTCGTCTACGTATGCTTCAACTGTTTTGCCGATTTGTTTTTCCAGGCATGTCTGAATCATGCGTTGATAGGTTACATCGGCATTTTTTAGCCCGAAAGGCATGGTGTTAAAACAGAATGGGCCGTATGGAGTGATGAATGCCGTTACGGCTTGATCGGACTCCGCCATCTTGATTTGATGGTATCCGGAGTATGCGTCGAGGAAACACAATGAGTCGTGTCCTGCGGTAGCGTCGATGATTTGATCGATGCGGGGGAGAGGGAAGGGATCCTTGGGGCAAGCCTTGAGGTCCTTGAAATCAACACATAGGCGCCAGGATTTGTCCTTCTTTGGTACCATCACCAGTTTTGCTAGCCAGTCCGGGTGTTTTATTTCTTTGATGAATCCAACTTCGAGTAACTTGGCTAGCTCCTCTCCAATGGTGTTGGGGAACGTTGCAGAAAATAAAAAATTTCTACGCTTCACCAAGATCAATCTATGGAGTCATATAGCAATGAGAGAGAGGAGTGCATCTACATACCCTTGTAGATCGCGCGCGGAAGCGTTCAAGAGAACAGGGTTGAGGGAGTCGTACTCGTCGTGATCCAAATCACCGGAGATCCTAGCGCCGAACGGATGGCACCTCCGTGTTCAACACACGTACGGTTGGGAAGACGTCTCCTCCTTCTTGATCTAACAAGGGGGAAGGAGAGGTTGATGGAGATCCAGCAGCACGACGGCATGGTGGTGGATGCAGCAGCGATCTCGGCAGGGCTTCGCCAAGCACAATGAGAGGGAGAGGTGTCACGGGAGGGAGAGGGAGGCACCAGGGGCTAGGGTGCAGCTGCCCTCCCTCAACCCCTCTTTATATAGGGGCCAGGGGGGCGCCGTCCCCCTTGGAGATCCAATCTCAAGGGGGGCGGCGGCCAAAAGGGGGTGGCTTGCCCCCCAAGGCAAGTGATGCGCCCCCACCCCTAGGGTTTCCAACCCTAGGCACAGGGGGGGCCCAAGGGGGGTGCACCAGCCCACCAGGGGCTGGTTCCCCTCCCACTTCAGCCCATGGGGCCCTCCAGGATAGGTGGCCCCACCCGGTGGACCCCCGGGACCCTTCCGGTGATCCCGGTACAGTAGCGATGACCCCCGAAACTTTCCCGATGGCCGAAAATGGACTTCCTATATATAAATCTTCACCTCCAAACCATTCCGGAACTCCTCATGACGTCCGGGATCTCATCCGCATACTAATATCTCAACAACCCTAGCGTCACTGAACCTTAAGTGTGTAGACCCTACGGGTTCGGGAGACATGCAGACATGACCGAGATGCCTCTCCGGTCAATAACTAACAGCGAGATCTGGATACCCATGTTGTCTCCCACATGCTCGTCGATGATCTCATCGGATGAACCACGATGTCGAGGATTCAATCAATCCCATATACAATTCCCTTTGTCAATCGGTATGTTACTTGCCCGAGATTCGATCGTCGGCATCCCAATACCTCGTTTAATCTCGTTACCGGCAAGTCACTTTACTCGTACCGTAGTGCATGATCCCGTGACCAGACACTTGGTCACATTGAGCTCATTATGATGATGCACTACCGAGTGGGCCCAGAGATACCTCTCCGTCATATGGAGTGACAAATCCCAGTCTCGATTCGTGCCAACCCAACAGACACTTTCGGAGATACCCGTAGTGCACCTTTATAGTCACCCAGTTACGTTGTGACGTTTGGCACACCCAAAGCACTCCTACGGTATCCGGGAGTTGCACAATCTCATGGTCTAAGGAAATGATACTTGACATTTGGAAAAGCTCTAGCGAAACGAACTACACGATCTTGTGCTATGCTTAGGATTGGGTCTTGTCCATCACATCATTCTCCTAATGATGTGATCCCGTTATCAATGACATCCAATGTCCATAGTTAGGAAACCATAACTATCTGTTGATCAACGAGCTAGTCAACTAGAGGCTCACTAGGGACGTGTTGCGGTCTATATATTCACACATGTATTACGATTTCTGGATAACACAATTATAGCATGAATAATAGAAAATTATCATGAACAAGGAAATATAATAATAACCCTTTTATTATTGCCTCAAGGGCATATTTCCAACACATGGCTTGTCATTTAGGTTCTGAAAAACGCCGAAGAGTCTGCTTGACCGACTTGTATCCCTTCAGTATGTTTAGGCTATGCTCGGCCAGCCTACATGGGATACCTGGCATGTCTGAAGGGTGCCAGGCGAAGATGTCCCAATTCTCGCGCAAGAACGTCCGCAGTGCGGCGTCTATTGTGGGGTTCAGCTGTGCCCCGATGGATGCTGTTTTTGTAGAGTCCGTTGGGTGGACTTGGAATTTGACTATCGCGTCATCCCTGTCCACTTTGGAGCGCAACGCAGCTAGTTCTTCAGCCGCGAGGGCTTCGGATAATGCCTCAAGGTCTAGGGCGGCGGTTTTGCTTTCGGCGCGCAGTGCCACGTCCGTATCATTGGCTAGAGTGGTGATTACATTGGGTCCGGGCATCTTGAGCTTCATGTACCCGTAATGGGTTATAGCTTGGAAGATCATGAATGCATCCCGTCCTAAAAGGGCGTGGTATCCGGTACTGAAAGGGGCCACTTGGAATGTGATTTCTTCGGACCTGTAATTCTCCGGCGTGCCGAATACCACATCTAGTGTGATTTTTCCCGCACATCATGCCTCCTGACTAGGGATAATTCCTTTGAAGGCCATGCTGCTTTGCTCAATGCGGTTCTTGTCTATTTCCATTTTGTTGAGAGTTTCCTCATAGATGAGGTTTAATCCGCTGCCACCGTCCATGAGCACTTTAGTAAGCCGGAAGCCGTCCACAATTGGACTAAGGACCAAAGCGGCTGGTGCTCGGACTGTTCAGAATTGAGGTTCGTCACTAGCATTGAAGGTTATTGCCATGTCATTCCATGGATTTATTGCTGCAACATGGTAGACTTTGGTGAAGCTGTGGAGTGCTCTCTTGCGCCTGTTATTTGAGGAGAAAGTCTCAAAGACTGTCAATATTGTACCGTTGTTTTCTACGGGATGATTCTCTGCGGTATCGTTAATGAGGAGATCCTCGCCACTCTTGGCCACCTGCCGAAGTATCCACCATGCTCTAAGGTTGTGTGTTGGTATGGTATCCGGTGTGGTGTGAATTTTGCATGGCCCATTGAGCCATCCCTCCAATACGGTTCCACGCCCTGTAGTGGTTGCCGGTGTCAAAACCGGCGGATCTCGGGTAGGGGGTCCCGATTTTTGCGTCTTAGGCTAATGGTAACAAGAGACAAGGGACACAATGTTTATCCAGGTTCGGGCCCTCTCGATGGAGGTAAAACCCTACTTCCTGCTTGATTGATATTGATGATATGAGTAGTACAAGAGTTGATCTACCACGAGATCGTAGAAGCTAAACCCTAGAACCTAGCCTACGATGATTATGATTGTGATCCTCCCTCTAAGGACCAACCTCTCCGGTTCATATAGACACCGGAGAGGGCTAGGGTTTACATGGAGTCGGTTACAACGAAGGAAATATAATATCCGGATCACCAAGCTTGTCTTCCACGCAAAGGAGAGTCCCATCCGGACACGGGACGGAGTCTTGAGTCTTGTATCTTCAGGCTCCAACAGTCCGGACAAAGTATATAGTCAGGCCGTCCGGATACCCCCTAATCCAGGACTCCCTCAGTAGCCCCTGAACCAGGCTTCAATTACAATGAGTCCGGCGCGCAGTTTTATCTTTGGCATTGCAAGGCGGGATCCATCTCCGAATACTCCAAAATAATTATCGAACACTTAGACCGTGTCCGGATCTGCAAGATGATCTTCGTACACCATCGTAGAGAGAATGATATTTCACAAATGTAACCTACTGACAACTTTAGACAAAGTGACATGACACTACGGTCGGGTCATTATTCGAACCGTTTTCCCACAACCAGCCATAGCGCATATTGCGAGGCGGTTTCCTTGGCACGTCCTGTCACAGCAGAGATAATGTCCCCTTATCACATGATTTCCATCAATATGGGTATGGGTAACCCAACCGTGCAATCAATCGTGGCGTTTGGGAAATAAGGTATTCTCAACGGGAAAGTGGGCAGGTGCACCATTCGTCGCCTCTATAAAGGGATAAGCATTCCCCATTTTCACGCACGCCTTCTTCCTCCTATGCTTATCCATTCCCAGAACCTCGAGCTCCAGTGCCCTGGTTCACGTTTTCTCCGCACAGCCAAATATGTCCGGAGCAGGAGGCAAGTGGGTGGCCTCCACCATGAAGGAGGAGCATATTGCGAAGCTCCAGGCGGCCGGGTACTTGGCCGCAGACATCGCGCACCGGCTGCCGGACAAAGGGCAGGTCACTCCAACTCCGGAACCCCATGAGAGGGTCGCATTTCTCGCCCACTTTATGCGTGGACTGGGATTTCCACTTCATCCCTTTGTCCGCGGTCTCATGTTCTACTACGGGCTAGATTTCCACGATCTAGCCCCAAATTTTGTCCTCAACATCTCGGTGTTTATCGTCGTCTACGAGGCCTTCCTCCGCATCAGGCCTCACTTTGGCCTATGGCTACGAATCTTCTGCGTGAAGCCGAAGATCGTGAGCGGCCAGCAGGCGGAGTGCGGAGGCGCCATGGTAGGCAAGATGCCCCACGTCACCTGGCTTGACGGCTCCTTCGCGGAGACCGTGAAAGGGTGGCAATCGGGGTGGTTCCACATCACCGAGCCACGCAACACCAACTGTGCAGCGGCCCCCGAATTCCGATCCGGAACCCCATGCGGTTCACCTCCTAGGAAAGGAAGGGCCTGGCCTGGGGTGAATCTGTAGAGCTGACCGGACTCCAGAACTGCATCAAGAATATGAAGGACTAGAAAATCAAGCTTGTCAACGTGGTCTAGGTCATGCTTCTCCGCCAGATTCTTCCGTGCCAAAGACGGGCTTTTAATCTGTGGGAGTTCGTCCCGACCGAACACCAGACGCTTCAAAAGCTCTACGACATGACGCACAAAGGCGCCTGGAAGGCGCTGTTCAAGGCCTCCGAAGTACCTCCTCCTACATCCGAGGATCGCGGACTTCACGCCGCGCGGCTCCCCCGTTCGGTGAGTTTTCTGACTACCACCGGATTCCGTTCTTCCCAATGTACTCATGGGGGAATCTTAAGTCATTGTGTGTATTTGATCAGGAGTACGTGGAGACGGCGGAGCGGATTGACTGTCCGGCTCCACTGCCAAAAGTCCCAGCAGATGCTCTCCTAACGGAGATGCTGGTCCCGGCGTCCTACAAGGCGCCAGAGAAGAAGGCCGAAAAGAAGGCCCCGAGGACCAGGGAGGGTCTCCGGCGTAAGGTTGTACCGGAAGCCTCGTCCGAAGACGACGAGGCACACTCCTCCCCCGAAGGGGAGGATGAAGAGGAAGAGGATGCCCCATCCGGAGAGGATGGGGGGCCTAAGAAGGCGGGCCAGGGGACCAAGAAGGGTCCCCGGTGCAAGGCCGTTATAGCCTTGTCGTCCGAAGACGATGAGGCAGATTGCTCCCGCGGAGGTGGGGGGAAACACGAAGAAACTTTGCCTCCCTGCACTGGGGAGGAGAAGAAGAGGAAGGTCACCCCGGAGGGGGAGGCTAGGACGCACAAGAGGGGAAAGGCGTCCCTTCCGGATTACTCCGCCACTGCCGCCTATAGCGAGGAGGAGTGGCTGCCCAGGGGGAAGCCCCTAGTAAGATCGTAAGTATCCGCACTCTATTGTACTTTAGTGCGACTTTGCTTCATAGTCTTGTTATAACGCTGAACATATATGCAGTCCGGCCAGGGTCCATCCCGAGGTATCATCTTCGGATGGGTCCTTGAGTGATTTAGTGATGAACTCGCCCCCGACGGCCACTACTCCTCGGCCTGCGGATGACACGGAGGTGTTATCCCAAAGGCTCCCGGAGCAGGGGGAGGTGACTCTGGAGACGCCCCAAGGCAGCATTCCAGATGCCGGGCACACGGGGTATAAGATCCCCGTGGATCGTTGAGGGAGTCCTGGATTAGGGGGTATCCGGACAGCCGGACTATATACTTTGTCCGGACTGTGGAAGCGTGGAGATACAAGACTCAAGACTTCATCCCGTGTTCGGATGGGACTCTCCTTTGCGTTGAAGACAAGCTTGGTGATCCGGATATTATATTTCCTTCCTTGTAACCGACTCCGTGTAAACCCTAGCCCTCTCCGGTGCCTATATAAACCGGAGAGGTTGGTCCTTAGACGGACGATCACAATCATAATCATCATAGTCTAGATTCTAGGGTTTAGCCTCTCCGATCTCGTGGTAGATCAACTCTTGTACTACTCATATCATCAATATCAATCAAGCAGGAAGTAGGGTTTTACCTCCATCGAGAGGGCCCGAACCTGGGTAAACATTGTGTTCCTTGCCTCCTGTTACCATCAGCCTAAGACGCACAGATCGGGACCCCCTACCCGAGATCCGCCGGTTTTGACACCGACATTGGTGCTTTAATTGAGAGTTCCTGTGTGTCATCGCTGCAAGGCTTGATGGCTCCTTCAATCGTCAACAACACGGTCCAGGATGAGACTTTTCTCCCGGGGCAGATCTTCTTGTTCGGCGGCTTCGCATTGCAGGCCAATTCGCTTGGCCAACTAGAGCAGATCGACACCTATGCCCCTGGCCACCAGGTCAGGTTCGGAAACCTGAACTACATGGACGATATCTGCAGAGACTTGATCTTTGACGGAATTGGGCTTGTGCCAGGAGCGCCGGACAGTCACAATGAGCACGGCTTAGACCTATTGTCAGACAATGCTCGGGATATCACCCCTGCAGTAGCCCCGGACCTAAATCCGGAACAGACTACGTTGCCTAAGGATGGGTGGATGGACCCCGCCCCGTAGGCCGCACACTCATCAGCGGTAGAGCCGAACACAGGCCTCACCTCTAAGGAAGCCTGTGACACCAGACCCCCGGACTCATATCCGGCTGTAGGTTCCAGTCCGCGCGCTCCCGAGCCCGCCGAGCCTGGTTGGGCTCCGATAATGGAGTTTACCGCTGCGGATATCTTCCAGTACTCACCCCTTGGCGACGTGCTGAACTCGTTAAAGTCTCTCTCTTTGTCAGGAGACTCATGGCCTAACTATGTCCGGCTCGAGTGGGAAGTAGGCGACGGAGGAATTCATTGTCCACCCACCACCCACTTCATTACAACGATCGATGATTTAACCGACGTGGTTGACTTCGACTCCGAAGACATCGACGCTATGAACGACGATGCAGGAGAAGAACAGGAACCACCACTCACAGGGCGGACAACCACCTCCTCATATGATATATATATGGTGGACACCCCGAAGGAAACCAATGGCAATGAGGCAATGGAGGATAACCCCTCAGGGAAGAAAGCAAAGCATGGGCGTCGTCGATGCCACTCCAAGCCCCGCCATAACAATACCAGCATAGGAGAAGAAAACAATCCGGATGGTGCCGACGATGAATACGACCCTGACCAGCCTGCCTTCGAGCAGGCCGAGCAGAAGATGGGCAGGTCAGCCCAGACGAAGAGGCGACGGACGGATATTCGGAGGGGGACAACTACATGCCCCCTCCGAAGACGAGATTAGCCTCAACGACGACGAGTTCGGCGTGCCTGAGGATCCCGTGGAGCAGGAGCGCTTCAAGCGCCGGCTTATGGCCACTGCGAAGAGCCTGAAAAAGAAGCAGCAACAAGTCCAAGTTGATCAAGACTTGCTCACAGATAGATGGACTGAAGTCCTCGCAGCTGAGGAATACGGACTTGAGCGCCGCACGGCTGACTGGCCACCTCGTGGCCGGGATAAAACGACATATCAGCCCGAATACCAGCCGACACCCCCACGCCAATACACCACGGCCCGGGGCAATAGGCAAGACCTGCAAGATATACTGGAAAACAAAACAGGATAGCCAAGATCGATCTACGGATCACAGGGGCGCGCCCCAACACGCGACGATGACCATCATGCCAGATACACTATCAACATATCCGGCCGGGCCAAACACAGCCACCCAGACCAATTCGAACTGCGTAGCCACATAGCCCAACACAGAGGCGCCGCACACCCCCTCTGCTTCACTAACGAAGTGATGGATCATGAATTCCCAGAAGGGTTCAAACCCGTAAACATCGAATCATACGATGGCACAACAGACCCCGCAGTATGGATCGAAGATTTCCTTCTCCACATTCACATGGCCCGCGGAGACGATCTACACGCCATCAAGTATCTTCCCCTTATGCTCAAAGGACCCACCCGGCACTGGCTAAACAGCCTGCCCGCAAATTCCGTTGGCAGTTGGGAAAACCTGGAAGACGCGTTCCTCGACAACTTCCAGGGCACATACGTGCGACCACCAGACGCCGATGACTTGAGCCACAATACTCAACGGCCCGGAGAGTCAGCCAGGAAATTCTGGACTCGGTTCCTAACTAAAAAGAACCAAATAGTCGACTATCCGGACGCCGAAGCCCTGGTGGCCTTTAAGCATAATATCTATGATGAGTGGCTCGCCCAACACCTCGGCTAGGAAAAACCCAAGTCCATGGCAGCACTCACGACACTAATGACCCGCTTTTGCACGGGCGAGGACAACTAGTTGGCTTGCAGCAGCACTACGCCACATTCTGGCACTTCGGATGTCCGCGACAATAACGGCAAGCCACGGCGCAACAGACATGAGCGACGGAACAACGGCGACAACATGGAAGACACGGCAGTCAACGCCGGTTTCAGCGGATCCAAATCCGGTCAACGAAAAAAGCCGTTTAAAAGAAACAATCAGGGACCATCCAGTCTGGCACGCATACTGGAACGCTCATGCCAAATTCATGGCACCTCGGACAAGCCAGCCAACCACACTAATAGAGACTGCTGGGTGTTCAAACAGGCCGGTAAAATAAACACCGAAAACAAGGACAAGGGGCTGCACAACGACGATGACAAGGAGCCCCGGCGTCCGAACACGGGGAGACAGAAGAAATTTCCTCCCCAGGTGAAAACGGTCAACATGATCTACGCCACCCACATTCCCAAGCAAGAACAGAAGCGAGCACTACGGGACGTCTATGCGATGGAGCCAGTCGCCCCCAAATTCAACCCATGGTCAGCTTGTCCGATCACCTTTCATCATAGGGATCACCCTACCAGCATCCGTCACGGCAGCTCAGCCGCATTGGTCCTAGACCCAATCATCGACGGATTCCACCTCACGTGAGTCCTTATGGACGGCAGCAGCAGCCTGAACCTGCTCTTTCAGGACATAGTGCACAAAATGGGCATTGACCCTTCAAGGATCAAGCCCACCAAAACCACCTTTAAAGGTGTAATTCCTGGAGTAGAGGCCCGTTGCACGGGCTCTATAACATTGGAAGTGGTCTTCGGATCTCCGGATAATTTCCGAAGCGAAGAGTTAATCTTCGATGTCATCCCTTTCTGTAGTGGTTACCATGCACTGCTTGGACGAACCGCATTCGCTAGATTCAATGCGGTACCACACTATGCATACCTCAAGCTCAAGATGCTAGGAGCGCGAGGGGTCATAAAAGTCAACGGAAACATGGACCGCTCTCTCCGTACAGAAGAGCATACTGCAGCCCTCGTGGCGGAAGTACAATGTGGCCTCCTCCGACAAACCACCAATCCGGCGACTACAACCTCGAGCACCGTCAAGTGAGTCCGGAGCACCCCGCAATAGGATTACCAGGCACGCCAATAGCGCGACTAGCAGTCCGACCTCCGCTCAAGCCCCATCAAAGGAGCATTCGTGCCACGCGTACACAATTACACACTCAAAATACCATGGGCATAGGCGGAGGCGCAGCAGTGACTCTGTCAACAGTGCGGTATAACCGCAACATACCTTCATAAACCTCCCTTTTTATCTTTCAGGACACTGCTTTAGGGCAGCGTCTTCAGAAGAGCCGGATTGTCGGACTTACACAGGAGAGAAAACCAAGGAGGCAACAGGCTTTGCGCACAAAAGGAAATACCCAGGTGGAATCTGTTCACGGTCGTTATACCTGTTTTATATACCTACATGCAGCCTGCCCTTGGATAGGACATGTTAAATAGTCCTATTTACTTCTGCTTAAACGCACCCATTGTGAACATTCGCTTAAACGTATTATTCATCAATGGGAGATAATATATAGTGTCAGCTTATTATTCCTATTTGCGCATTTGTCTTGCAAATGTTTATTTAATATTGCATCCATACACCTTGGTACGATCAGTTTGCCAGGGGATTCTTGTGGCGCCTCATAATACGGCAAAACAAGTCCGAACACTTTCAACCATGCGGCACCCCGAACTTATAGCACTATATGCATCAGCTCCGAATCACGTCTTGGGTCAATAGTTGGGTTTGCCCGGCTCCCTTGTTTTGGTACCTTACGTTCCATTATATCGGCTAAGGTAGCGCAGGGAGAACTACTATGATTGTGTCCTAGTTCTTCTGGACGAGAACCTCAGTAGAGAAAGCCGAAAACTGACCGGCATGATGCGGCGAGAGCTGGTCGCTGTTCGAGAGGTCTTAAATCCTTAAAGATTTTTTCCGCTTTAGGTGAGGAATCGGCCTCGTCCGATTTAGGCGTATATAGCGCCCCAATTCGGCCTTCCAAATTCTAGGGGCTTCGCCGAAATTTAAAATTGTAGACTTCTATGGCTAAGTGAAAGTTATAAAGCCGCATAGTCCGATTGCCTTGTTCGCTGCGCTGGATACGTCCTTAAGGGACCAAAAAATTGGATAAAGAGTGTCGGGTTTTTTCCAGGAACACCCCGGTACTAGTTACATGGGGGCGGAGGCCGACGACTGGCCTACTTTCAGAATTCTATAAACAGCCACACAGAAGGTAATATTTTAAATCAAAATGCTCTACATAGCGCAAGTAACTTCGTCTTTACATTACAAAAATGACAGAAGTACATTTACTCAAGGATCGTATCCTTGCTACATTCATCGGCCACGAGACGAGCGCCCTTCATAATGCCATCATAATATTTCTCGGGACAGCGATGCGCCTTGCCCTCCGACGGCCCATCCTTCACCAGCTTCTCCGCATCCAACTTGCCCCAATGCACCTTCGCGCGGGCAAAGGCCCGGCGGGCACCCTCAATTCAAACGGATCGCTTGGTAATTTCAAGCCGCGGACAAGCATTCGCCATCCGGTTGATCAGGCCAAAGTAGCTAGTGGGTAGGGGCTCACCAGGCCACATCCAGACTATGAAATTTTTCATAGCCACTTCGGCCGCCCTGTGGAGTTCAACCAACTACTTCAGTTGGTCACTCAGAGGCATTGGGTGTTCGGCCCCAGCATACTGGGACCAGAACAACTTCTTTGTTGAGCTCCCCTCCTCGACACGGTAGAACTCTGCGGCATCTGATACGCTGCGTGGCAGATCTGCGAATGCCCCTGGAGAGCTCCGAATTCGGGTAAGTAAAAGAAACGCCTTCTCCACATGCTTGCTTTGCATAAAGAATGTCTTACCCGCCGCTATATTCTTGGCCGCCTAGATTTCCTGCTGTGCCTTTTTGGCTTCGGCCTTGGCGTCTTTCACACTCGCAAGGGCCTTCGCAACCTCATTCTCTTATATCTTAAGATCATGCTCCAAGGACTCGAACTTCTTGCCAAGTTCCTGGAGTTCTTGCTGTACCTCGCCCACTCTAGCATCTTACCTTTTGCGCTCCTTGCGTTCCAAGGCCGCCTTGTCTTCGGCCTCAGACAGCACTTTCTTCAGAGACGCCACTTCGGTGGTGGCCTCTGTTACAAAGTCACGACGCTTTGTCGTTAGAATAACCAATTTTATCTATCCTTCATTATATGCGAACGGGGTATCACTCACCTTTGTTCTCTTCGAGCTGCCTCTTCGTGAGGCCGAGCTCTCCCTGCGCCTGCTCCAGGTCCCGTTTTAGTCCGGCGACCTCGGCTATGCAGACAGCAGAGGCAAGCAGCACAACCTACTTATTCACATGCACACTTATTATTAGAATCCTGCGGATTATAATTGACCCTCTATTTGGCTTTTCTTTCCGAACACCAAACAGAGTATCAAGGGCTACTACCTATCAGGTGGTAATTTCACACACTTTTATTACTTACCTCAAAGCCCGTTAGGAGGCTGGTGCAGGCTTCGGTTAATCCGCTCTTGGCAGACAAAACCTTCTGAATCACCGTACTCATAAGAGTACGGTGCTCTTCATCCATGGAAGCGCCGCGAAGCGCTTCCAGCAGACTATCCGATGTCCCTGGCGTAAGGGAAGTCATCGGCACGGATGGCTCACCCTCCTTAGCAAGGGGCCGCCTGCCCGAATCTGGAACCATTGAAGGTTCCGGCATAGTGTCCGGCTGAGAGCCCGGCTTGTTGCGGCTCTCATTGGCACGATCCGTGGGGATCCTATACCCCGTGTGCCCGGCGTCTGGAATTCCGCCTTGGGGCGTCTCCAGAGTCACCTCCCCCTGCTCCGGGAGCCTTTGGGACAACACCTCCGTGTCATCCGCAGGTCAAGGATTAGTGGCCGTCGGGAGCGAGTTCATCGCTGAATCACTCAAGGACCCATCCGAAGACGATACCTCGGGATGGACCCTGGCCGGGCTGCATATATGTTCGGCGCTATAACAAGATTATGAAGCAAAGTTGCACTAAAGTACGATAAAGTACAGAGACTTATGATCTCGCCAGGGGCTTCCCCCTGGGCAGCCACTCTTCCTCGCTGTGAGCAGCCGTGGTGGAGTACTCTGGAAGGGACGCCTTTCCCTTCTTGGACGTCCTAGCCTCCCCCTCCGGGGCGGCTTTCCTCTTCTTCTCCTCCCCAGTGCAGGGAGGCAGAATTTCTTCGTGTTTCCCCCTGCCTCGCGGGAGGAATCTGCCTCGTCGTCTTTGGACGACGAGGGTATGACGGCCTTGCACCGGGGGCCTTTCCCGGCCCCCTGGTCTGCCTTCTTAGGCCCCCCATCCTCTGCGGATGGGGCGGCCCCTTCATCTTCTTCCTCCCCTTCGGGGAAGGAGTGTGCCTCGTCGTCTTCGGACGAGGCGTCCGGTACGACCTTACACAGGAGACCCTTCCTTGCCCCCGGGGCCTTATTTTCTGGTGCCTTGTAGGGCGCCGGGACTAGCATCTAAGTCAGGAGAGCAACGGTTGGACCTTCTGGCAGCGGAGCCGGACAGTCAATCCGCTCCGGTGTCTCCACATAATCCTGATCAAATATACACAATGACTTAAGACTCCCCCATGAATATATTGGGAAGAACTAAATCCAGTGGTACTCAGAAAACTCACCGGACGGGGGGGGGGGGGGGGGAGGGCATGAAGTCCACGGTCCTCGGATGTGGGAGGAGGTACTTCGGAGGCCTTGAACAGCGCCTTCCGTGCGTCTTTGTGTTTCATGTCGTAGAGCTTTCAAAGAGTCTGGTGTTCGGCCGGGACGAACTCCCACAGGTTAAATACCCGTCTTTGGCATGGAAGAATCCGGCAGACAAGCATGACCTGGACCATGTTGACAAGCTTGATTTTCTTGTCCTTCATGTTCTTGCTGCAGTTCTGAAGTCCGGTCAGCTCCGTAGGTTCGCCCCAGGCCAGGCCCTTCCTTTCCCAGGAGGTGAGCCCCATGGGGATTCCGGATCAGAATTCGATGGCCGCCACCCAGTTGGTGTCGTGCGGCTCGGTGATGTAGAACCACCCCGATTGCCACCCTTTCACGGTCTCCACGAAGGAGCCGTCAAGCCAGGTGACGTTAGGCATCTTGCCCACCATGGCCCCTCCGCACTCCGCTTGCTGGCCGCTCACGATCTTCGGCTTCATGCAGAAGATTTGTAGCCACAAGCCAAAGTGAGGCTTGATGTGGAGGAAGGCCTCACACACGACGATAAATGCCGAGATGTTGAGGACGAAATTTGGGGCTAGATCATGGAAATCTAGCCCGTAGTAGAACATGAGCCCGCGGATGAAGGGATGGAGTGGAAATCCCAGTCCACGGACGAAGTGGGCGAGAAACACGACCCTCTCGTGAGGTTCCGGAGTTGGAATGATTTACCCTTCGTCCGGTAGCCGGTGCGCGATGTCTGTGGCCAAGTATCCAGCCGCCCGAAGATTCGCGATATGCTTCTCCTTCACGGTGGAGGCCACCCACTTGCCTCCTGCTCCGGACATGTTTAGCTGTGCGGAGAAGACTTGGGCTAGGGCGCTGGAGCTCGAGGAGGCAAGGGTGAGCAAAGGAGGAAGAAGGCGTGCGTAAAAATGGGAACCCTCATCCCCTTATAAAGGCGACAAAAGTGGTGCGCCTCCCCACTTGCCCGTTGAGAACCGCTTACTTCCCAAGTGCCACGATTGATGGCGCGGTTGGATTACCCATACCCGTATTGATGAGAATCCCGTGATAAGGGGAAACGATCTCTGCTTTGACAAGACGTGTCAAGAAAACCGCCTCGCAATATGCGCTATGGCTGGGTGTGGGAAAACGGTTCGAATAATGACACGACAGTAGTGACATGTCATGTTGTCTAAAGAGTTGTCAGCAGATTACATTTGTGAAATTTCATTCTCTCTACGGTGCTGTGTGAAAATCATCTTGCGGATCCGGACACGGTTCAAGTGTTCGATAATCACTTTGGAGTATTCGGAGATGGAACCCGCCTTGCAATGCCGAAGACAAGACTGCGCGCCAGACTCATCGTCATTGAAGCCTGGTTCAGGGGCTACAGAGGGAGTCCTGGATTAGGGGGTATCCGAACAGCCGAACTATATACTTTGTCCGGACTATGGAAGCGTGGAGATACAAGACTCAAGACTCCGTCCCGTGTCCGGATGGGACTCTCCTTTGCATGGAAGACAAGCTTGGCGATCCGGATATTATATTTCCTTCCTTGTAACTGACTCCGTGTAAACCCTAGCCCTCTCCGGTGTCTATATAAACCGGAGAGGTTGGTCCTTAGAGGGACGATCACAATCATAATCATCATAGGCTAGCTTCTAGGGTTTAGCCTCTCCGATCTCGTGGTAGATCAACTCTTGTACTACTCATATCATCAATATCAATCAAGCAGGAAGTAGGGGTTTACCTCCATCGAGAGGGCCCGAACCTGGGTAAACATTGTGTTCCTTGCCTCCTGTTACCGTCAGCCTAAGACGCACATATCGGGACCCCCTACCCGAGATCCGACGGTTTTGACACCAAAAATCATGCCGACAAGAGCCGCAGCAAGCCGGGCTCATAGCCGGATTCTGTGCCGGAACCTCAAATGGTTCTGGATTCGGGCAGGCGGCCCCTCGCCAGGGAGGGTGGGCCGTCTGTGCCGATGACTTCTATTGCCCCAGGGGCGTCGGATAGTCTGCTGGAAGCGCTTCGCGGCGCTTCCATTAATGAAGAGCACCATACTCTTATGAGTGCGGTGCTTCAGAAGGTTCTGTCCGCCAAGAGCGGACTAACCGAAGCCTGCACCAGCCTCTTGACAGGTTTTGAGGTAAGTAAGAAATATGTAAAATTATCACCCGATAGGTAGTAGCCCCTGATACTCTGTTTGGTGTTCGGAAAGAAGAGCCAAACGGAGGGTCAATTAAAATCTACAGGAGTATAATAGTAGGTGTGCCTGTGGATAAGCAGACAGTGCTGCTTGCCGCTACTGTACGGACGACCGAGGTCACCGGACCCAAACGGGACCTGGAGCAATCGTAGGGAGAGCTCGGCCTCACGAAGAGGCAGCTCGAAGAGAACAAAGGTTTGTGATTCCCTAAAGAAAGCAATGTCCGAGGCCGAAGACAAGGCGGCCCTGGAGCGCAAGGAGCGCGAAAAGCAAGATGCTAGAGTGGGCGAGGTACAGCAAGAGCTCCAGGAGCTCGACAAGAAGTTCGAGTCCTTGTAGCATGATCTTAAGATGAAAGAGACTAAGCTTGCGAAGGCCCTTGCGAGTGTGAAAGATGCCAAGGCCGAAGCCGAAAAGGCACAGTAGGAAATCCAGGCGGCCAAGAAGATAGCGGCGGGTAAGACATTCTTTATGCACAGCAAGCATGTGGAGGAGACATTTCTTTTACTTACCCGGATTCGGAGCTCTCCAGCGGCATTCGCAGATCTGCCATGCAGCGTCTCTGATGCCGCGGAGTTCTACCGTGCCGAGGAGGGGAGCTCAACAGAGAAGTTCTTCTGGTCCCAGTATCCTGGAGCTGAACACCCGGTGCCTCTGAGTGACCAGCTGAAGCAGTTGGTGGAACTCCACAGGGCGGCCGATGTGGCTATGAAAAATTTCATAGTCCGGATGTGGCCTGGTGAGCCTTTGCCTGCCAGCTACTTTGGCCGGATAGACTGGATGGTAAATGCTTGTTCGCGGCTGGAGGTGATCAAGCGGTCCGTTTAGATTAAGGGTGCCCGCCGGTCCTTTGCCCGTGCGAAGGTGCACTGGGGCAAGTTGGATGCGGAGAAGCTGGTGAAGGACGGGCCGCCGGAGGGAAAGGTGCATCACTGTCCCAAAAAATATTATGATGGCGTGATGAAAGGCGCTCGTCTCGTGGCCGATGAATGTACCAAGGACATGATCCTTGAGTAAATGTACTTTTGTCGTTGTTGTAATATAAAGAAGAAGTTACTTGCGCTATATAGCGCTTTTTGATTTAAAATATTACCTTCTGTGCGGTTGTTTATAGGATTCTAAAAGTAGGCCAGTCGTCGGTTCCGCCCCCACGTAACTAGTACCGGGGTGTTCCTAGAAAAACCCGAACACTCTTTATCCAAATGTTTGGTCCCTTAAGGAGGTGTCTGGCGCAGCGAACAAGGCAATTGGACTGTGCGGCTTTATAACTTTCACTTAGCCATAGAAGTCTACAATTTTAAATTTCGGCGAAGCCCCTAGAATTCGGAAAGCCGAATTGGGGCGCTATATACGCCTAAATCGGACGAAGCCGATTCCTCGCCTGAAGAGGAAAAAATCTTTAAGGATTTTAAGACCTCTCGAACAGCGACCAGCTCTCCCCGCATCATCCCGGTCAGTTTTCGGCTTTCTCTACTGAGGTGCTCGTCTGGAAGAACCGGGACACAATCGCAGTAGTTCTCCCTGCGCTACCTTAGCCGATATAAGAGAATGTAAGGTACCAAAACAAGGGAGCCGGGCAAACCCAACTATTGACCCAAGACATGATTTGGAGCTGATGCATATAGTGCTATAATTTTGGGGTGTCGCACTATTGAAAGTGTTCGGACTTGTCTTGCCGTACTATGGGGTGCCATAAGAAGCCCCTGGCAAACTGAACGTACCGAGGTGTACGGACGCAATATTAAATGAACATTTATAAGAAAAATGCACAAAATAGGAATAATAAGTTGACGCTATATATTATCTCCCATTGATGAATAATACGTTGAAGCATATGTTTACATTGAGTGCGTTTAAGCAGAAGTGATTAGGACTATTTAACATGTCCTGTCCAAGGGTAGGCTGCATGTAGGTATATAAAACAGGTATAACGATCGTGAACAGATTCCACCTGGGTATTTCCTTTGTGCGCAAAGCCTGTTGCCTCCTTGGTTTTCTCTCTTGTGTAAGTCCGACAATCCGGCTCTTCTGAAGAGGCTGCCCTAAAGCAGTGTCCTGAAAGATAAAAAAGGAGGGTTATGAAGGTATGTTGC
This sequence comes from Triticum aestivum, assembly GCF_018294505.1. Taxonomy (NCBI): domain Eukaryota; kingdom Viridiplantae; phylum Streptophyta; class Magnoliopsida; order Poales; family Poaceae; genus Triticum; species Triticum aestivum. Next base: position 396,767,308 of record NC_057810.1, read on the forward strand.
GGTTATACCGCACTGTTGACTGAGTCACTGTTGCGCCTCCGCCTATGCCCATGGTATTTTTAGTGCGTAATTGTGTACGCGTGGCACGAATGCTGCTTTGATGGGGCTTGAGCGGAGGCGGGACTGCTAGTCGCGCTCTTGGCGTGCCTGGTGATCTTGTTGCGGGGTGCTCCGGACTCGCTTGACGGTGTTCGAGGTTGTCATCGCCGGATTGGTGGTTTGTCGGAGGAGGCCGCATTGTACTTCCGCCGCGAGGGCTGCAGTATGTTCTTCTGTACAGAGAGAGCGGTCCATGTTTCCGTTGACTGTTATGACCCCGCGCGGTCATGGCATCTTGAGCTTGAGGTATGCATAGTGTGGTACCGCATTGAATCTAGCAAATGCGGTTCGTCCAAGCAGTGTGTGGTAACCACTACGGAAAGGGACGATATCGAAGATTAACTCTTTGCTTCGGAAGTTATTCAGAGATCCGAAGACCACTTCCAATGTTATAGAGCCCGTGCAACGGGCCTCCACTCCTAGAATTACACCTTTGAAGGTGGTTTTGTGGGCTTGATCCTTGAAGGGTCGATGCCCATTTTGCACACTGTGTCCTGTTAAAGCAGGTTCAGGCTGTTGCCGCCGTCCATAAGGACTCGTGTGAGGTGGAATCCATCGATGATTGGGTCTAGGACCAATGCGGCTGAACCGCCGTGACGGATGCTGGTAGGGTGATCCCTACGATCAAAGGTGATTGGACAGGCTGACCATGGGTTGAATTTTGGGGCGACTGGCTCCATCGCATAGACGTCCCGTAGTGCTCGCTTCCGTTCCCGTTTGGGAATGTGGGTGGCGTAGATCATGTTGACGGTTTTCACCCGGGGAGGAAATTTCTTCTGTCCCCCCGTGTTCGGACGCCGGGGCTCCTCGTCATCGTCGTTGTGCAGCCCCTTGTCCTTGTTTTCGGCATTTATTTTACCGGCTTGTTTGAACACCCAGCAGTCTCTATTAGTGTGATTTGCCGGCTTGTCCGGGTTGCCATGAATTTGGCACGAGCATTCCAGTATGCGGTCCAGACTGGACGGTCCCTGATTGTTTCTTTTGAACGGCTTTTTCCGCTGACCGCATTTGGATCCGTTGAATCCAGCATTGCCTGTCGTGTCTTCAACATTGTTGTGTTGTTCCATCGCTTATGTCTGTTGCGCCGTGGCTTGCCGCTATTGTCGTGGACATCCGAGGTGCCGGAATATGGTGTGGGTGCTACTGCGAGCCAACCAGCTATCCTCGCCCGCGGAAAATTTGGTCATTAGTGTCGTGAGTGCTGCCATGGACTTGGGTTTTTCTTGGCCGAGGTGTCGGGCGAGCCACTCATCACAGATATTATGCTTAAAGGCCTCCAGCGTCCGGACAGTCGACTATTTGGTTCTTTTTAGTTAGGAACCGAGTCCAGAATTTCCTGGCTGACTCTCCGGGCTGTTGAGTAATGTGGCTCAAGTCATCGGCGTCCGGTGGTCGCACGTATGTGCCCTGGAAGTTGTCGAGGAACGCGTCTTCCAGGTTTTCCCAACTGCCAATGGAATTTGCGGGCAGGCTGTTTAGCCAGTGTCGAGCGGGTCCTTTGAGCTTAAGGGGGAGATACTTCATGGCGTGTAGATCGTCTCCGCCGGCCATGTGAATGTGGAGAAGGAAATCTTCGATCCATACTGCGGGGTCTGTTGTGCCATCGTATGATTCGATGTTTACGGGTTTGAACCCTTCTGGTAAATCATGATCCATCACTTCGTCGGTGAAGCAGAGGGGGTGTGCGGCGCCTCTGTGCCGGGTTATGTGGCTACGCAGTTCGAATGGGTCTGGGTGGCTATATTTGGCCTGGACGGACTTGTTGATAGTGTATCCGGTGTGACGGTCATCGTCGCGTGTTGGGGCGCGCCCCCGCGATCCGTAGATTGATCTTGGCTGTCCTGCTTTGTTTTCCAGTATATCTTGCAGGTCTTGCCTATTGCCCCGGGCCGTAGTTTATTGGCGTGGGGGTGCGGGCTAGTATTCGGGCTGATATGTCATTTTATCCCGGCCATGAGCCGGCCGGTCAGCCGTGTGGTGCTTGAGTCCATATTACTCGGCTGCCAGGACTTCAGTCCATCTGTTTGTGAGCAGATCTTGATTAGCTTGGAGCTGCTGCTGCTTATTTTTCAGGCTCCTTGCAGTGGCCATGAGCCGGCGCTTAAAGCGCTCCTGCTCCACGGGGCCCTCAGGCACGTCGAACTCGTCGTCGCCGAGGCTAACCTCGTCTTCGGAGAGGGGCATGTAGTTGTCCTCCTCCGGATATCCGTCCGGCGCCTGTTCGTCTGGGCTGACCTGCCCGTCTTCCTGCTCGGCCTGCTTGAAGGCGGGCTGATCAGGGTTGTATTCCTCTTCGGCACCATCCGAATTGTTTTCATCTCCTGTGCCAGTATTGCTGTGGCGGGGCTTGGAGCGGCGTCGGGGACGCCCATGCTTTTCTTTCTTCCCTGAGGGGTTATCCTCCGTTGCCTCATCGCCATTGATTTCCTTCGGAGTGTCCACCATATATATATCATATGAGGAGGTGGCTGTCCACCGCCCCGTGAGCGGTGGTTCCTGTTCTTCTACTGCATCGTCATCCATACCGTCGATGTCTTCGGATTCGAAGTCAAGCACGTCGTTTAAATCATCGACCATGGCAATGAGGTGGGTGGTGGGTGGGCAACGAATTCCTTCGTCGCCTGCTTCCCACTTGAGCCGGACATAGTTCGGCCATGAGTCTCCTGACAAAGAAAGAGACTTTAATGAGTTCAGCATGTCGCCAAGGGGCGAGTGCTGGAAGATATCCGCAGCGGTGAACTCCATTACCGGAGCCCAACCAGGCTCGGCGGGCTCGGGAGCGCATGGACTGGAACCTATAGCCGGATACGAGTCCAGGGGTCCGGTGTCACAGGCTTCTTTAGGGGTGAGGCATGTGTTCGGCTCTACCGCCGATGAGTGTGCGGCCTACGGGGCGGGTCCATCCACCCGTCCTTGGGCAACGCAGTCTGCTCCGGATTTAGGTCCGGGGCTACTTCAGGGGTGATATCCCGAGCATTGTCCGACAGCAGGTCTAGGCCGTGCTCATCGTGACTGTCCGGCGCTCCCGACACAAGCCCGAATTCGTTGAAGATCAAGTCTCCGCGGATATCTGTCGTGTAGTTCAGGTTTCCGAACCTGACCTAGTGGCCAGGGGCGTAGCTTTCGATCTGCTCCAGTTGGCCATGGGAATAGGCCCGCAGTGTGAAGCCGTCGAACACGAAGATCTGTCTGGGGAGAAAAGTCTCACCCTGGACCGTGTCGTTGACGATTGAAGGAGCCATCAAGCCTTGCAGCAACGACACAAAGGAACTCTCAATGAAAGCACCAATGTCGGTGTCAAAACCGGCGGATCTCGGGTAGGGAGTCTAGATCTGTGCGTCTTAGGCTAATGGTAACAGGAGACAAGGGACACAATGTTTACCCAGGTTCGGGCCCTCTCGATGGAGGTAAAACCCTACTTCCTGCTTGATTGATATTGATGATATGAGTAGTACAAGAGTTGATCTACCACGAGATCGTAGAGGCTAAACCCTAGAAGCTAGCCTATGATGATTATGATTGTGACCGCCCCTCTAAGGACCAACCTCTCCGGTTTATATAGATACCAGAGAGGGCTAGGGTTTACATGGAGTCAGTTACAAAGAAGAAAATATAATATCCGGATCGCCAAGCTTGTCTTCCACGCAAAGGAGAGTCCCATCCGGACACGGGACGGAGTCTTGAGTCTTGTATCTTCATGCTCCAACAGGCCGGACAAAGTATATAGTCCGGCCGTCCGGATACCCCCTAATCCAGGACTCCCTCAGTGGGCTTTGGTTTCTTTGTAATTGGATCAGGTGACCTACGAGAGTGCAACCTTTTAGTTCGGACGAGGGGTTTAGTGAGGGCCGGAGGATCCCGGAATTTTGCTTGGGTTTTCCAGGAACTTTCCATCACACAGTACTTCTAAACTATGGCCGCCAAGTTAGCTAAGTGTGCTATGTCATGGCAACTTATGGTATTGAGGATTCCCTCGTCCGTGCAATTTTTGCAAAATAATGAGATTGTGTCTTCCTCGTGACAGTCCTTGACCTTGCTCATTACAAGGAGGAATCTGGCCCAAAAGTGATGTACTGTCTCTTGGGACTCTTGTCTAATGTGGGAAAGATCGCTTGTATCTGGGTGGGTGGGTAGATTTAAGTCCGAACCCTGACCCGATCTGAGACCCAGGGGCAGAGGAGCTTCCGATCTTGGCAGTTCGGGCTCCGGGATGTTGCCCGATTTTTGTGGCCCGCTGTCCGATTCTAAGTTCAGAGCCTGGGTCATGTCCTCCCGTGGACGCGTATCCGGCTTGGAGAGCTCGGGAATCCAGACATAGTTTGTCCTCAAAATAGAGGAAGAATCGCTACATTGCTCCTCCACCACCGCTATCTGATGGGTGACCGGCGGAGAGTTAATCTCTCTTGGGTCGGGTTTAAGCCCAATCCGATCATAGTCTGTAGCGACTCCCAAGGCGGCGATGCAATCCAAGAGCTTGTTCAAGGATGAGAGCTCTATTGGATCGACCTACCCCTGATGAGTGTGCGGCCTGCGGGGCAGGGTCCATCCACCTGTCCTTGGGCAATGCAGTCTGCTCCGGATTTAGGTCCGGGGCTACTGCAGGGGTGATATCCCGAGCATTGTCCGACAACAGGTCTAGGCCGTGCTCATCGTGACTGTCCGGCGCTCCCGACACAGGCCCAAATCCGTTGAATTCAAGTCTCCGCGGATATCTGCCGTGTAGTTCAGGTTTCCGAACCTGACCTGGTGGCCAGGGGCGTAGCTTTCGATCTGCTCCAGTTGGCCAAGGGAATTGGCCCGCAGTGCGAAGCCGCCGAACACGAAGATCTGTCCGGGGAGAAAAGTCTCACCCTGGACCGTGTTGTTGACAATTGAAGGAGCCATCAAGCCTTGTAGCGATGACACAGAGGAACTCTCAATGAAAGCACCAATGTCGGTGTCAAAACCGGCGGATCTTGGGTAGCGGTTCCCGATCTGTGCGTCATAGGCTAATCGTAACAGGAGACAAGGGACACAATGTTTACCCAGGTTTGGGCCCTCTCGATGGAGGTAAAACCCTACTTCCTGCTTGATTGATATTGATGATATGAGTAGTACAAGAGTTGATCTACCATGAGATCATAGAGGCTAAACCCTAGAAGCTAGCCTATGATGATTATGATTGTGATCGTCCCTCTAAGGACCAACCTCTCCGGTTTATATAGACACCGGAGAGGGCTAGCGTTTACATGGAGTCGGTTACAAAGAAGGAAAAATAATATCCGGATCGCCAAGCTTGTCTTCCACGCAAAGGAGAGTCCCATCCAGACACAGGACGGAGTCTTGAGTCTTGTATCTTCACGTCCAATAGTCCGGACAAAGTATATAGTCCGGCCGTCCGGATACCCCCTAATCCAGGACTCCCTCAGTGGGCTTTCGTTTCTTTGTAATTGGATCGGGTGACCTGCGAGAGTGCACCCTTTTAGTTCGGACGAGGGGTTTAGTGAGGGCCGGAGGATCCCAGAATTTTGCTTGGGTTTTCCAGGCACTTTCCATCACACAGTACTTCTGAACTATGGCCGCCAAGTCAGCAAAGTGTGCTATGTCATGGCAACTTATGGCATTGAGGATTCCCTTGTCCGTGCAAATTTTGCAAAATAATGAGATTGTGTCTTCCTAGCGACAGTCCTTGACCTTGCTCATTACAAGGAGGAATCTGGCCCAAAAGTGATGTACTGTCTCTTGGGACTCTTGTATAATGTGGGAAAGATCGCTTGTATCTGGGTGAGTGGGTAGATTTAAGTCCGAACCCTGACCCGATCTGAGACCCAGGGGCAGAGGAGCTTCCGATCTTGGCAGTTCGGGCTCCGGGATGTTGCCCGATTTTTGTGGCCCGCTGTCCGATTCTAAGTTTGGAGCCTGGGTCATGTCCTCCCGTGGACGTGTATCCGGCTCGGAGAGCTCGGGAATCCGGACATAGTTCGTCCTCAAAATAGAGGAAGAATCGTTGCATTGCTCCTCCACCACCGCTATCTGATGGGTGACCGGCGGAGAGTTAATCTCTCTTGGGTCGGGTTTAAGCCCAATCCAATCATAGTCTGTAGCGACTCCCAAGGCGGCGATGCAATCCAAGAGCTTGTTCAAGGATGAGAGCTCTATTGGATCCATCTGCTCGGTGTATTTCGAGATGACGTGGAGGCTGTTTTTAATGACCCGAGAAGTCATCCTCGGTGCGGCAGCCGAACGGGCGGTCATGACGAAGCCGCCTAGTCAAACAATTTGGCCTAAAGCCAGGGCTCGCCCAGAGATGATGTTGTCCTTGATAACAAGGCGAGCCATCAAGCCTTACTGTGACGACACAGTGGAACTCTCAATGAAATCACCAATGTCGGTGTCAAAACCGGCGGATCTCGGGTAGGGGGTCCCGAACTGTGCGTCTAAGGATAATGGTAACAGGACGCGAGGGACACAATGTTTACCCAGGTTCGGGCCCTCTCTATGGAGGTAATACCCTACTTCCTGGTTGATTGATCTTGATGATATGAGTATTACAAGAGTTGATCTACCACGAGATCGTAGAGGCTAAACCCTAGAAGTTAGACTATGATTATGATTGTTGTTGTCCTACGGACTAAACCCTCCGGTTTATATAGACACCAGAGTGGGCTAGGGTTAGACAGAGTCGGTTACAGAGAAGGAAATCTATATATCCAAATTGCCAATCTTGCCTTCCATGCAATGTAGAGTCCCACCCGGACACGGGACGAAGTCTTCAATCTCGTATCTTCATAGTCCAATAATCTGCCACAAGCACATAGTCCTGCTGTCCGAAGGACCCCCTAATCCAGGACTCCCTCAACCACTCCCATGGAGTTCAAGACCTCCATGTGATAAGATCCCGAGGGATTCAAGCACCCCTTCGTGGGAAGATCCTTCTAGGATTCAAGACCCCATCTCCTTTGGATTTGGGATGAACTCTACCTTGTATCTTTCTCTTTGTTGTTCCTATACCTTGTGATCTTATGTGTTTGATTGTCTAGTGGATGTGTGATTGGACTTGTTCTTGAGTGTTTCCCCTTGTGATTTCTCTCCATTCTTCCCCGTGTTCTTCGTGTTCCTCATAGGGATCCGCTCCAATCATGAAAGATCGGCCTCTAGGGTTCTACTCTACATCACTTTTCCTTATGCCATCAAGTACATCAAGGGTAAGGAAAATTTAGTGGTGGATGCCCTTTCCCGCATATGAACGCTTGTCACTAACTTGAATTGAATGTCATTGGGAGTGGCTAGACACCGCCTCGGGGGCTGCTACATCTACGGCGATGGAGCCGAATACCGACCTTGTCCCTTGTGAAGCTCGTGACTCCGAGGTGCCGGACTCCTCGCTGGACTCCGAACCTCCTGCGCCCCTACCAATCGAATCCAATTGGGCGCCGATCATGGAGTTCACCACCGTGGACATCTTTCAGCACTCGCCCTTCGGCGACATTCTGAATTCGCTAAAATATCTCTCGTTATCAGGAGAGCCCTGGCCGGACTGTGGTCAGGACGGTTGGGATGCAGACGACGAAGAAATTCAAAGCCCACCCACCACCCACTTTGTAGCCACTGTCGATGATCTAACCGACATGCTAGACTTCGACTCCGAAGACAACGACAGTATGGACGACAATGCCGGAGACGACCAAGAACCAGCGCCCACTGGGCACTGGAAAGCCACCTCAACTCATGACATATACATGGTGGATACACCAAAAGGAAGCGATGACGAGGAACAACGGGACGCGGCGAAGGATAATTCCCCCAAAAAACAACCAAAACAGCAACACAAGCGCCGCCCAAAGTCCCACCTCGATAACAACATCACCCATACTAACCCAGCCATAGAGCAGGGCGAACCAGTGGACGACGAACACGCCACCAAGCAACCATCCGAACAGGATGAATTGGACGAGCAACCCATCCCCGGCGAAAACAACAGTCCAGACGATCTCACACCGGACACATCACTGGAGCACAAGAACCTTCACAAAAGGCTCGTCGCCACTGCAAGAAGTTTGAAGAAGAAGAAGCGGAAGCTCAAAACAGCGGAAGACGTACTCAGAATGAGATGGAGCAAAGTACTCAAGACCGCAGATAAATACGGCGATAGTCACCAAGAAAAGAGCTACCCGAAGAAAAAGCTGTTGCCAGAGTTTGACGAGGAGGCCATAGAGCCCCCACAGTCAAAAAACAAAGAGGCCGCCTGGCCGGATAGACGACCAGATGACAGGCTAAGAGCGGAAAACGGCGCCGCACACAAGCCGGCACACGATCCACATAAGGATCCTCGCAAAAAGGATGGCCCGGTCAGGTCCATCTATGGGCCAAAAAAGAAGGCTCCAGGAAGCAACACAACACGCCGAGCGTTCGAAGATAACGGCACACCTAAATACAGGGGCGCCGCACACCCACTATGTTTCACTGATGAGGTACTGGATCATGAATTTCCAGCGGGATTCAAGCCCGTAAACATAGAGGCATACGACGGAACAACAGACCCCGGAGTCTGGATTGAGGATTACATCCTACACATACATATGGCTAGAGGAGACAATCTCCATGCCATAAAATACCTACCCCTCAAGCTCAAAGGACCAGCTCGGCATTGGCTCAAAAGCCTCCCAGAAAATACCATTGGAAGTTGGGAGGAGCTCGAGGATGCATTTCGAGCAAATTTTCAGGGGACTTATGTCCGCCCTCCGGATGCAGACGATTTAAGTCACATAACTCAACAGCCTGGAGAGTCAGCACGCAAATTCTGGAACAGGTTCCTCACCAAAAAGAACCAAATAGTCGACTGTCCGGACGCCGAAGCCTTAGCAGCCTTTAAACACAACGTCCAAGACGAATGGCTTGACAGACACCTCGGCCAGGAAAAATCAAGAACAATGGCCGCGCTAACAAGCCTCATGACCCGCTTTTGCGCGGGGGAAGATAGCTGGCTGGCAAGATGCAACACCAGCGACCCGAGTACATCCGAAGTCAGGGATGGAAATGGTAAATCACGACGCAGAAAAGATCAGCTCCGGAATAAGGAAAATGGCCCAAACAGCACGGCGGTCAACGCCGGATTCAAAAGCTCTCGGCCAAATAACAAAACACTTCCTCTTAAGGACAACAGTGACGAGCTATCCAACCTAAACAAAATCTTGGATAGGATATGTCAAATCCACAGTACCCCCGGGAAGCCTGCAAACCATACCCACAGAGATTGCTGGGTCTTTAAGCAGTCTGGCCGACTTAACGCCGAACACAAGGGGCTCGACACACCAAGCGAGGATGATGACGAACCCCACAAGCAGAGCGCAGGAAAACAGAAGACTTTCCCACTAGAAGTCAAAAGAGTGAACTCACTTCATGTGATAACAAGGAAAAATAGTGCGGCATCTACCAAAGCACGAGCTGCACGGTCCACCCCAGCGGAATCCCGAGATTGGATGTCAAAACCAATTACTTTCAACCATCTGGATTACTCCAGAAGTATTTGAAACGCAGGATGGACTGCTTTGATATTGGATCCTATAATCGACGGACTACAATTTACACAAGTCCTAATGGACGGCGGCAGTGATATAAACCTGCTATACCAGGACACCATCCGCAGAATGGGGATAGACCCTACCAAAATTCGCCCTAGCGGCACTTCCTTTAAAGGAGCGACGCCAGGCCCCTATGGCAATAGTACGGGCTCCTTACTACTAGAAGTTGTGTTCGGTTCATCCGACAACTTCCGTCGCGAAAAGCTAATCTTCCATATCGCCCCATTTAAAAGTAGCCATCAAGCACTATTGGGACGCGAAGCTTTCGCCCACTTTAACGCAATACCGCATTACGCATCTCTTACACTTAAAATTCCCGGTCCACGCGGCATCATCTCATTAAAGTGTAACTTGGAATGTTCCTCGACCACAGAAAAACGTGAGACTGCCTTGACAGCCACAAACTAATCTGGCCTGGCTGATCGAAACTCCTAAAACAGGTCATTTAGACCCCGAACACGGCTAGGCGAGTCTGGCATAAACAAACAAGAGCCTTCCAAGCCGCATACCCCTTCACAAGGGGCTGCACGAACGAAGAATGAGAGCCAATAAAGCTCAATTTTATTCATTTTTTAAATCATACTCTTTTTCATGCATTTTTCGCACGATCTTTTTTCAAACTAAGTTCTTCTCTTTTACAGATGAACAACGTGCTACACCCATCTAGGATACAGCACAACGGAGACACAGGCGCAGACGTGCAGTAGGGACCCGTTACAAGGATTCTTTTCAGATTAAGACCCTGCGTAAACCTTTTTTACTGTCTCTTGTTGCTATACATCCCCCGGTTTCTTACCATAACCAAGGAGGAGGTTGACGTTTTGGCATCAGCCGTGTTAGGAGATTTCGCGCGTACCTGGACACTAGGGGCTTAGGGTATTGTTCTGCCCGTTATCATAAAGACCGAATACCTCAGGGAGTGTTCGGCGTCTCGAGTTAGGCCTTATATGCATCAACTCCGAATCATGTCTTTGGTAAAATGTTGGGTTTGCCCGGCTCCTGTGTTTTGCTGCCTTACGTTCCGTATCATCGGATAACGCGGCACCAGGAGAACTACTGCAATTGTGCCCCGGTTCGGCTGGGCGAGCACCTCAGTAGAGAAAGCCGAAAACTGACTGTCATGATATGGCGAGAGACTGGTCAACCACTCGATCGACTTCTGAAATGTTTAGAATTCCTCCGCTTTGACGAAGGACCGCTTCCCGGTCAGGCACACACGCGCCCCGAATTCGGAGAGTGCGGTGCCCCTAGGGGCTATATCGTAGCCCCACCTTCGAACTCCTATGGCTAAGTGAAAGTGATAAAGCATTATAGTCCGGTTGCCTAGTTTGCTACGCTACCACCTCCTTCACAGGACCAAGACGTTGGATTAAGGGTGAAAACGCGCTTCTTTGCAAACACCCCCGCACCATGTGCGTGGGGGCTGAAGTCGAAGACTGCCATCTTTCAGGTTATATACACACATATACATTAACGGCCGCACAGGAGATATTTCAATACTTGAACGCACAAGTATAAAAAGTCATCACATTATAAATATGGTTTCACAAATCATACTTGTCATTTGAACATAACATTTTTCGAGCACTGCGACTCTACTAAACGAGCGCCCCGCAGGACTTCCTCAAAATAGTGCTCGGCCGGTAATCGGCTTCTATTCGAATCCCGGGATGCAACGTTGGTGGCATCCATCTCTGCCCAGTATGTTTTGACATGGGCGAGAGCCATCCGTGCACCCTCTATGAATGCCGACCGCTTCATCGCCTTGATATGCGGCACCGCATCAAGGAATTGCTGCACTAAGCCAAAATAACTCTTCGGCTTGGGCCTTTCCGGCCACAGATGAGCCACGACATCCATCATGGCAAGTCCAGACAGCCTATTCAGCTCAGCCCACTCAGCCAACCGATCGGTTAACGGAAGGGAACGCTCTGGACTATGGAATTGAGACCAAAAAGCTCTTCCATCTCATGATCCTTTTGGCTTCAGAAGTGCACGACTGCGTCCGCCGCACTCGCCGCCAAACCCAGATAAGGATCCTCTGCACCCCACAGCTGGCCTAACTGAGCATACTTCTGATCCGTGAACTTCCTAAGCAGCAGGAAGGGATTTCCAGCCGCAATCTCTCCGGCCTGATGCAGTTCCTCCTTTAGAGCCCGCATTGTAGAACGGGCATCCTTGGCTTCGGCGGTGGCCTTCTTTCGGTCCTCTTGCTCCGCCTGGCGTTCTCTTTCAAGAACCTCATAGCGGTCGGTAGCATCTTTCAGCTTCATGGCCATTTCAGCCATCTCCTCCCTGCTTCGGCAGTGAGCAGCCTTTTCGGCTTTTAGCTCTTCGGCTGCCTTCGAGGCAGCCGCATCACTCCTTCTGGCTTGCTCCTTGGCTCGGGCAAGCTCTGCCCGAAGGCCCTCCATAGCAGCGGCGCCATCTACACCAAACATACATGTTGTAAGGCATGGGCATAAGCTCCCTTACCGGGTGGCCGCAGAGAAACAACCCACCTTGTGACTCGTCAAGTCGCTTATTGACCAGCGCGATGTCCGCATCCGCAACGTCCAGTTGCCGCTTCAGTTCGGAAACTCTATCAGTCCGGCTAGCCACCGAACGCACCGCCCCCTGAATAGGAATGGCGACATCTTAACACTGAGATTATGATCCTCGGCACGCCATCACTTCTGACAACGCACTGAGTCTCAGGGGATACTATCTATACAGGGCGCACTCTATGTGTAAAACTGTCAAAATGTATGTCATTTTTATGTACCTCGAACCCCGTCAGTAAACTTCTGACGGCCTCATGCAACCCGCTCTCAGCGGATGAAATCCTTTAAATCACCGTACTCATTAATGTACGGTGATCTTCTGAGATAGACGCCCTCTCGAGCAGATTCTTCAGCTCCTCCGGCCGTACACCAGTCGGTGCCGAACTCTCCGGCCCCGCCGGACTCGGGGAGACCCTCCGTGACGATACCTCAGGGTCGCCCGCCCTGCCTGACGGCGCGGCAGATGGAGGCATCTCGCTCTCCATCATCTCCGGACTAAGATCCCCCGAAGATGAGCTCTGCTGAGAAGGGCTGAGATCCGAACTGCAATGTAAAAACTTCGGTTATCCTCAGAAATAAAAAACAGGGATGTCCCTTATTACAAAGCTCCCTTTTCTACTTACGGCTTGCTGGAGGGCTGATTCCCTTGGGGAAATAGTGCGGCCGGGGCTTCTCCTGACGCAGGACCCTCCGATGAAGATTTCTCCCCCCGCTTTGAGGCCTTGGCCTCCGGGTCCTCGGAAGCTGTCCTCTTCTCCCCCTAGAAGGAGGGATTCTCGATCCCTCCCTTCTTGAGAGCCTCCTTAGCGGAGGTGGTAGTTTTCCTGTTCTCCCCTTCGCCCTCTTCCGAAGGCGCAACCTCCAACATCTTGAACAACACGGGATCCGGCGTGGTCTCAGGGAGGGGGGCCGGACACCGTATCAGTTTTGCTTGCGCTATCCACTCCTGTCCAAGGGATAGCCGGCTGAGAGGCAAATCCATTATAAATAAATAGACGATATGTCCGGACACAGGACTACTTACTTGAGTATCCGGGCGATTGCAGCTTAGGCCAGCGTCCTCGGTCAATTCCGGACACATCTCTTGTGATCCGAAGAACAGTTTGTACATCTCCATGGGTGTCGTACCCATGAAGTGTTGGAGAGCTCGAGGTCCCTCCGGATTGAATTCCCATAGGCGGAGGGGGCGACGTTTGCAGGGCAGAAGATGCCGAATCAGCATAACCTGCGTCACTGCGACCAGGTTGATCTCCCTCTCTTGGAGGTCTCGAATCCGGCCCAGCAATAGGGGTACGTCCTTAGACGGCCCCTAGTCAAGCCCTTTGTTGACCCATGACGTCAGCCGTCGTGGAGGGCCCGAGCGAAAGGCGGGCGGCGGCCTCTGCCTGCTGCCCCTGGGAGCAGTGATGTAGAACCACTCCTGTTGCCACAAGCCGAGCTCCTCCTGAAAAGAGCCCTCGGGCCATGGAGCATCGGCCCTCTTGCTTATAATTGCCCCTCCACACTCTGCCTGTCGCCCCCTGATCATCCTCGGCTCCACGTTGAAGGTCTTGAGCCACAAACCGAAGTGAGGGGTAGTGCGGAGGAAGGCTTCGCAGACAACAATGAACGATGAGATATGGAGGATGGACTCCGGAGCCAAGTCATGGAATTCCAACCCATAGTAAAACATGAGCCCTCTCACAAAAGGATCCATCGGGAAGCCTAAACCCCAACGGAGGTGGGATATGAACACAACGCTCTCGCCAGGCTCGGTAGTGGGAATAACTTGCCCTTGGGCGGCCAACCTATGCGAAATCTCGTAAGTTAGATACCTGGATTCTCTCAGCCTCAGCACGCCCCTTCCGTGACGGAAGAGGGCATCCACCGGCCCTGAAGGCCAGAGCCAGACATTGTCGAAGGTCCGAGGCGCCCGAATCTAGAGCCCTGGGGGTTGGAACTCAGGGCGAGGGGCGGATTCGATTGAGGATTGAAGAAAAGGGACGGGCCTTGGTCTCATTATAAAGAGGGAGAATACCAAGAGCCGTCCCCGTGACCGTTTGGAACCCGCCTTTGATGGAGGGGGCGTGGCAACAGGCGCGGTTGGGTTACCCACGTCCGTATTGATGGGAATCCCGGAATAAGGGGAACACGGTCTCTGCTTCAACAAGACGTGCCAAGGAAACTGCTTCGCTAAACGCGCTGAGGTGGTATAATAAAAACAATTCGAGTAAAAGCTTGGTTGTGGTGTGACGTCACGCCACGAAATACGTCAGCAGATTGAATTTGTGTAAATATTATTCTCTGTACGGTGGTGTGTGGAATTTATTTTACAGAGCCGGACACTATCCTGGTGTTCACAATCTTCTATAAATTATTCGGAGGAGGAACCCGCCTTGCAATGCCGAAGACAATATGAGCGCCGGACTCGTCGTCATTGAAGCCTGGTTCAGGGGCTACTGAGGGAGTCCTGGACTAGGGGGTGTCCAGATAGCCGAACTATCATCATCGGTCGAACTCCAAGACTATGAAGATACAAGATTGAAGACGCTGTCCCGTGTCCGGATGGGACTTTCCTTGGCGTGGAAGGCAAGCTTGGCAATACGGATATGTAGATCTCCTACCATTGTAATCGACTCTGTGTAACCCTAGCCCTCTCCAGTGTCTATATAAACCGGAGGGTTTTAGTCTATAGGACACAACAACAATAACAACAATCATACCATTGGCTAGCTTCTAGGGTTTAGCCTCCTTGATCTCGTGGTAGATCCACTCTTGTACTACTCATATCATCAATATCAATCAAGCAGGAGTAGGGTTTTACCTCCATCGAGAGGGCCCGAACCTGGGTAAAAACATCGTGTCCCTTGTCTCCTGTTACCATCCGCCTAGACGCACAGTTCAGGACCCCCTACCCGAGATCCGCCGGTTTTGACACCGACAGTAAGAAAACAAGATCTCCAGATGCAAACACAACATGATTTCTACCCTTATCTCCAACAAGTTTATATTTAGCATTCATACGCTCAATGTTTTCCTTAGTTAACTCATACATTTTAATGACCAATTCAGCACATTGTTTAGCATCAAAATTAACCTTCTCCGAACATGGAAGAGGCAACAAATCAATAGGTGCACGAGGTAGGAAACCATACACAATTTCAAAAGGGCACATCTTAGTAGTAGAATACAGCAACCGATTATAAGCAAATTCAATATGAGGCAAGCATTCTCCCCACATTTTCTCGTTGTTCTTCAAAACAGCCCTAAGCATGGTAGACAAAGTTCTATTGACTACTTCAGTTTGTCCATCAGTTTGGGGATGACATGTAGTACTAAAAAGCAGTTTAGTCCCCAACTTAGCCCATAAACATCTTCAAAAGTGGCTATGAAACTTAGTATCATGATCTGAAACAATTGTATTTGGCACACCATGCAAGCGAATAATTTCACGAAAGAACAAATCAGCAACATCAGTAGCATCATCGCTTTTATGACATGGTATAAAATGTGCCATTTTCAAAAATCTATCCACGACATGAAATATACTATCCATCCCCTTCTTTGTTCGAGGTAAACCTAAAACAAAGTCCATAGATATATCCTCCCAAGGAACACAAGGTACAGGCAAAGGCATATATAAACCACGAGGATTGAGTCGTGACTTAGCTTTTTGACGTGTAGTGCAGCGAGCAACAAAACGCTCAATATCCCGTCTCATCTTTGGCCAAAAGAAATGTGTAGCAAGTACATCCTCTGTCTTCTTCACACCAAAATGTCCCATTAATCCTCCTCCATGCGCCTCCTGCAACAACAAAAGACGAATGGAGCTAGCTGGAATGCATATCTTGTTAGCGCGAAACACAAATCCATCATTAACGACGAACTTGTTCCATGTTCTCCCTTCTTTACAATTCTGCAATACATCTTTAAATTCAGCATCATGCACATATTGATCTTTGATGGTCTCCAAACCGAATATTTTAAAGTCAAGTTGTGAAAGCATAGTATACCGACGAGACAATGCATCAGCAATAACATTTTCTTTACCCTTCTTGTGTTAATGACATAAGGGAAAGTCTTGATGAATTCAACCCATTTAGCATGTCTACGGTTCATTTTAGCTTGACTTTTATATGTTTCAAAGATTCATGATTAGAATGTATAACAAATTCTCTGGGCCATAAATAATGTTGCCATGTTTCTAAAGTCCGAACAAGAGCATATAATTCTTTATCATAAGTAGAATAATTCAGACTAGGCCCACCCAATTTTTTTGAAAAGTATGCAACAGGTTTGCCATATTGTAATAACACACCTCCTAATCCAATTCCACTAGCATCACATTCAAGCTCAAATGTCTTATTAAAATCAGGAAGTTTGAGTAAAGGAGAATGTGTCAACTTATCTTTCAACACCGTCACTAAAAAAATACACTTCCGTGATGATACGTGTTTGGCACAGTAGGTCGCGTTTTTTGTCATGCATGTACATCCATGACGATTTTATGACAGAATCAAGATAGTCATACCTGTGATGTCGTAGAAGTGTTCCACGACATTACCAAAATTATCATCACGGAAGTGTCCACTTCCATGACGATAAATCGCGGGTCACAGAAGTGCTTTCGTCAAGGGTGACTGACACGTGGCATCCACAGTACCGGAACACCGTTAAGCTATCGGGTTGGGTTTTAGATCCGATAACCCGTTAACAGCCCGGACCAATGGGAAATTTCCACGTGTAAAATTCTGATTGACCGAAGGGAACACATGTCAGCTTGTTAGTGGGCCAGATGTCGCCCGTCCATTGGAGGAGACATGCCTATGATACGTCGACACGTGGCTGGGCCCAACAGAGGTCCATATAGGTTAAAAAGTCTG
This sequence comes from Triticum aestivum, assembly GCF_018294505.1. Taxonomy (NCBI): domain Eukaryota; kingdom Viridiplantae; phylum Streptophyta; class Magnoliopsida; order Poales; family Poaceae; genus Triticum; species Triticum aestivum. The sequence continues at coordinate 396,784,372 of NC_057810.1, forward strand.
GCCCAGTCAAAGGCCCGTAGTACTTACTCAAGTACTAGTGGGCCAGCCCAATAACGGACTGCTTAATAATGGCCCATTTACGGCCCGAAGCAAGATCTGGCCCGTTAATGGTTCGCTGAATATTTGGGCCCATTTACGGCCCTAAGCCAAATCTAGCCCATTAATTGTTCGCCCAATATTTGGGCCCAATTACAGCCCAGTGACTCTTGGTCTGCTAGAGGCCCGATGTAGACATGGGCCCATTTCAGCCCGGTGTGACTTTCGGCCTAGGAATGACCCGTATTGTCCATGGGCCATATATGGTCCGACGGGACATTGGGCCCACTAATGGCCCGTGATAAAGGTGGCAACAGTTAAGCCCAACGTGATTTTGGGCCTGTTAAAGGCATGTCGCATAATTCGGCCCGTTGATGCCTGTACTAAGCTTTCGGCCTCTTAAAGGCCCATGATATTAGTGGGCCAACTAAGGCCCGAGATAGGTTTCGGCTTTGTAACGGCCCGTGAGCTAACATGCATTTCGGCCTGCTAAAGGCCCATGGTTTCATCTGGGCCGTAACAGGCCATTATAATATTCAGCCTATTAATGGCCCAACGCTACGTGGGCCAAACTAAGCGCTGGTTCCACAATAGGCCCAACTAAAATATAGGCCAGTGTAAGTTGTGGGCCTGGCGCAAAGTGTGAAGGCCCCAATCATTTGGGCCCAAGAAAGACGCAGGCCGGCCCAATTATGGCCTAAAACCAGGCCCATTAGAGTCAAATGTTTCGGCCCGGTCGGCTACATCTCATTTTTTTTCAAATAGCGAATGATGGCAGTAACTAGTAGGAATTAAGAACAAACCTACTCTATACAATAAAGAAATTACGGCATAGTAACTAAGAATAAACCTACACTATATGATAAAGGATTTAAGGTATATTACATCCACTGGGCATCGAAGTTCGCCACCAGTGATCATAAAGTGCAACGAAGAAGCAGATTTCAAAAAATGGGCACCATTGCAGTGTAACAAAATAATACTGAACCGAGACCACTTCCAAGACAGTTCAAGAAAGGTTAGCCTTGCGAGGGAACTGCTGCACAAGCTGCTGAGCAAGGCTGTGAGACCGGCCTTGCATGTCGGTCATAGCTTCCAGGTGTGGCTGCTTAGCGATGAGGTTCTCATTGGTGTTATCCGCAATCTTTCATAGAGATAGGACTTCAAGTCAAAGTTAAGTTGCAGAATGCCTTTCTGCTAGAACTTGGGAATGAAGAAGTCGAACTGATTCACACAATGAATTCTGTGAGCTTGTCTGACTGCTAGTCTGAAGTAACTTGAACACTGCATCAAGACAAGACTTTGGGGTTGTCTCGCTATCTTCAAGATGTTTTGCCTTCTTTGCTGCAATATATGTTGGGTTTGTCTCACAGCCTTCAGCAAACTTGTGCATGCCATCAGACATATCACCCTGAAACAAAGTAGAGAGATGACAGGTTTTGCACGTGTATAAACAAAGATGATAACTATGCTATCAATTCCATCCAATTTCAAATTAGAAAATAAATAGTAAGTTCAAAATATCAATAGCATAATTTGGCATTGTTCATAATGCAGGGAGCTTCACCACACTGCTAGATTACCATGTCAACATAACAAGCATAGATGAAGGGCAAAGAAAATCATTGTATCTATTTTGGTTAATGTGCATGGCATGTTGTTCATATCATTAGCCATATCAGTAAGATAAAACAGGAGACGATAAGGTGCAAACGTGGGCTCCTTCACCACACACTGGATTATAGATCCACAAAAACAAGCATACATATAGGGAGCATTGAGTAATGTGCATGGTATGATAATTTGGTTTTACAAGTAAAACTTAGAACTTTCAGTTCTTGCGAACATGCATTTTGGTAGAAACAGCAAACTAAACAGCAGTAAAGGATAGGGAGTATGAGCAAATTAAACAGCAGTTGAGGATAAAGGCTTTAGAAGGACTGACTTACATTAACAGTTAACACCGCTTTATAATGCCCTTCTCCATGTCAAGGGAAGGATAACTCAAGAATTTCAGCACATAATCTTCTTCATAAGCATTGCCTGTACTCTACATTTTATAGAGAGTAGTTATAGATATGATAATACTGGAAGGGATAGAGGATAATGAACATAAGATACAGATTGATGCTACATAATCAACTACCAATCCCTGGAAGTACAAGCGTTACAGGACAAAATGTACTGACAAGAGCAATGGGCTACACTTCTGCACTGGCATTGTCTGTGTATTCTACTTGTTGGTAAGATTAAATATAGATCTGATCTTTTTTAGTAAATGGTGGGCAAGGGAGATAAGATGCAGAATGCTACACAATGAACCAATCCCTCTTCCCAGAACAAGAGTGTTTTGAACACTGGTGTACTGTACAAAACGTTATTATATTATGGGACGGAGGGAGTAGCTGTTAATGTAAGTACAGTGATAGACGAAGTTCAGTCCTTACAAGAGGACTGCAGAGCTAAACCTCTTCAAAAGCATTGGGTTGATTCTAAATTTATGTAAGAGTCCATATGGATCTTATAATGTCCACCAAATGGATGATTACGAGGCTAACATGTGCAGTGATGCTACATAATCAAACATCTATGAAAGTAAGTATGGTCATATAGGGCAAGAGGTACTCACAAGAGCAATGCAGTGTGTAGTATAGTTGCGAGATTCTGTGGTCCCTTGAGAACGAATGTTCTTCTGCTAATAGTTTTCGTACAAGTGAGACATTAAGGCAAATGTAGAAATGTAGTTCAAATTGTGATGTGATATCATAGACAGTACCTTATGCTGCAGCCAAGACCAATGTGTATCAAGATTATTCCAGTCATCGTCGGATAAATGTAGCACCAGAGACTTTACAGAAATTTCATTTAGATGCTTGCCATCGAAGTGCGCTTGCCCCAGGTAGGAACGATACTTCATCAATGAGTGCTTGAAAAGCGCAACCAATCCTTGCTCGTCTTCACTATCCAGTTTGCTCCTCGCCTATTTAAAATAATGAAATCTTGTTTCTTCTGTTAGTAGAAACATATGCAGTAATGACCATGAATAACATTAGTACATTACTTACGCGTAAGTTGCAGAGGAAGACTGGAAATTGTTCTGTGTCTGTGTTATAATCTTTCCATGAAGGAAAGATGCGCACAAAGTTCCTGACAACAATATAAGCTTCATCTTCTAAACTGAGAAGAAATGGAAAAGGGGTCCTATTTGCTGCAATTGGGGCTCTCTCTGGTTCGAAAGGGATTTGGCAACTGGATTTGGGGTACTCTTTGCTGGAATGGGGGTTTCACATCGTAGAGATGGTGCTATGTCAACTGGCATAATCATACTGTTTGCTGCAGTTGGGGTCTGCTGAGTTGGGGCATCAGAAATGACCAGTGTAGTAGGGCTAGAGTCTGCTAGAGTTGGGGTGTTTTGTGGGTCAGGTGAAATTGCATGTCAGGACCCCGACTCAATGCCACATAGATCTAGCATGTAACACTTCATATCACTTTGCGGCCTCACGCACGGTATTCCCACGGGTGTCGCCTTACCTTTACCCGGGACCGTTTGCGCCTTTTGGCACACGTATATGACAGTGTCGCTAGCATCCATATGATAAGGAGCCCGGGCTGACATGGCTAGTCGTAAACCCAAAGTGGCACAAACTTACAGGGACAGGCATCCATGACCCAGCATCGAACGTGTCGGTCATCAGCGAGTGAATCCAGGCTGTAGCACTGGGCTAGCAGGACTCCGGTGAACCGGGCTGTAGCGGGCTAACAGGACTCCGGTATTCATCGCGTGACATTTCCCCGAAGGGACAGACACAGGAACGAAGAAGGACACATGCCGGCCAGCCTAAGTGTTCCGGAGCAGTAGCAAGCTACCATGGCTCGGTGGAAACACTAGGAGACATTTCCCGGTAAGAGAGGCTACTAAAGATAAACAACTAGATAGTCAGATCCCACACATACCAAGCATTTCAATAACATACACACAATATGCTCGATATGTGCAATACAACATGGCATCACAAAATGACTCTACGACTCAAGTAGTTTATTCAATAGGCTCCGAGGAGCGAGACATTACAAACATGGGTCTCATGACCCAACAATCAGAGCATACAAATCAAAGCACAAGCGGAAGCTATCATGTCTGGGTACAGACATCTATAACTGAAAAAGGCTGAGAAGCCTGACTATCTACCAGATCCTGCCGGGGCACAAGATCGTAGCTGAGGTAACAAGCTAAACGTCGAAGTCCACGTGGAACTACTAGTGAGACCGAAGTCTCTCTGCAAAAACATAAAATAGGCAAACGTGAGTACAAATGTACCCAGCAAGACTTACATCAGAACTAACTACATATGCATCATTATCAACAAAGGGATGGTGGGGTTTAACTGCAGCAAGCCAGCTTTGACTCGGTGGCTATCCTAAACTACGACTGCAAGCGACACTTTTGAGGTGGCGCACACGAGTCCACATATTCACCATATCAATACACCACTATGGATCCGCTCCCATCTCCCTACGAGAACGCCATCCATAGCACTCACGCTTATCTTGCGTATTTTAGAGTATCCATTTTCACTTGTCTATGAACTGATATAAGCAACCCAGAAGTCCTTTACCGCGGACACGGCTATTCGAATAGATGATGTTAACCCTGCAGGGGTGTACTTCTTCATACATGTTTCCACCACTTAGCGTCTGCACACGACATGTGCTCGGCAGACTTCAAGCGAAAGCCGACGTGGGTGTAGACCACGACCTACCTAAACACTCAAGTCTCTAGTCCAGGTTTATCGCCTATTCGGGTTCCATCCATGAGGAGATCCGACCGGAGTTTCGCTCACAGCCCCAAACGATGTGAACAGGGTTCCGTGACACCAAACGGGCGCCCGGTTTACCCGGCCACGTGCCTACCACATCACAGCCCACCCCTACGGTCAGCGTTGTCCACGGCCTCCAGCATACTACAAACACCAGAAACTACTTGCAACTCCTGGACAGAGGACAAGGGTGAATAAGAAGTCGAGCGGGGTCATATTTCAGGGCCCAATGTATGGTAGTAGCTGAATCATGGATCACAAACACAGAACTCAGTTCCTGAGGACGGCTTCAATGAGACAACCCACCATGTACTCCTACATGGCCTCTCACCGACACCTTTTACCAAATCGTGTTCACACACTTAGCTCACACACAGTAGGACATGTTCACCCGCCTCTGATTCATCCCCGATGAATCAGACCTGACTCAACTCTAAGCAGTAGCAGGCATGACAAACAAGCATGAATGAGTAGGCACATCAGGGCTCAAACAACTCCTACTCATGCTAGTGGGTTTCATCTATTTACTGTGGCAATGACAGGTCATGCAAAGGATAAAGGGGTTCAGCTACCGCAGCAAGTAACAAATATGTCGTTGTTGTCCTAATGCAGTAAAAGAGAGCAGGAGCGAGAGAGTGGGATTTTATCGGAATGAACAAGGGGGTTTTGCTTGCCTGGCACTTCTGAAGATAACATTGAGTCTTCATCAGTGTCAACGATCACATCATCGGTATCACGTCTATCGAGAGGGGACAAATACCGGCAACACAGAAAGGAACACAATCAATGCAATGCACAATATGATGCATGCTCATGACATGGCAATATGAATGTGTTTTGGGCTAATGCAACTAGCAACATATTAAATGAAGTTGGTTTGAATACAAGATTCAAATTCAAACTCCATATGTGATTATTCAAATGCCATTTAATTGATTTGTGCTAAACAGCAGCTATAAGTTGTTCTAACATGCATGAAAATGGTACAGATGGATTCCTTGAATTTATCTGATAATTTTTCATATATAAATTATTTAATTTGGAGTTATGGTTGAATTTCTATGATTTTTAGAAGTTTATACAATTTTCTGGAATTTTCTGATTTATTTTAAATCCATAAAATCATTTAATGCGTCAGCATGACATCACCTTGACGTCATCAGGTCAACAGGGCAGGTTCAGGTCACACCTGACCAGTGGGGTCCACTGGTCAGTGACACAACTAATTAACCAAGTTAATTAGCCTTAAGTTAATTCTAACTAAACTGTTTGTGGGGCCGGGGCCCACTGGTCAGCGACTAATCAGCTAACTAACCTAGGTTAATTAGTGTTAAACTAATACTAACTAAAATGTCAGGGGGAGGTGGCCCACACGTCAGTGACACACGGGGAAGGTCAAACCTGGGTCAACTCGCCGGAGTTGACCCGCGGCTTGTCGCCGGCGGAGCCAGAGACGGCGGAGGGGTGCGGTTTCCCTCCTCCGGCGACCAAATGGCCGGCGGAGGGCGTCTACGTCACGCAGGCACTCGTCCGCGTCGAGTAGTGGCAGCGGCTGGGCCTAAGATGGCCGGAGTCGTCACCGGCATCGACCGTGGCGGTCGCCGGAGCTCGGGCGAGCTCGGGGTCGACGCTACGGTGGCCGGGGAGGCTCGTGCAAGGCACCTACGTGCTCTAGGCAGCGCGGGGAGGAAGCTGAGCACGACAGCCGGGCCACTAGGTGGCCGGAGGCACGTCGGCGGCGATCACAGGCGGCGGCGGGTTTCGGTCATCAAGGGGGCGACGGCTACGGCAATCAAACGAAGAGGGAAAGAGGGGGAAACGGTGGCGGAGCTCACAGGGGTTGCGACGGTGGCCTCGGGGAGCTCGGGGAGGCGTCGGAGGCGGCGAATCGACAGCGGCGGTCCTCGGTGGCCGAGGAGGGGGAAAACGTCGGGACAGCGCTTCGGGGCTTCTCCGGTCGCGTGAGCCGACGGGGAGGTCGAGGGAGGCACTGCGGAGCTCAGGAGCGCGTCGGGGAGGAGAAGGGGTGGCGGTGGCCGCGAGGAAGCTTGTCGGTGGCGGCGGCTCCGTTCGGTCCGGGCGAGAGAGAGGGAACAGAGGAGAGATGGGGACGAGGGAGTGAGCGGGAGGGTTCCAGGGGTCGAGGCGGCGCCGAGGAGAAGGCGCGAGGCATCGTGGTGGCCTCAGGCGAAGCAGACGAGCAGGGTGGTGGCGTGGCGAGCTCGGGCGCGTGCGCCGAGTCCCTCCTCTGCCTACTGGCGCGAGGAGGAAGGCGACAGGGAGGAGGAGGTGGGCTGGGCCGCACAGTGCTGGACCAGCACAGGAGCTGGGCCGGCTCTGGTGGGCTGCACGGGTAAGGCCAGGTAGGCTTTCTGCTCTGTTTTATTTAATTCTGTTCTGTTTTTTCTTTTATTTAATTCTTTTGCCACTGTTTTGAATTAAAAATAATTCAAACAATGCCAAAAACTCCTCTGAATATTTTATATTGCTAGATGGATTTTTCCAAAAGCTTATAAAATATTTCAGGGGTATTTGAAATTATATTCTAATTATATGAATATAATTCAAATTCAAATAGCTAATGAATTAAATCCAAAGTCCCAAAAATAATTCCTTAAAAATGTTCAATATTTTGGTTGGGACCAGAACCCTTACCAAAAATTATCAAACATTTAAGAAGAGCATTTTGGAGCAATGAATGAGATTTCTAGGGTTTTTGCCCCTCTTTTATTTAAGTTTTTGAGGCTTCCAAAATTCCTCAGTTCAAGTTTCAGAAATATAGACATGATGCACACATGGAAGCAAGCACAGAACAGGCCAGAGCTAGGGATGTGACAACTCACCCCGCACTAAACAAGAATCTCGTCTCGAGATTCAAGCGTAGGGTAAGGTGAAGGGGTAACGCAGACTAGTATAATCTTCACGATCCAGTTGCACTTCAAATGGACTTTGATTCGTCCACCATCATTGTCTCGAAGTCTTGCTCTGAGAACTCCAGCTACCCTAAAAGAATTGTTCCTCTCGAAGGTCGAACAACTCAGGATTAACCCACGGAATGAGACATAACAACATCTCTCGAGCTGAGAGACGAAGCACACCTCTAGAGGGATGGAGTGGAACAGATGACGAGGGTTCACTAGGTAGACAACAATTTCACGCTTAAGAGGGTGGTGAACGGTTGTCAACGTAGCGAAGAGTGGAGTTTCCATAATACCATAACGATGCACCTTAGGGAAGGTGACTCATAGAAATATCCCCTTAAGTGGCAAAAAGAATTACCTTTGATTCAGAGATCATTGAGACTCTTTAAACCAGCTTAAGGCAAATCATAATCGATCATTTAGAGGGGTTCGGTAGAATGGCATACCCGAACTTGGATGATGTGGATTACCTTGTTGAAGACAACATAATGGATGATTTTTGCTTATCACCGGAAATGGAAGAGACCCATGGTAGAATGGCACAATGGCGGTGCAAGCTGGGAACAAAATGCAAATGCTGGGAATGATTCTGGTAACTGGGGAAGAACCCAACAATAGAGAGTTATCCCACTATTGGACTGGTTATAGCATAACCGAGGAAACTGAGAGCGCTATACAGTTAATGCCGACGATCAAACCTAGCACTTGCGCGTGCTCTCAAGAACTTGAGCAATTCCATAATCATCAAGGTTTTACCAATATCCGTGTCAAGGGTCCGGTAACACAACTTACTACCATGATGAATGGTGATGGAGGATGCAGATGCAAAGGAAGATAACACCTTCTCAGATTTCACCCTTGGCGGGGCCAAGAAAATAAAATCTGGATGATCGACCGAGAGACATTTAGCACTCCGCTTCTAATGTTCTCCTTGATGTGCTAGTGTAACCCATTCATAGATATGGTTTGATATCTAAAACATCAAGTAAAAAGGTCGGACTTCGGGAACACAAAAATCCATAGGGCAACTAGGGAGTAAATCCTACGAAATCCCTATGGGGGGGTGGCCAACTTCCTCAAACAAGATACTATAATAATAGGTCTACCGGATGGGTGTGTTGGCCACGACATCCACCTTACCGGTTATCGAGAGACCAATATTATAGTTCTTAGGGAAATGTTCCAACCATCATATCTGCCTGAGATTCAGCTCTGGTTGGTGTTAGGATATTCCAGGCTCATCGAGTCTTAGGAAGAAAATGAAAGTTTGCAACACAAATCGACGAGATGACGTTGCGGGATTCTCGGGAGATGAACTACGATAGCAAGCTCCAAAACATGAGCTGGTTCTGCTACAAACATGTGAACACGTTGTCCCAGACAAGCATGACCACGTGGTAGTCTTATAATAAAACACTACCGAGTTCAGGAGGGGGAACCATCAACGAGGGTATCGAAGTCCTTACATAAGTCCGGATTAGCTCTTATGAAGGAACTCCTTCTCCTTGAACAAATCAACCAGTGGCTTGGTGTGCTAGGGATACATATAGATTGAAGGTTGCAAGTCTTCAAACCACAGCATTCTTCGCACGTGTGCATGACTGATTTGGAATGATTCCAAAGAAAGCAACATTGACTTTCTCGAATCCACGGCGGCAACTTGCATCAGATGCACATGAATTAAAGGAAGTCACTACCTTCATCCAAACATATGCTTCATGAGCTAGCATGAACAAATGCTTTCAAAAATTTCCAACACTAGCTTAATGCTCAACAAAATCATGGAGGAGATAAGGATGTTGTCAATGGGCTCAACAACAATTCATCCGGGTTTCCTTTTAAAAGGAATTCCATAGTTAAGTGAACACGGTGATAGCATTGGTCAGACCAAAGATGTAATGGTGTATGCTCGAGGGATCAACCACGAATAAGACAACATTACGAGCATCGTTGGTACTGATTTGATTTGACGATGGCCCACACTCAAATCAAAGGATTGATAAGACAATAGGTCCAACAACTGATCACAGGGACCAATCGATGAAGATATCATCTTTCTTCAACACACACTACACAAGAATATCCCTTTGGAACGAACTAAGTCAGACAAGCTTTTATCTTCCAACTCTCCAAGTTGTTGTCCAGCTTAACCAACTAGCTCAGGGATATCTAACACCGATTCTTGGAAAGAAGGTGGTTCATAAGAAACCAACTTGATCACGGGCTCAACATAACGGTCAGGTGACGACCTGGTGATACTTCCGAGAAGACATTCAGAAAATCACGAACCACCGGTATGTTACTAAGCTTGAGAACAATCTCGCTTTTGAGGGCAAGACGATATAATCAAATGATTGAGGACTTGACAAGATCCTAACTCATCAATCGAAGGGTGCACCGAAATAAGAACTAGGTAGCACGATAAGTCGTAGAAGGATGATTCAAAAACCAACATGCTAAGAATGAAATTATTATCCTTTAACTACCAAGCAACGAGGTTGCTGGGAGTATTGATTTCACACATCACAATTCATTTGTCGGTATTCCGGTTGCATCAACACGAGGGCCGAGGAATGAACAGTGATGGCAAGAAGTATCACTGTACCAAGAGTTCATGGGATGGTGTGCAATTCCTATAACAATCCCGATATAAAGATGGTAATACTCCAAGGTAGAACAGAACAAAAGCTGGATTAGCAATTTGATCTGCGGAGCACAACTTCTTTGACCCAATCCTGGATATGGAAGAGGTATTGGAGTTTGTTTCTCCTAGTCATTCTGCGATAGAATGGCTTGACGGACCACAAGAGTAATAGGCATCGATAAACGAACGCACGCATACTCTTGACTATCAATTGATAGACGAAGGTCAGTAGACAACTAAAGAGGGACAACTCAAAGGAACACACGATTTTCTGAGTTGTGGATGCATGGTTTGGCATGTCGAACGAATTCAACATTTCTTCCAGATAACCCATGCAGAGAGGTAGGACTGGCAGAGTCACGATTTATGAATGGAGATCTCCTCAAGAGTACTCTAATTGTGATCTTTTGATCCAATAAACATCTGCCATAAGCGGTTCATAGTATTTGAAAGAAGGAAATACCACGGACCTCGAGGACTATCGCAAAGTTACTAATATCCTGAAGGAACTAGCAAACACTATCAACATGAAGTAAGTAGAGTGAATCTCGGGTTCAAGAACCCAGGAACAGAATACCTATTACTAAGTAGCATCACGGGATGCTTTCGAGAATGATGGCCAGAATCATCACACTGGGAACACAAATCATGGCTAAATTACTAGATGATCCCCTGAGACACCTAGGGTCATAATAATTATTCCAACATAAAGGTCGAGGCAGTAGAATACCTCAACTCAACAATTAGTGTGATTGAGCTGGCATAAAGGAGCATCGAAACCAGAGGGAAAGGATTTTGCAAATGCATCAGACTATTTAGAAATCTGGAATGACTCGGACAGCATAACGGCTGTAAATGCTCAGAAAAGATTTGAGACATTCACAAAAATGGTGGCATAACCACTCAGAAGCACAATATCAAGGTTTCGAGATCAACAATTAACATATGGAGGTAGTAGGAACTGAACTCAAGCTTAAATCCAACAATCTTATAAGTCTACGGATTAGTAACACGTGATCCTGATGGGAAGAAGAGATAGCCTAGTTCTTAATCCCCGTAGAAGAGAAGATGATGACTCAGATCAGAAGGCCATGAGGTATAAGGAGTAAAAAGAGCCTTACGTTCCATCCCACAATCAATTCCCTTATATAACTAAAGAATTTCTAGACTCAACTTCGACCAGTTTGGCTTGGTAATCCTACAGGCAGTCAAGCTCTGATACCAACGCTGTCAGGACCCCGACTCAATGCCACATAGATCTAGCATGTAACACTTCATATCACTTTGCGGCCTCACGCACGGTATTCCCACGGGTGTCGCCTTACCTTTACCCGGGACCGTTTGCGCCTTTTGGCACACGTATATGACAGTGTCGCTAGCATCCATATGATAAGGAGCCCGGGCTGACATGGCTAGTCGTAAACCCAAAGTGGCACAAACTTACAGGGACAGGCATCCATGACCCAGCATCGAACGTGTCGGTCATCAGCGAGTGAATCCAGGCTGTAGCACTGGGCTAGCAGGACTCCGGTGAACCGGGCTGTAGCGGGCTAACAGGACTCCGGTATTCATCGCGTGACATTTCCCCGAAGGGACAGACACAGGAACGAAGAAGGACACATGCCGGCCAGCCTAAGTGTTCCGGAGCAGTAGCAAGCTACCATGGCTCGGTGGAAACACTAGGAGACATTTCCCGGTAAGAGAGGCTACTAAAGATAAACAACTAGATAGTCAGATCCCACACATACCAAGCATTTCAATAACATACACACAATATGCTCGATATGTGCAATACAACATGGCATCACAAAATGACTCTACGACTCAAGTAGTTTATTCAATAGGCTCCGAGGAGCGAGACATTACAAACATGGGTCTCATGACCCAACAATCAGAGCATACAAATCAAAGCACAAGCGGAAGCTATCATGTCTGGGTACAGACATCTATAACTGAAAAAGGCTGAGAAGCCTGACTATCTACCAGATCCTGCCGGGGCACAAGATCGTAGCTGAGGTAACAAGCTAAACGTCGAAGTCCACGTGGAACTACTAGTGAGACCGAAGTCTCTCTGCAAAAACATAAAATAGGCAAACGTGAGTACAAATGTACCCAGCAAGACTTACATCAGAACTAACTACATATGCATCATTATCAACAAAGGGATGGTGGGGTTTAACTGCAGCAAGCCAGCTTTGACTCGGTGGCTATCCTAAACTACGACTGCAAGCGACACTTTTGAGGTGGCGCACACGAGTCCACATATTCACCATATCAATACACCACTATGGATCCGCTCCCGTCTCCCTACGAGAACGCCATCCATAGCACTCACGCTTATCTTGCGTATTTTAGAGTATCCATTTTCACTTGTCTATGAACTGATATAAGCAACCCAGAAGTCCTTTACCGCGGACACGGCTATTCGAATAGATGATGTTAACCCTGCAGGGGTGTACTTCTTCATACATGTTTCCACCACTTAGCGTCTGCACACGACATGTGCTCGGCAGACTTCAAGCGAAAGCCGACGTGGGTGTAGACCACGACCTACCTAAACACTCAAGTCTCTAGTCCAGGTTTATCGCCTATTCGGGTTCCATCCATGAGGAGATCCGGCCGGAGTTTCGCTCACAGCCCCAAACGATGTGAACAGGGTTCCGTGACACCAAACGGGCGCCCGGTATACCCGGCCACGTGCCTACCGCATCACAGCCCACCCCTACGGTCAGCGCTGTCCACGGCCTCCAGCATACTACAAACACCAGAAACTACTTGCAACTCCTGGACAGAGGACAAGGGTGAATAAGAAGTCGAGCGGGGTCATATTTCAGGGCCCAATGTATGGTAGTAGCTGAATCATGGATCACAAACACAGAACTCAGTTCCTGAGGACGGCTTCAATGAGACAACCCACCATGTACTCCTACATGGCCTCTCACCGACACCTTTTACCAAATCGTGTTCACACACTTAGCTCACACACAGTAGGACATGTTCACCCGCCTCTGATTCATCCCCGATGAATCAGACCTGACTCAACTCTAAGCAGTAGCAGGCATGACAAACAAGCATGAATGAGTAGGCACATCAGGGCTCAAACAACTCCTACTCATGCTAGTGGGTTTCATCTATTTACTGTGGCAATGACAAGTCATGCAAAGGATAAAGGGGTTCAGCTACCGCAGCAAGTAACAAATATGTCGTTGTTGTCCTAATGCAGTAAAAGAGAGCAGGAGCGAGAGAGTGGGATTTTATCGGAATGAACAAGGGGGTTTTGCTTGCCTGGCACTTCTGAAGATAACATTGAGTCTTCATCAGTGTCAACGATCACATCATCGGTATCACGTCTATCGAGAGGGGACAAATACCGGCAACACAGAAAAGAACACAATCAATGCAATGCACAATATGATGCATGCTCATGACATGGCAATATGAATGTGTTTTGGGCTAATGCAACTAGCAACAGATTAAATGAAGTTGGTTTGAATACAAGATTCAAATTCAAACTCCATATGTGATTATTCAAATGCCATTTAATTGATTTGTGCTAAACAGCAGCTATAAGTTGTTCTAACATGCATGAAAATGGTACAGATGGATTCCTTGAATTTTTCTGATAATTTTTCATATATAAATTATTTAATTTGGAGTTAGGGTTGAATTTCTATGATTTTTAGAAGTTTATACAATTTTCTGGAATTTTCTGATTTATTTTAAATCCATAAAATCATTTAATGCGTCAGCATGACATCACCTTGACGTCATCAGGTCAACAGGGCAGGTTCAGGTCAAACCTGACCACTGGGGTCCACTGGTCAGTGACACAACTAATTAACCAAGTTAATTAGCCTTAAGTTAATTCTAACTAAACTGTTTGTGGGGCCGGGGCCCACTGGTCAGCGACTAATCAGCTAACTAACCTAGGTTAATTAGTGTTAAACTAATACTAACTAAAATGTCAGGGGGAGGTGGCCCACATGTCAGTGACACACGGGGAAGGTCAAACCTGGGTCAACTCGCCGGAGTTGACCCGCGGCTCGTCGCCGGCGGAGTCAGAGACGGCGGAGGGGTGCGGTTTCCCTCCTCCGGCGACCAAATGGCCAGCGGAGGGCGTCTACGTGACGCAGGCACTCGTGCGCGTCGAGTAGTGGCAGCGGCTGGGCCTAAGATGGCCGGAGTAGTCACCGGCATCGACCGTGGCGGTCGCCGGAGCTCGGGCGAGCTCGGGGTCGACGCTACGGTGGCCGGGGAGGCTCGTGCAAGGCACCTACATGCTCGAGGCAGCGCGGGGAGGAAGCTGAGCACGACAGCCGGGCCACTAGGTGGCCGGAGGCACGTCGGCGGCGATCACAGGCGGCGGCGGGTTTCGGTCATCAAGGGGGCGACGGCTACGACAATCAAACGAAGAGGGAAAGAGGGGGAAACGGTGGCGGAGCTCACAGGGGTTGCGACGGTGGCCTCGGGGAGATCGGGGAGGCGTCGGAGGCGGCGAATCGACAGCGGCGGTCCTCGGTGGCCGAGGAGGCGGAAAACGTCGGGACGGTGCTTCGGGGCTTCTCCGGTCGCGTGAGCCGATGGGGAGGTCGAGGGAGGCACTGCGGAGCTCAGGAGCGCGTCGGGGAGGAGAAGGGGTGGCGGTGGCTGCGAGGAAGCTTGTCGATGGCGGCGGCTCCGTTCGGTCTGGGCGAGAGAGAGGGAACAGAGGAGAGATGGGGACGAGGGAGTGAGCGGGAGGGTTCCAGGGGTCGAGGCGGCGCCGAGGAGAAGGCGCGAGGCGTCGTGGTGGCCTCAGGCGAAGCAGACGAGCAGGGTGGTGGCGTGGCGAGCTCGGGCGCGTGCGCCGAGTCCCTCCTCTGCCTACTGGTGCGAGGAGGAAGGCGACAGGGAGGAGGAGGTGGGCTGGGCCGCACAGTGCTGGACCAGCACAGGAGCTGGGCCGGCTCTGGTGGACTGCACGGGTAAGGCCAGGTAGGCTTTCTGCTCTGTTTTATTTAATTCTGTTCTGTTTTTTTCTTTTATTTAATTCTTTTGCCACTGTTTTGAATTAAAAATAATTCAAACAATGCCAAAAACTCCTCTGAATATTTTATATTGCTAGATGGATTTTTCCAAAAGCTTATAAAATATTTCAGGGGTATTTGAAATTATATTCTAATTATATGAATATAATTCAAATTCAAATAGCTAATGAATTAAATCCAAAGTCCCAAAAATAATTCCTTAAAAATGTTCAATATTTTGGTTGGGACCAGAACCCTTACCAAAAATTATCAAACATTTAAGAAGAGCATTTTGGAGCAATGAATGAGATTTCTAGGGTTTTTGCCCCTCTTTTATTTAAGTTTTTGAGGCTTCCAAAATTCCTCAGTTCAAGTTTCAGAAATATAGACATGATGCACACATGGAAGCAAGCACAGAACAGGCCAGAGCTAGGGATGTGACATTGCAACTACACCTAATGGGCTATTTGATTTATCAGGTGCCACTACCTTTTCCAAATACTTTGCTTGTGCTCCTCCATGATCAGCAATCACCCTCTTCCTTTTGAATGTCTGATACACAAGAACAACATTTGAATGGATAAATATGGTATTATGACAAATGGAATATGTACTGAAAATGGATAGGTAGGGCGTATTCACATACACAATGTGTAAACTAAGCTAATGGCAGTTCAACAAAGTAGAAGCAATGCAAAGCATCAGTTGCAAGATATGTGCGACCAATGTAACCTGGGAAAGTTAGAGCAAGCACCTTGATGGGTGAATAAGATAGGGCATCTTCCTCTGACTCCTCCACTAGGGAGCTACATTGACTTAGGTCTCCCTCTAGCTCAGAATCACTGTTAGGATCATATTCTGAGCATGAATCTGTAGGTGGAGAGCGTTTGCATTGCATTGCACCCATACTTGATTTCAGTCCCTTAATGCCAAGTTTGAAAGCCATTGCATTGTTCTGCTTTATTCTTTTCATGCGCGCAAGCTCATAATCATTATGATGTTGTTCAGAATCTGAGATTCATGAAAACACAAAAAGTAGTCAGATTATCTATGGAATGCATTGCGGATTCAACTCGAAGAGTGTCTCCCTATAAACCCCTACATATGCAAAGTTCACCCCCAACCGTGCTGACCAGACCACACACAGAAATACAAACCCCTTATGTCTCTATAACAGGCAGACACACATTTCAAAACTGAAGTAGGAACATTAGAATCATATGAAATCTGTATTTGAACAAATAAACTAAGGAATTATGAGTGGCATAATGTTTAGCTTCAAGGGTGGAGTGTTGGTAGTGCAACACAAAGCAAGTAGGCAGATTGTATTCCATGTAAAAGATCGAAACCTATGTAAAAGCTGGAAATGACACTTTCTTTCTATACAATGCAGTGTTCGTTGCCGACACATGATGGAAGAGATCACATAGAGAAATACTATTCACTCATGTCTACGGTTCCAGTATTTAGAAACAGGGTGGTCCACCCAAAAAGAATATTGACAGCAAATATGACAAGGCAAGCATAGATGTAGTGAAACAATCATTTACTTGTGACTTACTAGGACAAGTATGCAGAATTGTAACTGCAGTAAGAGACCATCTAAAATCTAAATCAAGAAGTTTGTCTAGCACTTATTGTTTGCAACTAATCGATGTAAATAATTGGATATTATATCAAATGAGTAAGAAAGACAAATAAAATTGTCAACAAACCTGGCTTGCAGTAGTAATATGGGTCAATGTCACTACGACCAATAATCCAAAATGTCTAGTGTCTGTTCTGAGGGCCGGAATTTTGAAAACCCAACTTTACAGGTACTAAAGATTACCGAAATACATCTGAACCATTAAGTGTAGGTATCACTAAGCACACAACAAACCCTAATGATAGTCCTACCTAATGAGTAATGAATCAATTAGAAAATGTGTGATGAGGAGTGGCTGCCGAGTGTTGAGGACATATCTCAGGATAAATCAGGTTGGCTTGGTGGGTGCTGCACGCCTGAGCCCTGAACGGACTGGGAAGGTAGGCACGGCGGCGTGCCCGGGCAGCAGTGACGCTGTTGGGCGAGTGGCTCCTGACCTCCTGTTAGTCCGGCGTCTCCTCCTAGAGTCATGCCATCCGGGGACGGCAAGTCACCGGCGAGGCAGACGGCTAGGGGCGAGTAGAGATCGAAAGCGCGCAGCAGAACAGAGAGGAATCGGAGCCTGGGACAACACAAAATCCCAGGGTGGGCCGGCCCACCGTGGGCACCCTATAGAGATACACACCCGAGCGGCGAACATGCATTTTTGAAACTAATTTAGGAACATTTAGCTGACCAATTAAACGACTCTGTTTTAATAATATCGAATTCATATTCGAACAACTAAGCTTGTTTAGCTTGATGGGTGGAGCAGTGTTATTATGACACGAAGCACGTATTCTGATCGTATAGTGATCATAAAAGGGGAAAACTCTAAGCATATTTTTTTTAGCAAAAGAGGGTTTCCCCTCCGATTTCTATCAAAGAAACCACCAAGGAACCAACATGATCAATTGAACCCTAATCATGATCAATTAAACCGTATTATGACTGTGCCATGGCAGATTTGAAGCTGCAAATCGGAGAAATGATATTTACCATCCATTGTTTGCTTCGAACTAAGAACTAAATTCTAAGAGCAGAAAAGAAAGTAGAGTAACCAAGTTAAGATCTATTTTCTGGTTGAGATCAAAAAGTTGAGGAGATATGAAGTACCACCTCTCTTGCGGCGCCGTGTAGGCATCGGGGGTGCGATGGCTGTCGGTGGCGTTGAAGCAGATCTGCGATGGTAGACGGGTCAATCGGGGGATAAGTCTCGTTGCGGTGGAAAAGAAGGTCGTGTGAGCGGCCCCGACAAAGAGGACGATGGTGCCAATGAACCAAGAGGACGCGATGCAAGGCTATTGGTCCGTCGCCGTGGATGATAAACGTCCATCTCTAGCAGTGGACGACACGGTCTTGGTAGGCGCTCCGGCATGGTGGAGGACGGTGGCGATGGATGTGGTGGAGGACGACGGCAATGGATGGGGTGGAGGACGACGACGATGGATGGGGTGGCAAGCGTAGGCTGGTATGGGGATGGTGTTCTAGCGCAGACGCTGTATGAATGGGAAAATGGAGGGAGAGGTACGGGGAACCATGTTTTTGGGACGCGCCTGTCTGAAATATGGGAAAGTTACGAACTTAGCCCCCATTTAAAATTTGGACGTCTCGTTAGTTGGGGATAGGACGGTAATATTGCATCTCGCTAATATTTGCCCAGAGCGATTTCGGGCGAGGAGAGGGTGGTTGGCGCCCATGGTTGGCACCCATGGTGTATGAACGGGGCTGACAGGTAGGGCGGTTGTGTCACGTCTGAGTGAAGATACAAACCTGCCCCTACTGAAAATATTTGCCTACATCGATTTCGGCCAAGTCGAGTTTGTTTTGCCGCCCACCACGTATGAATGGGGAAATGGAGGGAGAAACAGAGGTCTTTCGGACGATCTTGAATCAAATGTGTTTTGCCGCCCATGTTTGGCGCCCACCATGTCGGAATGGGCTTAGAGGCGGTCGTGTCACGTCTAATTGAAGTTACTAACCTACCTCTATTTAGAGCAGTGGAAATCGGGCCGATGGATTGTTCGTGTAATGGGAAGACAGTAATTTCCATCTCCCAAACACTTGGCTTCGGGCAGCCGACGTGGAAGTGGACATTTTGCCGCTTCTTTCAAATTTTGGGACAATAAGCATCGATGTTTACCCTGTCAACTAAATTCGAATCCATTTTGTATTCCTATACAAATCTTTAATAAATCATTCTATGTGTTTTTATATATCTTCAAAAGGACGACAAAGATGTATTCCACTGTCATATATGAATATGGTTTACAAATGCCGATACTCAAATTCAGAAGCTAGAATCCAGTTTAAGGTGAATTCAAATATTTGGAACACTTCATGTCCAACTCAAATGTCACATGCAGCATAATGTGTACTCCCATTTAGATATGTACACAAGAAATGTATCAAGATTCAAATACCGAGTCAATCAACCAAGAATGTACAAAACTAACAGACATACAAACACTTATAGAGTATATGGATCAATAATATCAACTAACATACATAAGCCAAGCCGTCGTACTTTTTCTTTGGTACAACAGCATCCTTTTTTTAGCCAAGCTACTACAACATCTTTGCCCTTTCCGATGCATGCCACTTATGGTCCATCTATACTACTATTATTGTTGAATGCACATTCAGCCCGATTGGCATATTTGTAGGTCTGGCACAACAATCAAAATGAAATGTCTCTGACTCTTATCAATTAATATAGACTTGTGCTCAAATTAAATTACAAACCAAAAAACAAAAAACAAAAAACAATCATTACATGATCTCTAAAACAAATGGTTTGATTGATTACATGAACAAACAACACAAAGGTTATCCAACAATGGAAAGAACATTTCACCTATGATTTACCAAGTGGGAATTTAATTTCCTTTTTTCCTTCAGGACCATAACAATGTGGTCAGTCTCAGCTTGCTTCATTTTGAAATCCACCAAATATTTAATGGTTGTCTTGAGTACTGCTTGTGATTGTGCTGTTTGCTTCCTCAACATGTCAACTTTATCTCTAAGTGCAGAAGCAGAATCTCTTTCTACCACTAGTTTAGCCTCTAGAGCATCAGCAGTTGGAAATTCATAATGCACGATTGGGCCGGTGCCACTGCTGTGGGATGATACAACGTCCATGGGGACCTTGCTTTTTGATCTTGGGCTAACCTGTTTTGCCATTAAAGTTCCGATTGGATTCAGAAAAGTTGAAGTTAGCAAAACATCTCAACTAGGAGTTATAACAGCAAACCAGTTAAACAAACAAGGAATTAAAGAGTTTCAATTGGATGCTAAAAAGTAGTTATTAACATCATTGTAACCCGTTGTTGTAGCACCAAAGCAGTTAAGCAAACAAGTAGCTATTTAAGTTCAGGCAAACAGGTAATTCTTAACAGTAAGTATCAAACACATATATAGGCGCAGTCTATAATAAGATTAATAGGCTGTGGCATTATGTAATCGGTAGCAAACTAAATTAAGCCAAGCAACATAATTGAACAATTTTGCAATAAGTGGCTAACTAAAATCTGAGAAGCAGGTAACTAAACTTACGCTAGTTCTTTGTATAGGCACACTACAACTTTTTTTCGCTTACAAGGTTGTACGAAGGAGTCCATGGCATCAATTGCTTGGATACGTAGTCCCAATACTTCTTTCTTCCCACACTGCATTGATAAGTCAAATGGTTAATCTGGTAAGATGGTACGTCCTTGATATGTTATATGAGGATGTGTAGTTAGACTAGTTGTAGCCTCACACATCACACTGGCTTTTACTGTATATTTCATGCGATTACTTTTGGCATATCGAGATCTAAGCAATCTACAATAGGATGAAAAGACTGGCATCCTTCACATTATTGGCGAACTCAGTTCATAGAAACAAGCAATTCAACAATTCTGTGGGTAAATCAAAAGCGCCACTAAATATTTTTCACTACCCCAATCATACACGCAAAAGGGGCGACGCCACCATAGGGGCTGGTATGGGGGGCCGCCTCGGGTGGCTAGAAAGTGTGCACCTAGTTTGAGTCGTCCAGGTTGGCCCAGACTAGTTTTGTTCGTCCCAACGCACGAGTAGGCAATGTAAAAAATGAAGAAAAATGTTTCAATTTGGATGGGCCAATAACATAAGTGCAAGGCGGGCCCTATAGCAGGCTCGTGGACCAAACAAGCGCCTCCCATATCGATTGACAGCAGGAAAAATCCCAATTCATTTGCTCCAGCCTCTAGTCTAGTTTGCTCCTAACCTAGCACCGCTGAACAGACCGACGCAGCACTTCCTCGCGCCCTCGTTGGAGGGTGGTCACCGGGCTTCAAGCGAACGGAAGGACAAGAAGATGAAGATCCAACCCTCGGTGTAGCCTGCGTGGGAGGCAGCGGCGGCAGCACGGGCATGGCATCGAGCTTGTGCAAACGGGCAGTCGCTGCTTGCAAGAGTAGCATGCGCAATGAGCAGGTACATCACATCCCTTATTATATCTAATTCAACTCTTCAATTTTTGGCCAATACTTAAACCTGACGGTGTTGTAAAACTGCTTGTATGTAGGGAATCTATGAGAAAATGAAACCAATTTCTACTTATTTTATAACTCCCCCAATCAATACTGAACTGACTAAATCTGATGTATCTAATCAAGTTTCCGGTGAAAACATACAAGCTCATGTTGTTCTTGAGCTTGAAGTGTCTAATGAACAGACTACTAATGAAGGATTTGATGCAAACATTTTACATGCTCCTGGTGCTGAACATATAGTGTCTACTGAGGGATCTAATGCAAGCATTTTGCAAGATCATTGGAGGATTTAGTGTCTAATGATGATCCACTATATTGAGAGAGACATAGAGATTTGTAGGCATTGATGACAAGCAAATTATAGTGCATTTTCATAGCTTGAGGAAACGTAAGGCCATGTACCAGAAAGTCCCCGTATCATGACAAGATAGCATAAATACTTTTCTAATCTGTTGTTTGAAACTATTGGCATACTTGGGCAGGATAGATACATTGATATGCAGTTTGCGCACTGGTTATAGGTGCAATTACACTTCGATATTTTCAGCCAGAGAACGAATAATTAAGGCAGGCACAGACCATGTTTGTAGTCCTTGTACAACATGTTGCATTTTGTGTTTTTTGGTGCTTGCATCATTTAGTGTTTATAATTTGAACTACTTTGGATCATTAGCTGGTTTTCAAAGTGCATGTAGCTTCACATTTCTCAAGTTGTGTTGATTTCCGGAGTGCAAGTGCCTTCGTATATTTTAAGTTAAGTGTTCGCCTCTGGTAACTTGAATTCGTGGATCTGCCACTTCACATAAATCATACACGAATGCCAGTATGAATTAAATGAAATGCAGGGACTTACGCTAGCTCGTTGTACAGGCTCACTGCAGCTCTACTTGCGCTTGGGATGTTCCATGTACAAGTCCATGCTACCACTTGCTTGGATGTGCAGGACTTGTGCTCCTTGCATCCCCCTCTGCAATTTTGACACGGCGAACGGTTGATCAAATAAGAGGAATCGACCTTGATGTTGTACCGGAAGACAGATACTTACTAGGTTATACGGTGTGCAGGATGTGTACCAGATCCCATAGCGCCATCATGCTTCTCTTAAAATGGATTTGCTTGTTTCAGATGATATCTCTAGAAGAAATAAGAGTTAAAGTCAGAGTTGCATAGGCGTGTACACTAAGAGAGCAGTGAAAGGATATCCAAACATCGTCAGAACAGTGCACAAGGGAGTGATGTGTGGATACCTAGTTCGGGCCAGCGTTTGGGCATGCTCGCCTAGCTAGAGTGGGTCACTTCAGAGCCGTTGAGGGTGATGCACTGGCGTTGGCTGGCCATGCATGGATGCAGATCTTGAGTGGCAGCGGAGCGCTACGATGCAGTGGACGAGACCGTTGGTGAAGCCCCAACGGCCTCGGGGGGCGGAGGTACGACGATGTGCTCGGTGAAGTAGCCCCGGTGAGCTGGGAGACAACATCAGTGAAGCACACCTGATGCGGTGGAAGTCGGTGTCTGTGAGGCACGTCGGTTGCGGCGGCCTACTTTGTCGGTGGACCATCCGATGCAGTGGAAGAGGGCATAAATGAGGTAGCTCCGATGCAGTGGTGAAGCGCGACCGTCGTCCTCGTCGTTGTCGTCCGGCATAGAAGTGGGGAAAGAGACGAGACGAGGGGCGATTCGAACTTTGCTTGGGTTGGCGCCGAATTAGGGATTTGAGCAATCTGGGCGCGGAAGGGGACGATGGAGAAGGGAGATTTTGTAGGGCTGGAATTGGGGTTGCCAGATATTTCAATCCGAAATGTGGAAGCGCGAACTTATTTTGTCGTTGTCCTTTGGGGGGGAAGAGGGGGGGAGGGAGGGAGGGGGGTGGGTGGTTGGGTGCTACGCGTCCGTCCGACACATGCGACCACCATGACACGACCCTGGTCTGCCTAGTGCGCCTACATTTGAGAATGCAAACGAATCTTCTTTCATTTGTAAAAGAATCTGTATGTATTACCATGCCCGTGTTTTCCTTGCAATTATTAGTCATTCGAAATGAGATACTCCCTAACGAGATACTCCCTCTGTTCACTTTTTAAGTCGTTTCAGACAACTTAAAATGAACTGTTTTGCGCATTGTCTGAAATGTCTTCAAGGTCTTATAAAAGTGAACAGATTGAGTACTATAAATTAATTAATGAGGAGTTATTTGAAAATAATCGAAACGGTATCCACGGTATCCATGCTAACGTGGATTAGAGTGTGTGTCACATAATTAGTTATTTGAATTAGAGTGTGTGTCACGTAGCGATCTCCAATTCTAACGTGGATTTCGCATTTCACTGTATCCACGCTACTTTTTTAATACAAATTCATATGTATATGATGAACACCATGGTAGTGAGAAAACTTTTGGATGGATTCAAACATATGACCTACAAAATAGCACAACAAATCGAGTCAATGTCAACTTTTCGAAACCTAGTATGGCATGAATTCGAAATAATTACCCATATGCATGGTCCTTAGTTCAAATCTTACAATGTACACCGAATTGAAACATCGGTATTAAGTCTCATACTACCTATATTCAAATGTTGTTTTAGTCCCCCCCCCCCGCACACACGCTACATACTTCTTGTATCGGTCAATCTTCCTCTCCTAACCATCTTAGGAAGCTATCGGTTTCCAACAGACGTTCATTCTTTCTTTCCATGTTTCGATCTCTAACTCTCTCAACTACACAACCCCCTTTTTCCACTCTGTTACCAAATGTATTTACCTCACACACGCGCCATTGCACCCCATGCCGAGCTCTCTCTCTCTCTCTCTCTCTCCCTCTCCCTCTCACCCTCTCGCGCTAAATACATGCATTGCCTATCTAGCCCCCCAACCTCTCATGCGCACGCACACACGTTGTTTATCTAGGTCACTCCCTCGAGACTGTCTCACTCTTTCTTCCGCACGGCGGGCCACACTCGCTCAATCTCTCTCTCTTTATCTGAGTCTCATTTACCCTTGTTTTCTTTCATACACAAATGATATATCTCACTGTTCGGGCCTCGATCGACACACTCTATACTCTCTCATGCAGATTGTCTATCTAGGTCACTCCATCCAAGCCGCCCCCACTCTTTCGACCTCATGGAGGGCCACGCTCGCTCAATCTCTCTCTCTCTCTATATATATATATATCCCTCTCTCTCTCTCTCTCTCTCTCTCTCTCTTTGTATGTCTCGATTGACCTCACTCTTTCTCAGACAAAAACGATATATCACCATGTTTGAGCCCAATTCGACCTATCTAGGTCACTCTCTCCAACCCGTCTCACTCTTTCGATTGCACGACGACCCTATGTGGTCGATTGACCTTGCTTCCTCCCACGCACAAAATATATCTACACGTATGTGACTGGATCATCTCTCAAGCTCTATCTTACAGCCCTCACCCTTGCCAAAAGCTCAATCAGACAATATCTCTCCAGAGCATATATATCTGTTCAATGAATGTCAGACTACACTCACTTTGTCTCTCTATCTATATGTCTCTCGATTGACCTCGCTTTCTCACGTCGTATCTTCCATGCATTGAAGCTACCTCTCCATCCCTCGCAAAGCCGGAGCTATTTGCATTACGAGGGGCACTCCAACCTTGGATTAATTTGTTTAGGCATTTCCGGTCGGTTTAGATTATATTTTCGTAGCATTCGGCCCACAACTACTCCAAACACTGTTGCAACCCCCGCAACTCCCCTAATTGATTTCCCTCTAGCTCGGTCATCTCTCTCTCGCACGTCCTTTCTCGCCTTCAACGTTGCACCATGGTATTATTGCAAAAAACTCTGTTGTTCTCTTTAATTATTATAAATAAGCTACAAAACTACACACCGATAGTCCACTTGGAATGGAACAAATTTTGACCCACAAATTAAAGTGCTACAAACTACACATCGAGGGGCCCACATGTCATGAAACAAATTTGGACCCATATACAAATTAAAAAATAAAGGACGAGGATCGAACATGCGACCAGGGCCTTCAAGCCACACATCAATAGGCAACATACATAGAACAACAATCTTTGTTGTACCCCCCTTTGTTCACATAATGTTTTTATATTACCACAGCCTATTTAATGGATAACATGTAATATTATTTTTAGTACTATTCGCCTTCACTTACTGGTGGGTTCCATGTGTGCTCTCTCTCTCTCCTCCCCTTCTGTGTTTAGACGCACGGGCAAACACGAAGAACTCGCGGGCGATGTTGCCGTTGACCATATCTGGACGCGTTCACAAGTTACTGTCGGTGTTCTGGGAATGGGGGTCCCCAGAATAGCCTGCCTGCGGCCTGCGGCGTGGCTTAAGTGGGGGCCGAGTGCAACCCAGCTTCATCATCTCAAGCTTAAGACCCTTGCGAGGGGCCAAGCCTCGCGGGGCGGACGATAGGAGGCTTCCTCAGGAGCAGCCTCATTTGGCGGGCTCGCGAGGGGGCGGGCCCGTGATGCAAGCCATGACGACTGAGACCAGGCGGGCGCCGGCCTATGCAGTGCCCTTGTTTCCCCTTTGGTGCAAAGGGGGCAAGCACAGGCCAAGGCATTAGGCAAAGATTACCGTTTTGGTGTAACAAGACCAAGACCAGCAGAACGGCAGGATGGAAGTCATCGTGGAGCCCAGGATGGCGTCACCGCCAGAGTCTTTGGCAATCGAAGACCAACTTTAGTCAGGATAAGTGTACTAGATGTTCCCCTTCAAAATGGCCAATTGTTGGCGCCCTTCCTGCTCATTATTTGGGAAGAGGCCCAGGGCCTCCCTCTATAAATAGGACTAGACACCACAATAGCAAGGGATCAGATCCAGATTGCGCATAGACTAGAGAGAGGCGACTGAACTCACCCAAGCAGTTCATCGCACCAGCTCAAGAACAGCCCCTCGCGAGGCTGTTCTCCCTTTGTATTGTTCATCATCAGCCCCTAAGGCAATCCACCACACCACACGCTGGAGTAGGGTATTACACCACAATGGCGGCCTGAACCAGTATAAACCTCGTGTCCCTTGTGCGTTCTTCTTTTTAGTCTAGATTCCTTGTGAGGCTTCGAGACGCGAGTTGGTAGGGGAAAGATTTTCATGCGCACCCCAGAGTTCGAATCTCAAGGGTCTGCCGGAACCCGAAATCCGACATTTGGCGCGCCAGGTAGGGGGTGCGCCGGAATCCTTCTCCCGCCGCCTCGCGTTCCGTCGCCTCGCCATTCTGATGTCAAGCGACCCGACTGCCAACGCCGACTGCTGGGCGGCGTGGCCCGTCCACGCCGTGCCGCCGACCCAGGGCGACCTCAACCTTGCGCCTCAGGCAGCTCGCGCTCCGCAGGACGCTGCAGGGCGCGGGCGACGCAGACAAACGCCGCCTGCCCTCACACCACGGCAGGTGCGGTCAGCAGCAAGAGCCTCGAGCCACGCCGCGGCCACAACACCGCACACCCGACGGGAGCAGGCGAATTCAAGGACCGCGCTCACAGTGGCCCGAGAGCTGCTAAGGTGCCGGCTGCTGGAGGGCGGCCGCGGCGTGTTGTTAGAGTGAGTGGCCGAGCTCCTGGACGCCGCCGCCTCGGGAGCACCCCCTTTCTGCGTCCAGCTGCCGCCCCAGATCCAGAGCGGGTGGTATGACGGCCCCATACGTGCCCACGCAAGTCCAAGCGGGCTCCAGGGCCTACTCAACGCCAACCCGGCCGGCAGCACCGGGCGACAAGTCGCGCCGGCCCCACCTCCAGCCGGCGAAGGAGTGCGCGCCGCGATCTTCGGCCTCGGTGGACCACCGCGCCACCACTCCCAAGACAACGCTCCAGGCCGGACTGCGTGGCATATGGGGCACTACGGCGAGACCCACGGGGCGGTGGCCCCAGAAGCTTATGTGCCCCACATGGTGGATCAAGAGTGCGCACTGGAAGAAGACCATGGCTCGTTCCTCAGGCCAGGCTGGCGCGAGGAGGCGCCAGAAGCTGAGCTCTATCAGGAACCCCAAGAGAGCCTCGACAACCGTGCTCGTGGCAGCAACTATCGGGTACCACTAATTCCTCAGGAGCAAGCTGATACGTCTCCAACGTATCTATAATTTTTTATTGTTCCATGCTATTATATTACCCCTTTTGGATGTTTATGGGCTTTATTTTACACATTTATATCATTTTTG
Organism: Triticum aestivum; assembly: GCF_018294505.1. NCBI lineage: Eukaryota > Viridiplantae > Streptophyta > Magnoliopsida > Poales > Poaceae > Triticum > Triticum aestivum. The sequence goes on from NC_057810.1 coordinate 396,812,110, forward strand.
GGACTAACCTACTAACCGGAGGCCCAGCCCATATTGCTGTTTTTTTGCCTATTTTAGTATTTCGAAGAAAAGGAATATCAAACAGAGTCCAAACGGAATGAAACCTTCGGGAGCATGATTTTTGGAACGAACCTGATCCGGAGAGCTTGGAGTGCAAGTAAAGAAGCTCCCGAGGGCCCCACGAGATAGGGGGCCACGCCCCCCTGTCCCGTGGGCCCCTCGGGCGGCCACCGACATACTTCTTCATCCTATATATACCTACGTACCCCGAAAACATCCAGGGGCACCACGAAACACAATTTCCACCGCCGTAACCTTCTGTATCCACGAGATCTCATCTTGGAGCCTTCACCGGCACTCTGCCGGAGGGGGAATCGACCACGGAGGGCCTCTACATCAACATCCTTGCCCCTCCGATGAGTTGTGAGTAGTTTACCACAGACCTACGGGTCCATAGTTATTAGCTAGATGGCTTCTTCTCTCTTTTTGGATCTCAATAAAATGTTCTCCCCCTCTCTTTTGCAGATCTATTCAATGTAAACTCTTTTTGCGGTGTGTTTGTCGAGATCCGATGAATTGTGGGTTTATGATCAAGTTTATCTATGAATAATATTTGAATCTTCTCTGAATTCTTTTATGTATGATTGAGTTATCTTTGCAAGTATCTTCGAATTATCAGTTTTGTTTGGCCTACTAGATTGGTCTTTCTTGCCATGGGAGAAGTGCTTAGCTTTGGGTTCAATCTTGCGGTGTCCTTACCTAGTGACAGAAAGGGTTGCAAGGCACGTATTGTATTGTTTCCATCGAGGATAACAAGATGGGGTTTATATCACATTGCATGTGTTTATCCCTCTACATCATGCCGTCTTGCTTAATAAGTTACTCTGTTCTTATGAACTTAATACTCGAGATGCAGGAAGGAGTCGTACGATGTGTGGAGTAATAGTAGTAGATGAAGGCGGGAGTCGGTCTACTTGTTATGGACGTGATGCCTATATACATGATCATGCCTAGATAATCTCATAACTATGCGCTTTTCTATCAATTGCTCGACAATAATTTTTTCACCCACCGTAATACTTATTCTATCTTGAGAGAAGCCACTAGTGAAACCTATGGCCCCCGGGTCTATCTCTTATCATATTTGCTTTCCATCTACTTTTATTTGCATCTTTACTTTTTGCATCTATATCATAAAATACCAAAAATATATTTTTCTTATCATGCTATCTTTATTAGATCTCACTTTCGCAAGTGCCGTGAAGGGATTGACAACCCCTTTATTGCCTTGGTTGCGAGTTCTCAGTTTGTTTGTGTAGGTGCATGGGACTTTTGAGGAGCCTCCTACTGGATTGATACCTTGGTTCTCAAAACTGAGGGAAATACTTACGCTACACTTTGCTGCATCACCCTCTCCTCTTCGAGGAAAACCAACGCAAGCTCAAGACGTAGCACAAGCTTATGCTAACCATGGGTCGCAGGAGGTACAGGTCGCCGCAGCAGATGGCTGCCCCAATGCGGCAGCCTCCTACCCCTCAGGAGGAGGGCGCCGGGGGCTGCAGGAGAGGGGCCGAGATCCGGGTTCGCCCCCGCGGCGCTCGAAGCAAGGCTTTCTCAGGAGGTAGGCCCTCTGCCGGGAGGTGCCCCAGGGCCTGCCCCCGGCAGAGGACTCGTGGTCGTGGGGGGCACCGCTGGCGACCGCTCTACCCCGTTGGCGTCGTCCTTGGTCTTCGGTCGCCATCAATGGTGGTAGAGTGTGGCGCAAGGCGGGGCCCTTGTCTGGCGATATGAAGCAAGGCTGGTACCTGTGAAGAAGGCCCAGTGCATGTGAAGCTCGCCGCCCGTGACACTCTCACGTAATAGTGAGTGGGGCTGTACATGCCCCGGAGTCTCCGGAGAGCTGCCCTCGGGCCTTGGGGGCTCCCGCCCACGTGCAGTGGCAGCACTTAGCTCCGCGCTGGTGAGAAGACGTCGAAGACTAGACTAGGTGCTGGACGCGGCTTTTTGCTTTTTGCCTTTTGCTCTGTTGACAAGGTTCTTCGATTTGAATTTAAGTTGGATTTGAGCTTGAGACTTGCGTGTGTTTTGGGAAGGGGTGTTTAGTCTCGTTTGAGCAATCTCTCATGTTCTGGTTTCGGCTTTGCGTCCAAAGTTAGCGTCAGCTGCCTCCCCTCACGAGCCCCTCGCGAGCCGGGCCGGGCCAAGCACGTCTACAACCCAGACCGCTGTCGCCGCACCCTCTCTGGAGGTTCTCATTGCAGGATCAATGGGTTCACCCAGAAGACACTCGAGGCGCTGCGACCCCCCACACGCCCGCTCGGGACTCGTCGGGATCAAAAGGTAAACAAGTCAGCTGACCCATCACCGGGCCAGTAGCCAAGCTCACACGCAACATTATGCTTACCAGGGTACTGATCGCAAACTTTTACATGAGGGGCTTACCCTCCCAAAATGCTCTTACAATCTTCAGGGCGGAGCCCGAGTCTTTTTCACGCAGGGTAAGCACCGGTGACAAACGATCAGTCGGACATATCACTCACTGCATCCTCTCGGGCACTGCCAGAGGCGTCGCTGGCGTCGCTGACATCATCACCACCACCGCCAATACCTCCATCAGCGCCAGGCTCGTCCACAATGCCGCCTTCATTGGCGGCCACGATCACGCCGTCATCATCAGATGCGAAGGCCCTGACGAGGGCGTCCACGTTGTCCTCCACCTATTGTGCCAGGTCGCCCCAGATGGCTATGGGCACAGGTGCGATGGCGGCATCGAAATCGAAGTGGGGGTCCGTGTCCTGTAGATGGCTGAAGACATGGGAGAAGGCATGCCCGAGCAAGGCTCGGCTCCTCTCCTCGACGAGCCAACGAGACCTCTCAGAGCGGTTCTCCAGAAGCATCAGCACGTTAGTGAAAAACTGGAGGTTGCTGGCGTAGTTGGTCTCATGCGGCACCTCGGCGGCAGCCTCGCAAATGTTGGCCAAGGCCGTGTTAGCCCATTCCCCGAGCGTTCGGAGCATGGGGGCGTGCTCGTGCTCCAGAACCCGCCACTGACGGATCTCGTCCTCATTCCGCCGTGCGATGGCCTTGGAACCATCAACCCTCTGTTGGAGAAGAAGCAGCTCGGTGCGGGAAGAGGCCAGCTCCGCCTGCGCTGCGCCAAGGGCGGCTGCGGAGGAGTCCGCACCCCGCGTCACTTTAGCCAGTTTGGCCCTGAGGGCCGCGGTCCTACCCTCAGCTTCGCCCCTGATCAACTCCAACCTCGCTTTGTATTTGCGCTCGAGATCCGAGCGGGCTTCCGCCACACGGCGGTCGACCTCTTCTTGGACTCGGGCTTCGCGCGTGGCGACGTCATCCTCTGCCCGAGTCACCAGGCGCTCCCTCGTCTCCAACCGCTCAAGGTTAAGGTTGCGCTCGGCGGCCTCCAGTGTCAGCGCCTCCTCGCGCTTCAGGAGCTCCGCCTGGTCAACGGAAGCCCCATTCAGCGGCACAAGGGCCACCTGGCACAGTTCCACTTGCTGCTCTAGAGAGTTGCTCCAGACTTGGAGCTCCCATGCGCGCTCCTCCGCATCCTTGCGCCATCGGTCTGCTTCCCGGGCCTCCTCGACGGCTTGGGAGCAGGCCTCCCGCGAGGCCGCCAGCGACGCTTCGGCCTTCGCGTTGCCAAGGTCACACTGATGACGCGCGAGGGCGATAGCTACCTTCAGCTTGCGCCTCTCCTCAGCGAGGCGCAGTCCCTCGGCCTCAAGGCGCACATCCACGCCAGCAAGCTCCGCCCCGATCTGGCTCACCGCATCCGCTGCCCCTAAAGGAACTCTTGACGAAGGGCGCGACATTCCCGAGCACGCCTGAGCACGTCTTCCGCGTCACCCTCTGCCACTGACGTATGCGGAGGGCCCTGAGGTGGCATGCCCCCTCCCAGCGCGTGGCTGGGGGCTGGTGCCCCAACAATCGTCGGACGGACCTCGCCAGGAGCCCGGCCTGGTGTCGGTCCGTCCCCAGAAGAGGAGCTCAAGACTGACTTCAGCCAATCCCCATCCAGGATCAGGCAAGGAGCACGGGGAGGGAGGACAGCAGGCGCGCAGGCTCGAGGTGCCCCAGGAAAGCTCGTGAAGGGAGGACAGCAGGCGCGCAGGCTCGAGGTGCCCGGCGGAACGGGCCACTTCCCCGACCGGCCGAGTGATAGGGGTGCCGCTCGAGCTCGGCGCGCCTAGGGTCAGCAGTGAGGACAAAGCTTGGGGGGATGACTCCTTGGCCCTATCCGCGAATTCGGCAGGAAGGGTCCTGAAAGGCCGCGATCAGCTGCAAGAATAGAGAGGTAAAGGAGCAAAGAGCGAAGAGGACTTACTCGTCCATGGCAAAGTACTTCCTATGCTTTAATAGGCGGCAAAGGCGATCGTCACTGCCCAAGGCCTCCTTCCTCTTGCGGAGGGCCTCGAAGTATATGCGGAACCGGCCTAAGCACTTGGCACACGGGTCGGCCTGTGGCACGGAGGAGGCGTCAAGGTGATCAGCTTCGAGGGAACCGGCCTGGGGGACGCCGCGGGGCGCCGCCTTGCGAGGGATGGATGGTGCCTCGGGAGCCCCGGCCTCAGGATCCGGAGACCTCAACTCCATGCCTGCCACTAAACTAGGACGGGCTTCGGGAGGTGCCACCTTCGGGGGTCCGCGCGGTGTCAGCATCTCGACATCGCCCCCCTCAGCTCCCGGCGATTCTCGTCTCCCCGCTCCATCGCCTGAGGCAGTACCACTGTGGGCGACCAGAAGGGCGACCATAGCAACTGGGTTCTCCCGGGGTCCCATGAGGCCAACCGGGCACAACCCCCACTCGTCAAAGCTGGGCATCTACCTCACAAAATCGGTGCTGCCCGAGCAAAGATACAAGAGGGCAGCATCGTGCCGAAGGCTGCCTGGGGAAGGATCGCCAATCAGGACCCTAAGCACCGTCTTCAACACTTCAGGCGCCAGATCCTCCTCCTGGAGCCGCATGCGGTCTTTGTGCCCCGCAAAGTCCCACATCCGACGGGAGTGGCTTTGGAGAGGAGCAATGCGACGTTGGAGGAACTCCTTCACCACCTTGGGCGCCGTCACGTCGAGCGCCCTCAAACTCTGGAAGCGGCGCCAGACGAAGGCGAGACGGGGGCTCGCGAGCGTCTCGTGATCCCAGCCCGAGTTGGGAACAACGGGAAAGGTCGGGTGCGATAGCAGGGGGCTGGGCACCCCGACATCCACATACAGCCACCGCTCTCTGAACCTGGCCTCAGGGGGAGGAAGGGCGAAATCGATCCCAGAAGCAGCCGTCTCTGGCACGGCGAGGAAGCTCACACACCCCGAGCATTGAGTGGGGTCGCTCAGGCGCAAAGAGAAGAAGTGGCGCAATAGGGCAACGAAAGGAGGAATGCCCACCATTGCCTCGCAAACAAAAGCGAAGATAGCTAGGAGGGTAATGGACTCAGGCCCGAGGTGCATCATGTGGATCTGATAATGGGAGAGCACCGCATTGAAGAAAGCGGAAATGGGGGGAACCAGACCCGCCCACAGGGCATCAGCAAAGAACCGGACCTCCGTGATGACCCTATCAAAAGAAGCATGGGACGCGGGCCAGACCGTGGTCCTGCCGCACTCGTTGAAGATGGTGGCAAGAGCCGAACGGACCTTGCCCAAGGCCTCGGGGTTGAGTATGATAGACCGATCAACGGCGGGGGCCGCTGCCGGAGGCGAGCGGGACGAAGGCGTGGGCTTATTCCCCCTTTCCTTCTTCGTTGGCGCCATGGCAATGGGAAGGGGGGAGAGTTCGAGTTGGATTGGAGGCGGAAGTGTGAGCCAGAGGAAGAAGGAAGGGCAGGAAGCGTGCGGACGGCGAAATGGGAATAGCTGTGTGCAACCACGGGTCCGCCTAGCTGGGCGTATAATGAAGCATCGTGGGAAGCGGAGACGCCCACGTCCAATCAACCGCCACGCGGCGCCCAAGGCCGCAGGCTATTGGGGCCCGCGGCGCTTCGCACTTGCCCCTTCGCTTCTCTACTAAGCCAAGTCCGGGCGTGATGACCCACAAGTATAGGGGATCTATCGTAGTCCTTTCAATAAGTAAGAGTTTCAAACCCAACGAGGAGCAGAAGGAAATGATAAGCAGTTTTCAGTAAGGTTTTCTCTGCAAGCACTGAAATAGTAGGTGATAGATAGTTTTGTGATAAGATAAATAGTAACGAGCAAAAAGTAAATAAAGTAAGTAAAGTGCAGCAAGGTGGCCCAATCCTTTATGTAGCAAAGGATAAGCCTGGACAAACTCTAATAATGAAGAAGGAGCTCCCGAGGACACATTGGGAATTATCGGCAAGCTAGTTTTCATCACGTTCGTACGCGTTCGGTACTTTGATAATTTGATATGTGGGTGGACCGGCACTTGGGTACTGCCCTAACATGGACAAGCATCCCACTTATGATTAACCCCTATTGCAAGCATCCGCAACTACAAAAAGGAGTATTAAGATAAACCTAACCACAACATTAAACATATGGGTCCATATCAACCCCTAACGAAGCAACGCATAAACTAGGGTTTAAGCTTCTGTCACTCTAGCAACCCATCATCTTCTTATTACTTCCCTATGCGAACTAGGGTTTTGAGAGGAGATGGTGCTGGTGAAGATGTTGATGGAGATTGACCCCCTCCCAATGATATGATCGTTGGTGATGAGGTTGGTGATGATTTCCCCCTCCCGAAGGGAAGTGTCCCCTGCAGAACAGCTCCGCCAGAGCCCTAGATTGATTCCGCCAAGGTTCCGCCTCGTGGCGGCGGAGTTTCGTCCCGTAAGCTTGTCCACGAATTTTTCCAGGACAAAACCCTTCAAATAGCAGAAGATGGCCGCCGGAAGCCCACCAGGGGCCCAGGAGATAGGGGCGCGCCCTATAGGGGGGGCGCCCCCCTGTCTCCTGGACAGGGTGTGGGCCCCCTGGCCTATTTCTTTTGCCCAAAAATTCTAATTAAATCTAAAAAGTTGTTTCATGGAGTCTCAGGTCTTTTGGAGTTGTGCAGAATATGTTTCCAACGTTTGCTCCTTTTCCAGCCAGAATTCCAGCTACCGGCATTCCCCCTCTTCATGGTAAACCTTGTAAAATAAGAGAGAATAGCCATAAGTATTGAGATATAATGTGTAATAACAGCCCATAATGTAATAAATATTGATATAAAAGCATGATGCAAAATGGACGTATCAACTCCCCCAAGCTTAGACCTCGCTTGTCCTCAAGCGGAAGCCGAAATCGAAAAATATGTCCACATGTTTAGAGATAGAGGTGTCGATAAAAATAAAATACGAACATGAGGGCATCATGATCATTCTAATAATAACAACATATATGGATTTTGTCATATCATTTCTTACGTTCAAGTAATAAGCAATTAACAATGTCAAGTATGGTTCAAAAAACTTCATTGGGAACTAACGAACTATAATCTCAGTCACTTAAGCAATTGCAATTTATCGTAACATCAGAAAGAGTCAATATTAGAGCTTTTCAACAAGCTCACATACTCAACTATCTCGTAGTCCCCTATAATTGTTAACACTCACACAATACTTGTGGTTATAGACTTTCAGCCGGACAATGAGAAAGATAGGGGCTTATTGTGTTGCCTCCCAACATATTCACCTTTAGGTGACGTCAACGATAATAGCCTATGCCAACTTACATCCAATTGGATATATGTATCATGATCTTTCAATCATGAGGAGCTTCCCAAAGGATAAAAATAAAAAAGGGAAAGGTGAGGATCACCTTGACTCAAGCATAAAGTAAAAACATAAAGTAAGAGATAGGCCCTTCGCAGAGGGAAGCAGAGGTTGTTATGCGCGTTTAGGGTTGATGCACGAAGTCTTAATGCAAAAGAACGTCACTTTATATTGCCCCTTGTATGTGGACCTTTATTATGCAATCCGTCGTTTTATTACTTCCACAACAAGTTCGTACAAAGCTTATTTTCTCTGCACTAATAAGTCATACATATTTAGAGAGCAATTTTTATTGCTTGCACCGATGACAACTTACTTGAAGGATCTTACTCAATCCATAGGTAGGTATGGTGGACTCTCATGGCAAAACTGGGTTTAAGGATATTTGGAAGCACAAGTAGTATCTCTACTTGGTGCAAGGAATTTGGCTAGCATGAGGGGGAAAGGCAAGCTCAACATGTTTGGAAGGTCAATGACAATATACTTTAACTGAGATGTCGGAAAACATAAACCATTACGTTGTCTTCCTTGTCCAACGTCAACTCTTTTAGCATGTCATACTTAATGAGTGCTTCACAATCATAAAAGATGTCCAAGATAATATATTTATATGTGAACCCCTCTTCCTTATCACTTCCTATTAATTGCAACGATGACCAAGGCTACGTTCATCAACTCTCAACAATTTTTATGCCTCATACTTTCTATGTGTGAAGTTATCACTATCCATAAGATCAATATGAACTCTTTTGTTCTTTCTATTTTCTGAAGATCATAGCAACATAGCAAAGCCCTTGACTCAACACTAATCTTTATTATAGATAGCACACGGACTCGATTACATAAAGAGATCACAAAGCAAAACTCAAAACTACTTGATATCAAAACTTCGAACTAATAGATCAAGATACTACTAAAATGATCAAACTAAATAAAGCGGTAAAGATAGGAGTGTGATGGTGATACGATACCGGGGCACCTCCCCCAAGCTTGGCAGTTGCCAAGGGGAGTGCCCATACCATGTGATTATTTCTTCAGAGGTGGTGAAGTAGGAGTTGTTGATGATGATGTAGGCTTGTCTTCCGTCTTCCATGACATAGGCTCTCCATCATAAAAGGATGATCGAGTCTCCGGGATCCTTAAAGCTGCAGCCAAACTCATTCGCTTGAATCTATATTCATACTCACAGTTCTGGTTTTGCAGGTCATAAATCTGGGCTTGGAGGTGCTCGATTTTCTCTTCAAGCTTGAAGATGGTCTCCCCAATGACTTTGGCATCCATCTTGTGGTTGTTGGCGAACTCTGTGATCATCATCTGTTTGGCGTTGAGTCCATGCTCCACCATCCCTTGACACTTGAAAACCTCTTGCTCCATGGCTTCGAGCTTTATCTCTACGCTCCCGGTACTCCTTGGTCCCTCCACATCGCGGATGTGCAACACATCCTCACGCATCTCAATGGTTTGAGGGTGATGCAGCACCTCTGCAAGGTAGGGGTTGATAACCCTCTCGAAAAACTTGTCCTTGGGAGCGCTTGGAGACGCCATGATGCTCTAGATCTGAAACAGAAACAGCTCGAAACGAAAACAGAGGATATTTGCGTGATATGGTGATCAAAACCTTCGGGAGTATATATAATGAATTTTTACCGACCAAAATACGTAACATACAAGAAAAGAGAGTCCGGGAGGCACCCGAGGTGCCCACGAGATAGGGGGGTGCGTCCTACAGGGGGGCGCCCTCCTCTCTCATGGGAGCCTCGTGCCCCTTTCGGACCACTTCTTTCTTCCTAAAATCCTTAAATAATCCAAAACTAATAAAAATCGCCATTAGAGTTGTTTTGGAGTCGGTTTACTTACCGTACCACGTACCTATGCCTTTTCGGAGTCTAGAGCGTTCTGGAAAGTGTCTCTTATGTATTCCTCAAGGGTTATGGTTTCAATAATATTAGTTTCAACATTGATAGGATTACCTGAAATATAATGTTTAATTCTTTGGCCATTTACCACCCTCGGGTTTGTGCCTTCGAAGTTGTTGATTTTTATAGCACCAGAACGATAAACCTCCACGATAACGTAGGGACCTTCCCATTTTGATAGAAGTTTTCCTGCAAAAAATCTTAAACGAGAGTTGAACAATAACACATAATCTCCTATGTTAAACTCACGCTTTTGTATCCTCTTATCATGCCAACGTTTGACTTTTTCTTTGAAAAGCTTGGCATTCTCATATGCTTGGGTTCTCCATTCATCAAGTGAGCTAATATCAAACAACCTCTTCTCACCGGCAAGTTTGAAGTCATAATTGAGCTCTTTAATAGCCCAATATGCTTTATGTTCAAGTTCAAGAGGTAAATGACATGCTTTTCCATAAACCATCTTATATGGAGACATACCCATAGGATTTTTGTATGCAGTTCTATAGGCCCATAATGCATCATCAAGTTTTTTGGACCAATTCTTTCTAGATCTATTCACAGTCTTTTGCAAAATTAATTTGAGCTCTCTATTGCTCAACTCTACTTGACCACTAGACTGCGGGTGATAAGGAGATGCGATTCTATGATTGACATCATACTTAGCAAGCATCTTACGGAAAGCACCATGAATAAAGTGTGAACCACCATCAGTCATAAGATATCTAGGGACTCCAAACCTCGGAAAAATAACTTCTTTAAGCATTTTAATAGAAGTGTTATGATCAGCACTACTAGTCGGAATAGCTTCTACCCACTTAGTAACGTAATCAACAGCAACTAAAATATGTGTATAACCATTCGAGGCAGGAAAAGGTCCCATATAATCAAAGCCCCAAACATCAAATGGTTCAATAACAAGAGAATAGTTCATAGGCATTTCTTGACGTCTACTAATGTTACCTATTCTTTGACATTCATCACAAGATACGACAAACTTACGAGCATCTTTGAAAAGAGTAGGCCAATAAAAACCAGATTGTAGTACCTTGTGTGCAGTTCTATCTCTAGCATGGTGTCCTCCATAGGATTCAGAGTGAAACTTGCGTAGGATATGTTCTTGTTCATGCTCAGGCACACAACGTCTAATAATACCATCTACTCCTTCTTTATAAAGGTGTGGATCATCCCAGAAGTAATGTCTTAAATCATAAAAGAACTTTTTATTTTGCTGGTATGTGAAACTAGGCGGTATATATTTAGCAACAATGTAATTAGCATAATCAGCATACCAAGGAGCAGTACGAGAAGCATTGACAACCACTAATTGTTCATCAGGAAAACTATCATTAATAGGCAGTGGGTCATCAAGAACATTCTCTAACCTAGACAAGTTGTCTGCAACGGGGTTCTCAGCTTCCTTTCTATCAATAATATGCAAGTCAAATTCTTGGAGCAAGAGAACCCATCTAATGAGTCTAGGCTTAGCATCTTTCTTTTCCATAAGATATTTAATAGCAGCATGATCAGTGTGAATAGTAACTTTGGAATCAACAATATAAGGTCTAAACTTATCACATGCAAACACAACTGCTAAGAATTCTTTTTCAGTAGTAGCATAATTTCTCTGGGCAGTATCAAGAGTCTTGCTAGCATAATGGATAACATTCAATTTCTTATCAACTCTTTGCCCTAAAACAGCACCTACAGCATAATCACTAGCATCGCACATAATTTCAAAAGGTAAATTCCAATCAGGTGGCTGAACAATAGGTGCAGTGATCAAAGCCTTCTTAAGTGTTTCGAATGCTTCTACACAATCATCATCAAAGACGAAAGGAATATCTTTTTGCAATAAATTAGTCAGAGGCCTAGAGATTTTAGAAAAGTCCTTAATGAACCTCCTATAAAAACCGGCGTGACCCAGGAAACTTCTTATACCTTTTATGTCCTTGGGACATGGCATCTTTTCAATAGCATCAACTTTGGCTTTATCAACTTCAATACCTCTCTCGGAGATCTTGTGCCCCAAGACAATGCCTTCATTAACCATAAAGTGACACATTTCCCAATTCAGGACGAGACTAGTGTCTTCTCATCTCTGCAAAACTCGATCAAGGTTGCTCGAACAATCATCAAAAGAGGATCTATAGACGGATTAGTCATCCATGGATACCTCACAAATCTTTTCACAAAAATCAGAAAATATAGCCATCATGCATCTTTGAAAGGTAGCACGTGCATTACATAAACCAAAAGGCATACGTCTATAAGCAAAAGTACCAAAAGGGCAAGTAAAAGTAGTTTTAGATTGATCCCCCGCTTATACAGGTATCTGAGAGAAGCCAGAATAACCATCTAGAAAGCAAAAATGTGTGTGTTTGGATAGCCTTTCTAGCATTTGATCAATAAAAGGTAAAGGGTAATGATCTTTCTTAGCAGCTTTATTTAACTTACGAAAATCAATTACCATCCTATAACCCGTAATAATTCTTTGTGGGATCAATTCATCTTTATCATTAGGGACAACGGTAATACCTCCCTTTTTAGGGACACAATGGACAGGGCTTACCCACTCACTATCAACAACGGGATAAATAATACCTGCGTCAAGGAGCTTTAGTATCTCCTTTCTTACCACTTCCTTCATTTTGGTATTTAATCGTCTTTGAGGATCTCTAACTGGTTTGGCATCTTTCTCCACTGAAATTTTGTGTTGACATAATGTGGGACTAATGCCCTTAAGATCATCCAGAGTATATCCAATAGCAGCTCGGTGCTTCTTCAGAGTTTTCAATAATCTTTCTTCTTCTTTCTCTGAAAGGTTAGCACTAATAATAACATGATATATTTCTTTTTCATCAAGATAAGCATACTTAAGATTATCAGGTAAGGGTTTGAGTTCAAACACGGGATCACCCTTGGGTGGAGGGGGATCCCCAAGAATTTCAACGGGAAGGTTATGTTTCAACATAGCTTCTTGTTTAAGGAACACTTCATCTATTTCAATCCTTTCCTTCATAAACATATCGTTTTCATGGTCTAGCAAATATTGTTCTAACGGATCAGTTGGTGGAACAACAATGGAAGCAAGACCAGGTGGTTCCCTTTCACGAGGTTGTCTACTAAACTTAGCAAAATCAAACTCATGAGACATACCATCTATGACAACAGTGACAATATTCTTTTCACAATTAATCTTAGCACTAGCAGTATTCCAGAAGGGTCTACCAAAAATTATGGGAGAAAAATCATCTTGTGGGGAACCAAGAACAAGAAAATCAGTAGGGTATTTAATCTTCCCACATAGGACTTCAACATCTCTAACAATCCCAATAGGTTTAATGGTGTCCCTATTAGCAAGCTTAATAGTAACATCAATGTCTTCTAATTCAACAGGTGCAATATTGTGCATAATTTCTTTATAAAGATCATAAGGTATCGCATTAGCACTAGCACCCATATCACATAAACCGTGATAACAATGATGTCCTATTTTAACAGAAATAACAGGCGTGCCTACAACAGGTCTATGTGTCTTAGTATCGGGTCTAGCAATACTAGCAGTTTCACCATAAAAAGAGATAACATGCCCATCTAAGTCCTCATCCAAAAGATCTTTAATCATAGCAATACCAGGTTCAACATTAATTTGCTCAGGAGGTGTATAGGTCCTAGTATGGCTCTTACAGACAACAGTCGAAGCTTTGACATGATCTTTTATCCTAACAGGAAAAGGAGGTTTTTCAACAAAAGCAGTAGGAATAATGGGATCACTATATGTAATAGTCTTCTCCTTGACTGTAATAGGTGCAACTACTTTAACTTCAACAGGAGGATTATATTTGAACCACTTCTCTTTAGGGAGATCAACGTGAGTAGCAAAAGTTTCACAAAAAGTAGCTACTATCTCAGAGTCAAGTCCATACTTAGAGCTAAATCCATGGAAAGCATCAGTATCCATAAAAGATTTAACACAATTGAACTTAGGTGTCATACCTGACTCCTTACCATCGTCGGAACCCCAATCTTCAGAGTTGCATTTAATTCTTTCCAATAAGTCCCATTTGAAATCAATAGTCTTCAGCATATAGGAACCAGCACAGGAAGTATCGAGTAGGTTGCGATTATCAAGAGAAAGCCGAGCATAAAAATTCTGAATAATCATTTCCCGAGAGAGCTCATGATTGGGGCATGAATATAACATTGACTTAAGCCTCCCCCAAGCTTGAGTGATGCTTTCTCCTTCGCGAGGCCAGAAATTATATATGTAATTACGATCACGATGAACAAGATGCATAGGATAGAACTTCTGGTGAAATTCCAACTTCAATCGCTTATAGTTCCAATATCTCATATCATCACATAGCCTATACCATGTCATTGCATCTCCCTTCAAAGATAAAGGGAAGACCTTCCTTTTGACAACATCATCGGGAATACCTGCAAGCTTAAATAATCCACAAACTTCATCCACAAAGATAAGGTGTAAGTCGGGATGCAATGTTCCGTCTCTTGCAAAAGGATTAGCTAGCAGTTTCTCTATCATAACCGAAGGAATCTCAAAGTGAATATTTTCATAAGGTTCAGTAGGTTGAGGATCATCTATTGGCTCTTCTGGTTGGGGTGAAGATACCCCAAACAAGCCCCTCAAAGGATTAGTTTCCATAGTGACAAGTAATAGAAAATTTCAGCACACTATATAAATGTTTCCTTACCAAGTTCCACTCACCAAGAGCGCTACGCTCCCCGGCAACGGCGCCAGAAAAGAGTCTTGATGACCTACAAGTATAGAGGATCTATCGTAGTCCTTTCGATAAGTAAGAGTGTCGAACCCAATGAGGAGCAGAAGGAAATGATAAGCGGTTTTCAGTAAGGTTTTCTCTGCAAGCACTGAAATAGTAGGTGATAGATAGTTTTGTGATAAGATAAATAGTAACGAGAAAAAAGTAAATAAAGTAAGTAAAGTGCAGCAAGGTGGCCCAATCCTTGATGTAGCAAAGGATAAGCCTGGACAAACTCTAATAATGAAGAAGGAGCTCCAGAGGACACAATGGGAATTATCGTCAAGCTAGTTTTCATCACGTTCGTACGCATTCGGTACTTTGATAATTTGATATGTGGGTGGACTGGCACTTGGGTACTGCCCTAACATGGACAAGCATCCCACCTATGATTAACCCCTATTGCAAGCATCCGCAACTACAAAAAGGAGTATTAAGATAAAGCTAACCACAACATTAAACATATGGGTCCATATCAACCCCTAACGAAGCAACGCATAAACTAGGGTTTAAGCTTCTGTCACTCTAGCAACCCATCATCTACTTATTACTTCCCTATGCCTTCCTCTAGTCCCAAATAATGGTGAAGTGTCATGTAGTCGATGTTCACATAACACCACTAGAGGAGAGACAACATACATCTCATCAAAATATCGAACGAATACCAAATTCACATGACTACTAATAGCAGGACTTCACCCATGTCCTCAGGAACAAACGTAACTACTCAAAAAGCATATTCATGTTCATAATCAGAGGGGTAATAATATGGATAAAGGATCTGAACATATGATCTTCCACCAAGTAAACCAAATAGCATCAACTACAAGGAGTAATCAACACTACTAGCAACCCACAGGTACCAATTTGTGGTTTTGATACAAGATTGGATACAAGAGATGAACTAGGGTTTTGAGAGGAGATGGTGCTGGTGAAGCTGTTGATGGAGATTGACCCCCTCCCGATGAGAGGATCGTTGCTGATGACGTTGGTGATGATTTCCCCCTCCCGAAGGGAAGTGTCCCCGGTAGAACAGCTCCGCCAGAGCCCTAGATTGATTCCGCCAAGGTTCCGCCTCGTGGCGGCGGAGTTTCGTCCCGTAAGCTTGCCCATGATTTTTTCCAGGACAAAACCCTTCATATAGCAGAAGATGGCCGCCGGAAGCCCACCAGGGGCCCAGCAGATAGGGGCGCGCTCTACAGGGGGGGGCGCCCCATGTCTCCAGGATAGGGTGTGGGCCCCCTGGCCTATTTCTTTTGCCAAAAAATTCTTATGAAATCTGAAAAGTTGTTTCGTGGAGTCTCAGGTCCTTTGGAGTTGTGCAGAATAGGTTTCCAATGTTTGCTCCTTTTCCAGCCAGAATTCCAGCTGCCGGCATTCCCCCTCTTCATGGTAAACCTTGTAAAATAAGAGAGAATAGCCATAAGTATTGAGATATAATGTGTAATAACTGCCCATAATGCAATAAATATTGATATAAAAGCATGATGCAAAATGGACGTATCAGGGCGCGCCTTGGGCCCGGGGGCTACTGTCGGCGTTCTGGGAACGGGGGTCCCCAGACTTGCCTGCCTGCGGCCTGCAGCCTGGCTCAAGTGGGGGCCTAGTGCAGCCCAGCTTTATCATCTCAAGCTCAAGACCCTCGCGGGGTGGACGATAGGAGGCTTCCTCAGGAGCAGCCTCATCAGGCGGGCTCATGAGGGGGCGGAGAGATCAAGGCAGGGCACCTCGCGAGGTGCCCGTGATGCAAGCCATGACGACTGAGACCAGGAGGGCGCCAGGCGGGCGCCGGCCTGCACAGTGCCCTTGTTTCCCCTTTGGTGCAAAGGGGGCAAGCACAGGCCAAGGCATCAGGCAAAGGTTACAGTTTCGTTGCAACAAGACCAAGACCAGCAGAACGGCAGGATGGAAGTCATCGTGGAGCCCAGGACGGCGTCACCGCCAGAGTCTTTGCTAGTCGAAGACCAACTTTAGTTAGGATAAGTGTACTAGATGTTCCCCTTCAAAATGGCCAATTGTTGGCGCCCTTCCCGCTCATTATTTGGGAAGAGGCCCAGGGCCTCCCTCTATAAATAGGACTAGCCACCATAGTAGAAAGGGATCGGATCCAGATTGCGCATAGACTAGAGAGAGGCGACTGAACTCACCCAAGCAGTTCATCGCACCAGCTCAAGAACAGCCCCTCGCGAGGCTGTTCTCCCTTTGTATTGTTCATCATCAGCCCCTGAGGCAATCCACCACACCACACACCGGAGTAGGGTATTACACCACAATGGTGGCCTGAACCAGTATAAACCTCGTGTCCCTTGTGTGTTCTTCTTTCTAGTCTAGATTCCTTGTGAGCCTTCGAGACGCGAGTTTGTAGGGGAAAGATCTTCATGCGCACCCCAGAGTTCGAATCTCCTGGGTCTGCCGGAACCCGAATCTGACATTTGGCGCGCCAGGTAGGGGGTGCGCCGGAATCCTTCTCCCGCCACCTCGCATTTCGTCGCCTCGCCGTTCTGATGCCAAGCGACCCGATTGACAACGCCGGCTGCTGGGCAGCGTGGCCCGCCCACGCCGTGCCGCCGACCCAGGGCGACCTCAACCTTGCGCCTCAGGAAGCTCGCGCTCCCCTGGGCGCTGCGGGGCGCGGGCGACGCGGACAAACGCCGCCTGCCCTCACACCACGATAGGTGTGGTCAGCAGCAAGAGCCTCAAGCCATGCCACGGCCACAGCGCCGCACACCCGATGGGAGAAGGCGAACTCAAGGGTCACGCTCACAGTGGCCTGAGAGCTGCTAAGGTGCCGGCTGCTGGAGGGCGGCCGCGACGTGTTGTTAGAGCGAGTGGCCAAGCTCCTGGACGCTGCCACCTTGGGAGCACCCCCTTTGTGCGTCTAGCTGCCGCCCCAAATCCAGAGCGGGTCGTATGGCGGCCCCATACGCGCCCACACAACTCTATGCGGGCTCCATGGCCTACTCAACGCCAACCCGGTCGGCAGCACCGGGCGACAGGTCACGCCGGCCCCACCTCCGGCCGGTGAAGGAGTGCACGCCGCGACCTTCGGCCTCGGTGGACCACCACGCCACCACCCCCAAGACAACGCTCCAGGCCGGACTGCATGGCATATGGGGCACTACGGCGAGACCCATGGGGTGGTGGCCCCAGAAGCTTATGTGCCCCACATGGTGGATCAAGAGTGCGCACTGGAATAAGACCATGGCTCATTCCTCGGGCCAGGCTGGGGCGAGGAGGCGCCAGAAGCTGAGCTCTTTCAGGAACCCCAAGAGAGCCTCGACAACTGCGCTGGTGGCAGCAACTATCGGGTACCACTAATTCCTCAGGAGCAAGCTTATGCTAACGATGGGTTGCAGGAGGTACAGGTCGCTGTAGCAGATGGCTGCCCCAATGCGGCAACCTTCTACCCTCAGGAGGAGGGCGCTGGGGGCTGCAGGAGAGGGGCCGAGATCCGGGTTCACCCCCGTGGCGCTCGGAGCAAGGCGTTCTCAGGAGGTAGGCCCTCTACCGGGGAGGTGCCCCAGGGCCTGCCCCCGGCAGAGGACTCGTGGTCGTCGGGGGAACCGCTGGCGACCTCTCTACCCGGTTGGCGTCGTCCTTTGTCTCCGGTCGCCGTCAACGGCGGTAGAGTGTGGCGCAAGGCGGGGCCCTCATCTGGCGATATGAAGCAAGGCCGGTACCTATGAAGAAGGCCCAGTGCCTGTGAAGCTCGCCGCCCGTGACACTCTCACGTAATAATGAGTGGGGATGTACACGCCCCAGAGTCTCCGGAGAGCCGCCCTCGGGCCTCGGGGGCTCCCGCCCACGCCCACTGGCAGCACTTAGCTCTGCGCTGGTGAGAAGATGTCAAAGACTAGACTAGGTGTCGGTCGCGGCTTTTTGCTTTTTGCCTTTTCCTCTGTTGACATGGTTCTTCGATTTTAATTTAAGTTGGATTTGAGCTTGAGACTTGCGTGTGTTTGGGGAAGGGGTGTTTAGTCTCATTCGAGCAATCTCTCGTGTTCTGGTTTCGGCTTTGCGTCCAAAGTTAGCGTCAGCTGCCTTCTCCCACGAGCCCCTTGCGAGTCGGACCGGGCCAAGCACGTCTACAACCCGGACCGCTGTCGCCGCACCCTCTCCAAAGGTTCTCATCGCAGGATCAATGGGTTCACCCAAAAGACACTCGAGGCGCTGCGACCCCCCACACGCCCGCTCGGGACTCGTCGGGGTTAAAAGGTAAACAAGTCAGCTGACCCATCACCGGGCCAGTAGCCAAGCTCACACGCAACATTATGCTTACCAGGGTACTGATCGCAAACCTTTACATGAGGGGCTTCCCCTCCCAAAATGCTCTTACAATCTTCAGGGCTGAGCCCGAGTCTTCTTCATGCAGGGTAAGCACCGGTGACAAACAATCAGTCGGACATATCACTCACCGCGTCCTCTCGGGCACTGCCAGAGGCGTCGCTGGTATCACTGACATCATCACCACCACCGCCAATACCTCCATCAGCGCCAGGCTCGTCCACAATGCCGCCTTCATTGGCGGCCATGATCACGCCGTCATCATCAGATGCGAAGGCCCTGACGAGGGTGTCCATGTTGTCCTCCACCTATTGTGCCAGGTCGCCCCGGATGGCTATGGGCACAGGTGCGATGGCGGCATCGAAATCGAAGTGGGGGTCCCTGTCCTGTAGATGGCTGAAGACATGGGATAAGGCATGCCTGAGCAAGGCTCGGCTCCTCTCCTCGACAAGCCAACGAGACCTCTCAGAGCGGTTCTACAGAAGCATCACCACGTTAGTGAAAAACTGGAGGTTGCCGGCGTAGTTGGTCTCATGCGGCACCTCGGCAGTAGCCTCGCAAATGTTGCCGAAGGTCGTGTTAGCCCGTTCCCTGAGAGTTCAGAGCATGGGGGCGTGCTCATGCTCCAGAACCCGCCGCTAATGGATCTCGTCCTCATTCCGCCGTGCGATGGCCTCGGCACCATCAACCCTCTGTTGGAGAAGAAGTAGCTCGGCGCGGGAAGAGGCCAGCTCCGCCTGCACTGCGCCAAGGGCAGCTGTGGAGGAGTCCGCACCCCGCGTCACTTCAGCCACGGTCCTACCCTCAGCTTCGGCCCTGATCAACTCCAACCTCGCTTTGTATTTGCGCTCGAGATCCGAGCGAGCTTCCGCCACGTGGCGGTCGACCTCTTCTTGGACTCGGGCTTCGCGCGCGGTGACGTCATCCTCCGCCTGAGTCACCAGGCGCTCCCTCATCTCCAACCGCTCAAGGTCAAGGTTGCGCTCGGTGGCCTCCAGCGTCAGCGCCTCCTCGCGCTTCAGGAGCTCCTCCTGGTCGAGGGAAGCCCCCTACAGCAACACAAGGGCCGCCTGGCGCAGTTCCACTTGCTTCTCCAGAGAGTTGCTCCAGGCTTGGAGCTCCCATGCGCGCTCCTCCGCATCTTTTTGCCGTCGGTCTGCTTCCCGGGCCTCCTCGACGGCTTGGGAGCAGGCCTCCCGCGAGGCCGCCAGCGACGCTTCGGCCTTCGCATTGTCAAGGTCACGCTGATGACGCGCGAGGGCGACAGCTACCTTCAGCTTGCGCCTCTCCTCAGCGAGGCGCAGGCCCTCGTCCTCAAGGCGCGCATCCTCGCCAGCAAGCTCCGCCTCGATCCGGCTCACCACATCCGTCGCCCCCAGAAGGAACTCTTGACGAAGGGTGCGACGTTCCCGAGCGCGCCTGAGCACGTCTTCCACGTCACCCTCTGCCACTGACGTATGCGGAGGGCCCTGAGGCGGCATGCCCCCTCCCGGTGCAGGGCTGGGGGCTGGTGCCCCAAAAATCACCAGACAGACCTCGCTAGGAGCTCGGCCTGGCGTCGGTCCGTCCCCAGAAGAGGAGCTCAAAACTGGCTTCAGCCAATCACCATCCAGGATCAGGGAAGGAGCACGGGGCAAGCTGGCTGTGCCCCAGGAACGCTCGTGAAGGGAGGACAGTAGGTGCGCAGGCTCGAGGTGCTCGATGGGACGGGCCACTTCCCCGACCGGCCGAGTGGCAGGGGCGCCACTTGAGCTTGGCGCGCCTAGGGTCAGCAGTGAGGACAAAGCTTGGGGGGATGACTCCTTGGCCGTCTCAGCGAATTCGGCAGGAAGGGCCATGAAAGGTCGTGATCAGCTGCAAGAACAGAGAGGTAAAGGAAAAAAGAGAGAAGAGGACTTACTCGTCCATGGAAAAATACTTCCTACGCTTGAACAGGTGGCAAGGGCGATCGTCACCACCCAAGGCCTCCTTCCTCTTGCGGAGGGCCTCGAAGTCTATGCAGAACCGGCCTAAACGCTCGGCGCACGGGTTGGCTTGTGGCACGGAGGAGGCGTCAAGGTGATCAGCGCCGAGGGAACCGGCCTGGGAGACACCGCGGGGCGCCGCCTCGCGAGGGACGGCCGGGGCCTCGGGAGCCCCGGTCTTAGGAGCCGTAGGTCGCAACTCCACGCCTGCCACTACTCCAGGACGGGCCTCGGAAGGTGCCACCTTCGGGGCTCCATGCGGCGTCAACATCTCGACATCGGCCCCCTCAGCTCCCGGCGATTCTCGTCTCCCTGCTCCATCGCCTGAGGCAGGACCACCGTGGGCGACTGGAAGGGCGACCACAGCAACTGGGTTCTCGCGGGGTCCCATGAGGCCAACCAGGCGCAACCCCCACTCGCCAAAGCTGGGAATCTGCCTCACAAAATCGGCCCTGCCCGAGCAAAGATACAAGAGGGCAGCATCGTGCCGAAGGCTGCCTGGGGAAGGATCGCCAGTTAGGACCCTGAGCACCGTCTTCAACACTTCAGGTGCCAGATCCTCCTCCTGGAGCCGCATGCGGTCTTTGTGCCCCGCAAAGTCCCACATCCGACGGGAGTGGCGTTGGAGATGAGTAATGCAACGTTGGAGGAACTCCTTCACCACCTTAGGCGCCGTCACATCGAGCACCCTCAAACTCTAGAAGCGGCGCCAGACAAAGGCAAGCCGGGGGCTCGCGAGCGTCTCATGATCCCAGACTGAGTTGGGAACATTGGGCAAGGTCGGGTGCGAGAGCAGGGGGCTAGGCACCCCGACATCCACATACAGCCACCGCTCTCTGAACCTGGCCTCAGGGGGAGGAAGGGCGAAATCGATCCCTGAAGCAGCCGTCTCTGGCATGGCGAGGAAGCTCACACACTCCAAGCATTGAGTGGGGTCGCTCAGGCGCAAAGAGAAGAAGTGGCAAAGAACCGGACCTCCGTGATGACCCTATCAAAAGAAGCATGGGACGCGGGCCAGACCGTGGTCCTGCCGCACTCGTTGAAGATGGTGGCAAGAGCAGAACGGACCTTGCCCAAGGCCTCGGGGTTTAGTATGATAGACCGATCAACGGCGGGGGCCGCCGCAGGAAGCGAGCAGGACGAAGGCGCGGGCTTCTACCCCCTTTCTTTCTTCGTTGGCACCATGGCAATGGGAAGGGGAGAGAGTTCGAGTTGGATTGGAGGAGGAAGTTGGAGCCAGAGGAAGAAGGAAGGGCAGGAAGCGCGTGGACGGTAAAAGGGGAATAGTTATGTGCAACCACGGGTCCGCCTAGCCGGGCGTATAATGAAGCATCATGGGAAGCGGAGACGCCCACATCCAATCAACCACCATGTGGCGCCCAAGGCCACTGGCTATTGGGGCCCGCGGCGCTTCACTCTTGCCCCTTCGCTTCTCTGCTAGGCCAAGTCCTGGCGCGCCTTGGGCCTGTGGGCTACTGTCGGCGTTCTAGGAATGGGGGTCCCCAGACTTGCCTGCCTGCGGCCTGCGGGGTGGCTCAAGTGGGGCCCCAGTGCAGCCCAGCTTCATCATCTCAAGCTCAAGACCCTCGCGAGGGGCCAAGCCTCGCGGGGCGGACGACGGGAGGCTTCCTCAGGAGCAGCCTCATCAGGCGGGCTCGCGAGGGGGTGGAGAGATCAAGGCAGGGCACCTCGCGAGGAGCCCGTGACACAAGCCATGACGATCAAGACTAGGTGGGCGCCAGGCGGGCGTTGGCCTGCGCAGTGCCCTTGTTTCCCCTAGGTGCAAAGGGGGCAAGCACAAGCCAAAGCATCGGGCAAAGGTTACCATTTCGGTGCAACAAGACCAAGAACAGCAGAACGGCAGGATGGAAGTCATCATGGAGCCCAGGACGGCGTCACCGCCAGAGTCTTTGGCAGTCGAAGACCAAGTTTAGTCAGGATAAGTGTACTAGATGTTCCCCTTGAAAATTGCCAATTGTTGGCGCCCTTCTCGCTCATTATTTGGGAAGAGGCCCAGGGCCTCCCTCTATAAATAGGACTAGCCACCACAGTAAAAAGGTATCGGATCCAGATTGCGCATAGACTAGAGAGAGGCGATTGAACTCACCCAAGCAGTTCATCGCACCAGCTCAAGAACAGCCTCTCGCAAGGCTATTCTCCCTTTGTATTATTCATCATCAGCCCCTGAGGCAATCCACCACACCACACACCGGAGTAGGGTATTACACCACAATGGTGGCTTGAACCAGCATAAACCTCGTGTCCCTTGTGTGTTCTTCTTTCTAGTCTAGATTCCTTGTGAGCCTTCGAGACGCGAGTTGGTAGGGGAAAGATCTTCGTGCGCACCCCAGAGTTCGAATCTCAAGGGTCTGCCGGAACCCGAAATCCGACAGTTACGACACTAGTTTCACATACTAGCAGCACTAATCGGTGTGTACGTGCAATGCACGTTAATTTGGAAGTATATTAAGTGCATGCGGATATTAAGTAGGATATTATTTGCGTGTTATTATGCGATTAGCACTATTTTTGGCATGAAATTGACTGTACGCTAAACGTGTTGAGCGCTCGACATTGAAGCAGTCTAGGTCGTTGGATGACAAGGAATACATGTAGCTTGATGATGTTTTATATTTAATTTGATACGGCTCTAGCAGAACATTCAATCGATCAAACCATAGATTTCGTTCAGTCTGACTCCTACTTTAGATTATACGACGATCGATATAAAATAAATGGAAATGATAAATGTTCGGATTTTAAGCATGGCAGTCCGAATGTTTTTCATGGCAAATTTAGATTACGCGGCGGCAGCGGGGGCATCTTGCAGTGGGAAGCGGCTCCTCTGTCGTGCTCTGTGTGTCGTCGAGTCACTGACCGATGGCGACGGCGGCGTCTTGCGCCGTTCTTGGCGTACTCCTGGACGTTCGCCTAGCTTCAAGGAAGGCCAAAATGTTCTGGACTTCGGAGCGAGTCAACTGACGGGCGGAGGCGACTGGCATTGGTGCAGCGGCCATCCATGCCGCTGAGGGGGGCACTGGCACCCACGCGGGGACATGCACTGTCAATGGCGCGGCGGAGACATTCGTGTGCACGGGCATCGGCATGGGCGCGCACGTTAGTGCACGCGCAGGTGTATGCACTGGCTAGTGGTGCACGGGCACTGGAACGGGCATGTGCGTTAGTGCACACGCAGGCGCATGCGCTGGCAGGTGCACGGGCGCGTGAAAGTCGGCGGGGGCCTCGTGGAACCCTGTGGCATCAAGCTCGGCGACAATGTGCGGCTCCCAGCCCATCAATGCCACGGGGATGGGCGCTGGCGCAGTCGGGGCGATGGGAGACGGAACAGGAGCGGGGACAGGCGCGGCGTCTTCCCTCAAGGCCAGTTCAAGCTCGTCCCAAAGTGCCTTATGTTCTTGAGACTCCGGCTGGGTGTCTTCCTCAGGAAACTGGAAGACTAAGGGCAGACCATCGTGATGCGGCATGGCGTACGTTTAGGTCAAGCTAGTTGGAGGTAGACGACAGGAGAATCGGAGAGCAAGAGAGAAGATTGTAGCAATACCGGGTAGTGCGAGGTTGATTTTAAACGGCGGCGCCAGCGACATTAAAACTGGGAGCAATTGGGATGAAGGCGGGCGGCGGAGCCTAGTCAAAGGGCTCGCTCTCGTTGAGCCTGCACAGCGGTCTGCTCGCACACCTCCCTGTCAGCCGGCGCACGGTCTGCTAGAACGCCTCCCGTCGACTCACATGCTTGCTCGGACGGCACCTGCCGATGAGAAGCGGGACTCGTGGCGGCACGTAAACACCCACGGTTTCAATAGTGAAAGCGTTCGCCTTAACGTGACAGGTCTTTGTTCCAAAATACCTTGGCTCTTCATTTGTGCAACTTGTCATAAGCAGCTTGTCTCAAATTAAAGAAAAAAAATTATGAAGTAATATTTGTGCCATATCACGTGACCATGCTCAGTTTCAAGAATTTACGGTCACTTTTGGAATTTCTGAAATTTAAGATCCAGGTTTCGAAACAATATCATAACCTGCATCATGCAATAAATTTTCAAGCCATACATCTGTCCTGTTGTATTTCTTAAGAAAGGATTTGGTCAAACATTTTGCTTAGTTAGACTTCAAACAAGTTATAAATGCAGAGTAAAAGGATAATCCCTCCGTACCAGTGCATTGCCTGATATATTAACTCAAGTACTAGGCACGAACAAACGGGCTCAATTCTATGCTCATCCTGGTGTAGTAGTAGTAGTACTAGGCAATGCAGTTGAGGGGTGACCTTGGCGAGCGGCGACCGAGGGAATTGAACCGTGCTCGGCACGGTAGGTAACATTGTCTAGTTACTAAAGCATCCCTCCGTTGTTCATCGGTAGTCATGATGGATCGGGGACATGAGGGGAATTTCCTAGGGCGGGAATTCTGGCCGCCAGATATTTCGACTCGAAACGCTGAGGCTCGACTGGTTGGGGTTGCCTAATGTGCGTACCACGCACGCCACCAGAAGGACACGCTCCCGTTTTTTAGGATCAACACAAGCCAAGGTCTGGCTGGTACACCGTTGGGTCCTACCATTCGAGAATACAAAAGGAACCTTTTAAATTGCTGAATGAATCTATGTGTATTACAATACCCGTATTTTCCTTGCAAATACTAATCTCAACGTGGTAATTGATTTATGACGAGTTGTTAAATTAGAGTGAGTTTGTGATATAGTGATCTCAACGTGGATTTCACATTTCATGGTATCCCTATTAAGTTTATCAATGCAAATTAAAATTTAAAAGATGAACAATATGGAGGTGAAAACTTTGTATGTATCAAGCATATGACCACACACACACAGAGACACACACGCACGAACACAGCAACAATCCAATAAGTATAGTGCATCTATTTTTCCAAACCATGCATGTATGACACGAATTCAAAAATACTCCTTCTATTCCTAAATATAGTCTTTTAGAGATTTCAACAAGTGACTACATATGGAGCAAAATGAGTGAATCTACACTTTAAAATATGTCTATATGCATCCGTATGTGCCAGTCCATTTGAAATCTCTAAAAAGACTAATATTTAGAAACGAAGGGAGTAAAATGTAAGACATGCATGGTCCTCAGTTCAATATTTAAAATGAACATGAAATTGAAACATGAATATTAAGTCTAGTACTACAGTACATGCAAATGTTGTGTTTAGGTGGAGCTATGATTGTCGGGGGTCAACCCCTCGACCTTAGATAAAATTGTGAAGCTCTATTTAGGGTTGTTTAGATTATATTTGTCCCCACCCTCCCAACCACCGATTGGTCTCCTCACCGGGAGAATATCATGTGCGCCCATACCTTAGATGCTATATGCCGATACGAGTTGCTTGGAGCTTGTAGATCTGAGATATAGCAGCTCACATGATGTCTTATATTTTTACAGGAAACCTTGATGAGTTTGAGAATTGCACACAATTTGTACAAAAACTACTCAGATGCCTTTGGATCCCATATCCAACGACCTCGAAGCTCGTATCACCATAGCATATAAAATGAAGGAGGACATCATATTCTCCAGTATGTAAGAATATCATGTGCTACCACACCTTAGATGCTTTGGTGATACAAGCTCTTCGGAGCTATTGGATTTGTGACCCAACACCTCCTCGGTGGTTCGAATGGTTTTTTGCAGAAAAGCCCCCAAAGAGTCCGGCCACAGCTTACAAGCACAAAGACTACTCAGATGCCATTGGATCTCAGATCAAACGACCTCGAAGCTCGTATCACCGTAGCATCCAAGCTGCGATAGCACCTTATGTTTTCTCGCACGGGAGAATATGAGGTGCTCCCGCACCGTAGATTCTATGGTGATACAAGTTCACGGAGATCTAACGGCCCACAGTAGGAGGTTTGAATGTTTTTGCAATATACAACTGAGAGAGTTTGGGAAATGCGCAGAAAGTACAAGTACTATGCATGTGCCATCTGATCACTGATCATACGACCTAGATGCTCATATCACCGTAGCGGGTAATTAAGCTACAGGGAGCACCTAATATGAGCAACGGGGAGCCGTTGGATCCAAGATGCAGCGGCACACACGAGGCCTGAATGTTTTATTTGCAAAAAAAAAACCTTTGGAGAGTTTGGAAATTGCACATAATTACAAAGACTACTCCCAAGCCATTGGATCTCACTTCCAATGGTGTAAAAACTCGTATCACCATAGCATCTAAGCTGCGGGGTGGATGTGATATTCTATGTCGTTGTCATTTTTGTTTGTAAACTTGCAAAATATGTGTAACTCGTGTCGTTACTTGTCTAACCGTGCAAAGTGTTTGTTCAAAAAAAACCATCCTACACTGAAATATCAGAACAACACATGGGGGTCCCACTTGTCATTAATCAAATTTGGACCTATGTCAGGACCCCGACTCGATGTCACATCGATCTAGCCGGTAACACCTCATATCACTTTGCGGCCTCACGCACGGTATCCCCATGGGTGTCGCCTTACCTTTGCCCGGGACCGTTTGCGCCTTTTGGCTCACGTATATGATAGTGTCGCTAGCATCCATATGATAAGGAGCCCGGGCTGACATGACTAGTCGTGAACCCAAAGTGGCACAGACTTACAGGGACAGGCATTCATGACCCAGCTTCGAACATGTCGGTCATCAGCAAGTGGGTCCGGGCTGTAGCACTGGGCTAGCAGGACTCCGGTAAACCGGGCTGTAGCGGGCTAACAGGACTCCGGTACTCAAAGCGTGACATTTCCCCGAAGGGACAGACACAGGAACGAAGAAGGACACATGCCGGCCAGCCTAAGTGTTCCAGAGCAGTAGCAAGCTACCATGGCTCAGCGGTAACACTAGGAGACATTTCCCGGTAAGAGAGGCTACTAAAGATAAACAACTAGATAGTCAGATCCCACACATACCAAGCATTTCAATAACATACACACAATATGCTCGATATGTGCAATACAACATGGCATCACAAAATGACTCTACGACTCAAGTAGTTTATTCAATAGGCTCCGAGGAGCGAGATATTACAAACATGGGTCTCATGACCCAACAATCAGAGCATACAAGTCAAAGCACAAGCGGAAGCTATCATGTCTGAGTACAGACATCTATAAATGAAAAAGGCTGAGAAGCCTGACTATCTACCAGATCCTGCCGAGGGCACAAGATCGTAGCTGAGGTAACAAGCTAAATGTCGAAGTCCATGCGGAACTACTAGCGAGACCGAAGTCTCTCTGCAAAAACATAAAATAGGCAAACGTGAGTACAAATGTACCCAGCAAGACTTACATCAGAACTATCTACATATGCATCATTATCAACAAAGGGGATGGTGGGGTTTAACTGCAGCAAGCCAGCTTTGACTCGGTGGCTATCCTAAACTACGACTGCAAGCGACTCTTTGAGGTGGCGCACACGAGTCCACATATTCACCATATCAATACACCACTATGGATCCACTCCCGTCTCCCTACGAGAATGCCATCCATAGCACTCACGCTTATCTTGCGTATTTTAGAGTATCCACTTTCACTTGTCTATGAACTGATATAAGCAACCCAGAAGTCCTTCTCCGCGGACACGGCTATTCGAATAGATGATGTTAACCCTGCAGGGGTGTACTTCTTCACACACGCTCTCACCACTTACCGTCGTTTACACGACATGTACTCGGCAACCTTCAAGCGGAAGCCCAACGTGGGTGTCGGCCACGGCCTACCTAAACACTCAAGTCTCTAGTCCAGGTTTATCGCCTATTCGGGTTCCATCCATGAGGAGATCCGGCCGGAGTTTCGCTCACAGCCCCAAACGATGTGTACAGGGTTCCGTGACACCAAACGAGCGCCCGGTTTACCCGGCCACGTGCCTACCGCATCACAGCCCACCCCTACGGTCAGCGCTGCGCACGGCCTCCAGCATACTACAAACACCAGAAACTACTTGCAACTCCTGGACAGAGGACAAGGGTGATTAAGAAGCCGAGAGGGTCCATTGGTTTCGGGCCCAATGCGTGGTAGTAGCTGGATCATGGATCACAAACACAGAACTCAGTTCCTGAGGACGGCTGCAATGAGACAACCCACCATGTACTCCTACATGGCCTCTCACCGCTACCTTTACCAAATCGTGTTCACACACTTAGCTCACACACAGTAGGACATGTTCACACGCCTCTGATTCATCCCCGATGAATCAGACCTGACTCAACTCTAAGCAGTAGCAGGCATGACAACAAACATAAATGAGTAGGCACATCAGGGCTCAAACAACTCCTACTCATGCTAGTGGGTTTCATCTATTTACTGTGGCAATGACAGGTCATGCAAAGGATAAAGGGGTTCAGCTACCGCAGCAAGTAATAGTTGAATCGTTGTTGTCCTAATGCAGTAAAAGAGAGCAGGAGCGAGAGAGTGGGATTGTATCGAAATGAACAAGGGGGTTTTTCTTGCCTGGCACTTCTGAAGATAACATTGAGTCTTCATCGGTGTCAACGATCACATCATCGGTATCACGTCTATCGAGGGGGGACAAATACCGGCAACACAGAAGGGAACACAATCAATGCAATGCACAATATGATGCATGATCATGACATGGCAAAAAGAATGTGTTTTGGGCTAATGCAACTAGCAACAGATTAAATGAAGTTGGTTTGAATATAAAATTCAAATTCAAACTCCATATGTGATTAATTAAATGCCATTTAAATGATTTGTGCTAAACAGCAGCTATAAGTTGTTCTGACATGCATGAAAATGGTACAGATGGATTCCTTGAATTTTTCTGATAATTTTTCATATATAATTTATTTAATTTGGAGTTACGGTTGAATTTCTATGAATTTTAGAAGTTTTAGGCATTTTCTGGAATTTCCTGAATATTTAGAATTAAAATAATTCCAGAAAATGAATTATGGCGTCAGCATGACCTCATGCTGACCTCAGCAGGTCAACGGGCGGTCCAGGTCAAACCTGACGTGTGGGGTCCACACGTCAGTGACACAGGGGCTAATCCCGCGTTGACCCGGGCTTTGACCCGCTACGGGGCCCACTGTCAGTGCCACGGGGTTAGTTTAACAGGGTCATTAGTGCTAATTAGGCGTGCCACATCGGGAGTCGCCGGAGTTTCGCCGGCGGCGACCATTCCGCACGGCGGGGGAACGCCGGACTTGCGCTAGGGGCATCGGATCGACGCGCCAAGGGCACCAGGAGGTAGCCCGCGCCCGTGCGCATCTAGGGGGACCAACGGGAGGTGCGGGGGTGGCCGGGGTTCGCCGGAATGGAGCCCGAGGCGGTGGCCGGAGCTCGGGGTTTCGCGGGATCGGCGCTGCAGTGCACGGGAGGACGAATGGTTAAGTGCTTTGGGTTCCTGAGGTTGCGGTGAGCACGCGGGTGGGCTCAGGAGCGAGCTGCGGTGGCTGTGGCCACGGCCACGCCATGGCCGGCGGCGAGGAGCAATCGGCTCCGGTGAAAAGGCGGCTAGGGTACAGGAACGAGCGCGAGGAAGAGGGGGAATGGAAGAGTAGCTCACAGGGGTTGCGACGGTGGCCTCGGGGAGCTCGGGGAGGCACCGGAGCTGACGAATTTGACGAAGATGGCCGGCGGTCCCGAGGTTGAAGAAGACGGCGGTGGCGACGTTGCAGGGGCTCCCGCGGTGCGCTTCTCGGTGAGGAGGAAGAGGTGGTCGAGGCGGATCTCCTGGGTACTTCGGGTGGCAGCGAGGAACACGGTGGCTACGGCGAACGGCGTCGGCGACGACGAGCTCCGCTCGGGCGCGTGCAGGGAGGAAAACAGAGGAGGGAACGGGGTCCAGGGGAAGAGAGGGGAGGTGCAGGGGGTCGAGGCGTCTCCGTGGCGTCGCGAGGGAGTCGGGGAGGCTGCCACGGCGAAGCAGGAGGTGGCCGGAGCTCTTCGGGCGCGCGCCACGCCTCGCCTCTGCCTACTGGCAGAGGAAGAAGAGGACAAGGGGGGGAGGTGGGCTGGCCAGGTGGCCGGGCTGCTAGCTGGGCCGGTCAGGTGAGGCCCAGGTGGGCTTGGTAGGCGCCAGGTAGCTTACTCTCTCTCTCTCTTTCTGTTTCTATTCTGTTTTATATTTTTCTTCTGTTTTTGTTTTATTTAAATTATTTTGCCACTGTTTTGAATTTTAAAATAGTTCAAACAATGCCAAAAACTCCTCTGAATATTTTATATTGCTAGATGGACTTTTCCAAAAGCTTATAAAATATTTCAGGGGTATTTAAATTATATTCTAATTATATGAATATAATTCAAATTCAAATAGCTAGTGATTTAAATTCAAAGTCCCAAAAATAAATCCTTAAAAATGTTCAATATTTTGGTTGGGACCAGAACCCTTACCAAAAATTATCAAACATTTAAGAGGAGCACTTTGGAGCAATGAATGAGATTTCTAGGGTTTTTGCCCCTCTTTTATTTAGGGTTTTGAGGCTTCCAATATTCCTCAATTCAAGTTTCAAAAAATATAGACATGATGCACACATGAGCTAGCCTAGAGCACTACCAGCAGCTAGGGATGTGACAACTCACCCCCACTAAACAAGAATCTCGTCTCGAGATTCAAGCGTAGGGTAGGATAAAGGGGAAACGCAAACTAGTACAATCTTCACGATCCAGGTTGCACTTCAAATGAACATTGATTTGAACACCATCTTTGTCTTGTCGTCTTGCTTTGAGAACTTCAGCTAATCATGACAAGAAGAGGAAAGGAAAACTCTAAAAGGATCGGTCTTCTCGAAGGTCGAACAACTCAGGACTAACTCACGGAATGAGACTTAGAACCATCTCTCGGGTTGAGACACGAGATACACATCAAAAGGGGTGGAAAGAAACGGATGACGAAGGTTCACTAGGTAGACAATAATTCCACACTTAAGAAGGTGGTAATCGATTGTTAACGTAGCGAGGAGCTGAATTGCCATGATACCACGACGAAACATCCTGGAGGAGGGTGATCGTAGGGTATTATCTTAAGTGGCAAAAAGAATTACCTTTGATTCAAAGATCATTGAAACTCTTCATACCAGCATAAGGCAATTCACAACGATCGTTTGGAGGGGGTCGGTAGAATGGCATACTCGGACTTGGATGATGTGGATTACCTTGTTGAAGACAACGTAATGGATGAATTTCCTTATCACCGGAGATGGAAGAGACCCATGGTAGAATGGCACATTGGTGGTGCAAGCTGGGAACAGAATGCAAATGCTGGGAATGATTCTGGTAACTGGGGAAGAACCCAACAAAAGAGAGTGGATTCACTGTTTGAAAGGGTCATAGCATTGCCGAGGAAACTGAGAGCAATCTCGGTTAGTGCCGATGATAACACGTAGCGCTTGTGCGTGCTCTCAAGAACTTGAGCATTTCCACATTCATCAAGGTTTTACCAACATCCGTGTCAAGGATCCTGGCAACACAACTTGCTACCATGATGAATGGTGATGGAGGATGCAGATGCAAAGGAAGATAATACCTTCTCAGATTTCACCTTAGCGAGGCCAAGGAAATAAAATCTGGATGATCGACCGAGAGACATTTAGCACTCCGCTTCTAATGTTCTCCTTGATGTGCTAGGGTAACCCATTCATAGATATGGTTTGATATCTAGAACATCAAGTAAAGGTCGGACTTCGGGAGCAATAGAATCCATAAGAAACAGTTACGGAGGTAAATCCTACGAAATCCTTATGGGGAGGTGGCCAACTTCCTCAACAAGATACTACAATGATAGGTCTTCCGGCTGGGTGTGTTGGCCACGACATCCACTTTACCGGTTGTCGAGGGACCAATATTATAGTTCTTGGGAAATGTTCCAATCATCATATCTGCCTGAGATTCAGATCTGGTTGGTGTCAGGATATTCCAGACTCATCGAGTCTAGGAAGAAAAATGAAAGTTTGCAACACAAATCGACGAGATGACGTTGCGGGATTCTCGGGAGATGAACTATCATAGCAAGCTCCAAAACATGAGCTGGTTCTGCTACAAACATGTGAACACGTTGTCCCAGACAAACAGGATCACGTGGTAGTCTTATAATAAAACACTTCCGAGTTCAGGTGGGGAACCATCAACGAGGATATCAAAATCCTTGCATAAGGTATACTCTTAAGAAGGAACTTCTTCTCCTTGAACAAATCAATCAGTGGCTTGGTGTGCTAGGATATACGTATGGAATGAAGATGATCAGTCTAACAGACCACAGAATTCTTCGCACGTGCATGACCGACTTGGGATGATTCCAAAGGAGCAAAAACAAACTTTCTCGAATTCACGACGGCAACTTACATCAAAATGCACGTGAATCAAAGGAAGTCACTCCTTCCATCAAACAAGTACTTCATGAGCTAGCATGAAGAAAATGCTTTCAAAAGTTTCCAACACTAACTTAATGTTCAACAACATCATGGAGGAGATAAGGATGTTGTCAATGGGCTCAACAACAACTCATCGGAATTTCCATATCACTGAACTTCCACCATCGTGTGAACACGGTGATAGCATTGGTCAGACCCAAAAGATATAATGGTGTATGCTCGAGGGATCAACCACGAGGAAGACAACATTACGAACATCGTTGGTTCTGACTTGATTTGACGATAGCCCACACTCAAATCAAAGGATTGATAAGACAATAGGTCCAGCAACTGATCACAGGGACCAATCGATGAAGATATCATCTTTCTTCAACACACACTACACAAGAATATCCCTTTGGAACGAACTAAGTCAGGCAAGCTTTTATCTTCCAACTCTCCAAGTTGTTGTCTAGCTTAACCAACTAGCTCCGGGATAACCAACACAGATTCTTGGAGAAAGGTGGTTCACAAGAAACCAACTTGATCACGGGCTCAACATAGCGGTCAGGTGACAACCTGGTAATACTTCCGAGAAGATCTTCGGAAATCACGAACCACCGATATGTTACTAAGCTCGAGAACAATCTTGCTTTTCAGGGCAAGATGATATGATCAAATGAGCGAGGACTTGACAAAATCCTAACTCATCAATCAAAGAGTGCACCAGGAAATAAGGACTAGGTAGCACGATCAATCTTAGAGGGATGATTCAAAAACCAACATGCTAAGATTGAAATTATTATCCTTTAACTACCAAGCAACGAGGTTGCTGGGAGTATTGATTTCACACATCACAATTCATTTGTCGGTATTCCGGTTGCATCAACACGATGGCCGAGGAATGACTAATGATGGTGAGAAGTATTACTACGTCAAAATTCATGAGAGTTGGTGTAGTTCTCGTGACAATTCTGACATAAAGGGGTTAATACTCCAAGGTAGAACAGAACCAAAAGCTGGATTGGCATTTGATCTGCGGAATACAACTACTTTGACCCCATCCTAGATATGGAAGAGGTACTGGAGTTTGTTTCTCCTAGTCATTCCGCGATAGAATGGCTTGACGGACCACAAGAGTAATAGGCATCGATAGACAAACGCACGCATACTCTTGACTATCAATTGATAGACGAGGGTCAGAATGCAACTAAAGAGAGACAAATCAAAAGAACATATAATATTTCTGAGTTGTGGATGCATAAAGTAGTTTGTCGAACCAAGTTCAACATATTTCTTCCGGATAACCCATGCAGAAAAGTAGAACTGGCAGAGTCACAATATAGCATGGAGAACTCATCGACAGCACTCTTGGTGTCATCTTTTGGTTCAGAAGAACTTCTGCCAAGAATGGTTCATGGTAATTGGAAGAAGGATGTACCACGAACCTCGAGGACTATCGCAAAGGTTACTAATATCCTAAAGGAACTAGCAACACTATCATCATGATGTAAGTAGGGTGAATATCGGGTTTAAGAACCCAGGAATAGAATACCTACTACTAAGTAGCATCACGGGATGCTTTCGAAAATGATGGCCAGAATCATCACACTGGGAACACAAATCATGGCTAAATTACTAGATGATCCCCTAAGACACCTAGGGTCATAGTAGTAACTCCAACATAATGTCAAGGCAATAGAATACCTCAACTCAACAATTAGTGTGATTGAGCTGGCATAAAGGAACATCGAAACCAGAGGGAAAGGATTTTGCAAATGCATCAGACTATTTAGAAACCTGGAATGACTCGGACAGCATAACGGCTGTAAATGCTCAGAAAAGATTTGAGACATTCACAAAAATGGTGGCATAACCACTCAGAAGCACAATATCAAGGTCTCGAGATCAATAGTTAACATACAGAAGTAGAAACTGAACTCAAGCTTAGAACCATCAATCCTACAAGTCTGCAGATTAGTAACACGTGATCCTGATAGAAAGAAGAGATAGCCTAGTTTCTTAATCCCCGTAGAAGATAAGATGATGACTCAGATCAGAAGGGCATAAGGTATAAGGAGTAAAAAGAGTCTTACGTTCCATCCCACAATCAATTCCCTTATATAACTAAAGAATTTCTAGACTCAACTTCGACCGGTTTGGCTTGGTAATCCTACAGGCAGTCAAGCTCTGATACCAACGCTGTCAGGACCCCGACTCGATGTCACATCGATCTAGCCGGTAACACCTCATATCACTTTGCGGCCTCACGCACGGTATCCCCACGGGTGTCGCCTTACCTTTGCCCGGGACCGTTTGCGCCTTTTGGCTCACGTATATGATAGTGTCGCTAGCATCCATATGATAAGGAGCCCGGGCTGACATGACTAGTCGTGAACCCAAAGTGGCACAGACTTACAGGGACAGGCATTCATGACCCAGCTTCGAACGTGTCGGTCATCAACAAGTGGGTCCGGGCTGTAGCACTGGGCTAGCAGGACTCCGGTAAACCGGGCTGTAGCGGGCTAACAGGACTCCGGTACTCAAAGCGTGACATTTCCCCGAAGGGACAGACACAGGAACGAAGAAGGACACATGCCGGCCAGCCTAAGTGTTCCAGAGCAGTAGCAAGCTACCATGGCTCAGCGGTAACACTAGGAGACATTTCCCGGTAAGAGAGGCTACTAAAGATAAACAACTAGATAGTCAGATCCCACACATACCAAGCATTTCAATAACATACACACAATATGCTCGATATGTGCAATACAACATGGCATCACAAAATGACTCTACGACTCAAGTAGTTTATTCAATAGGCTCCGAGGAGCGAGATAATACAAACATGGGTCTCATGACCCAACAATCAGAGCATACAAGTCAAAGCACAAGCGGAAGCTATCATGTCTGAGTACAGACATCTATAAATGAAAAAGGCTGAGAAGCCTGACTATCTACCAGATCCTGCCGAGGGCACAAGATCGTAGCTGAGGTAACAAGCTAAACGTCGAAGTCCATGCGGAACTACTAGCGAGACCGAAGTCTCTCTGCAAAAACATAAAATAGGCAAACGTGAGTACAAATGTACCCAGCAAGACTTACATCAGAACTATCTACATATGCATCATTATCAACAAAGGGGATGGTGGGGTTTAACTGCAGCAAGCCAGCTTTGACTCGGTGGCTATCCTAAACTACGACTGCAAGCGACTCTTTGAGGTGGCGCACACGAGTCCACATATTCACCATATCAATACACCACTATGGATCCACTCCCGTCTCCCTACGAGAATGCCATCCATAGCACTCACGCTTATCTTGCGTATTTTAGAGTATCCACTTTCACTTGTCTATGAACTGATATAAGCAACCCAGAAGTCCTTCTCCGCGGACACGGCTATTCGAATAGATGATGTTAACCCTGCAGGGGTGTACTTCTTCACACACGCTCTCACCACTTACCGCCGTTTACACGACATGTACTCGGCAACCTTCAAGCGGAAGCCCAACGTGGGTGTCGGCCACGGCCTACCTAAACACTCAAGTCTCTAGTCCATGTTTATCGCCTATTCGGGTTCCATCCATGAGGAGATCCGGCCGGAGTTTCGCTCACAGCCCCAAACGATGTGTACAGGGTTCCGTGACACCAAACAGGCGCCCGGTTTACCCGGCCACGTGCCTACCGCATCACAGCCCACCCCTACGGTCAGCGCTGCGCACGGCCTCCAGCATACTACAAACACCAGAAACTACTTGCAACTCCTGGACAGAGGACAAGGGTGATTAAGAAGCCGAGAGGGTCCATTGGTTTCGGGCCCAATGCGTGGTAGTAGCTGAATCATGGATCACAAACACAGAACTCAGTTCCTGAGGACGGCTGCAATGAGACAACCCACCATGTACTCGTACATGGCCTCTCACCGCTACCTTTACCAAATCGTGTTCACACACTTAGCTCACACACAGTAGGACATGTTCACACGCCTCTGATTCATCCCCGATGAATCAGACCTGACTCAACTCTAAGCAGTAGCAGGCATGACAACAAACATAAATGAGTAGGCACATCAGGGCTCAAACAACTCCTACTCATGCTAGTGGGTTTCATCTATTTACTGTGGCAATGACAGGTCATGCAAAGGATAAAGGGGTTCAGCTACCGCAGCAAGTAATAGTTGAATCGTTGTTGTCCTAATGCAGTAAAAGAGAGCAGGAGCGAGAGAGTGGGATTGTATCGGAATGAACAAGGGGGTTTTGCTTGCCTGGCACTTCTGAAGATAACATTGAGTCTTCATCAGTGTCAACGATCACATCATCGGTATCACATCTATCGAGGGGGGACAAATACCGGCAACACAGAAGGGAACACAATCAATGCAATGCACAATATGATGCATGATCATGACATGGCAAAAAGAATGTGTTTTGGGCTAATGCAACTAGCAACAGATTAAATGAAGTTGGTTTGAATATAAAATTCAAATTCAAACTCCATATGTGATTAATTAAATGCCATTTAAATGATTTGTGCTAAACAGCAGCTATAAGTTGTTCTGACATGCATGAAAATGGTACAGATGGATTCCTTGAATTTTTCTGATAATTTTTCATATATAATTTATTTAATTTGGAGTTACGGTTGAATTTCTATGAATTTTAGAAGTTTTAGGCATTTTCTGGAATTTCCTGAATATTTAGAATTAAAATAATTCCAGAAAATGAATTATGGCGTCAGCATGACCTCATGCTGACCTCAGCAGGTCAACGGGCGGTCCAGGTCAAACCTGACGTGTGGGGTCCACACGTCAGTGACACAGGGGCTAATCCCGCGTTGACCCGGGCTTTGACCCGCTACGGGGCCCACTGTCAGTGCCACGGGGTTAGTTTAACAGGGTCATTAGTGCTAATTAGGCGTGCCACGTCGGCAGTCGCCGGAGTTTCGCCGGCGGCGACCATTCCGCACGGCGGGGGAACGCCGGACTTGCGCTAGGGGCATCGGATCGACGCGCCAAGGGCACCAGGAGGTAGCCCGCGCCCGTGCGCATCTAGGGGGACCAACGGGAGGTGCGGGGGTGGCTGGGGTTCGCCGGAATGGAGCCCGAGGCGGCGGCCGGAGCTCGGGGTTTCGCGGGATCGGCGCTGCAGTGCACGGGAGGACGAATGGTTAAGTGCTTTGGGTTCCTGAGGTTGCGGTGAGCACGCGGGTGGGCTCAGGAGCGAGCTGCGGTGGCTGTTGCCACGGCCACGCCATGGCCAGCGGCGAGGAGCAATCGGCTCCGGTGAAAAGGCGGCTAGGGTACGGGAACGAGCGCGAGGAAGAGGGGGAATGGAAGAGTAGCTCACAGGGGTTACGACGGTGGCCTCGGGGAGCTCGGGGAGGCACCGGAGCTGACGAATTTGACGAAGATGGCCGGCGGTCCCGAGGTTGAAGAAGATGGCGGTGGCGACGTTGCAGGGGCTCCCGCGGTGCGCTTCTCGGTGAGGAGGAAGAGGTGGTCGAGGCGGATCTCCTGGGTACTTCGGGTGGCAGCGAGGAACACGGTGGCTACGGCGAACGGCGTCGGCGACGACGAGCTCCGCTCGGGCACGTGCAGGGAGGAAAACAGAGGAGGGAACGGGGTCCAGGGGAAGAGAGGGGAGGTGCAGGGGGTCGAGGCGTCTCCGTGGCGTCGCGAGGGAGTCGGGGAGGCTGCCACGGCGAAGCAGGAGGTGGCCGGAGCTCTTCGGGCGCGCGCCACGCCTCGCCTCTGCCTACTGGCAGAGGAAGAAGAGGACAAGGGGGGAGGTGGGCTGGCCAGGTGGCCGGGCTGCTAGCTGGGCCGGTCAGGTGAGGCCCAGGTGGGCTTGGTAGGCACCAGGTAGCTTACTCTCTCTCTCTCTCTTTCTGTTTCTATTCTGTTTTATATTTTTCTTCTGTTTTTGTTTTATTTAAATTATTTTGCCACTGTTTTGAATTTTAAAATAATTCAAACAATGCCAAAAACTCCTCTGAATATTTTATATTTCTAGATGGACTTTTCCAAAAGCTTATAAAATATTTCAGGGGTATTTAAATTATATTCTAATTATATGAATATAATTCAAATTCAAATAGCTAGTGATTTAAATTCAAAGTCCCAAAAATAAATCCTTAAAAATGTTCAATATTTTGGTTGGGACCAGAACCCTTACCAAAAATTATCAAACATTTAAGAGGAGCACTTTGGAGCAATGAATGAGATTTCTAGGGTTTTTGCCCCTATTTTATTTAGGGTTTTGAGGCTTCCAATATTCCTCAATTCAAGTTTCAAAAAATATAGACATGATGCACACATGAGCTAGCCTAGAGCACTACCAGCAGCTAGGGATGTGACAACCTAAAACTAACAAATCTGAAAGATGAGATTCGAACTGGCAACCTGGACTACAAAGTGTAAGTCGATAGCCCGAAACAACAACGGTTGTTGGCTTTGTCCCATAACTTGGTTTTATACAGTATTACGTTGAGTAGAGTAGAGGGAGTGCCTCGTCAACACGTGCATGACCGTTGACTCACTTACTGGTGGGTGCCAGGTCTGCGATCTCTCTCTTCTCTCCATCGTTTAACCTTTGCACGGGCACACACGAAGAGCGGCGCTAGCTAGCCGTGGTGTCATTACAACTAAAAAAAGCTTGGAAAATAGAAGAATTGCCTACAAAAAGAGACGTTGTGGCTGGTCGAGACGGAGCTAATCACATCTATCCTCCATGCCACGTTAGCATGATGAAGTTGTGTGGCTAGTGGGGTGTTTTCAACCGACTGGCTGGGTCCCGAGGTCGAACCATAGGTACTAGAGTACGTCTGATACAATATATTTTTACACGCACATTTTTCCTCCATGCTGAGACATGGCACACCCTAGCGCGCGGTTTCGGGGTCCTCCCGGGTGGTGCACGCATATATTCTTCCTGATGTGGGATGCCCTATTGCGCGTTTTCTGGGTCCTCCTCGGTCATAGCGCCGAAGCAAGTAAATGAGTCATCAAATCATGAAAGACAACCTTTCCCGCCGAGTACATCAGTGAAGCACGGTGGCTAGCTAGTTGGGCTAGTTCGACCGATTAGCTAGGCCGCTGCCACATTTGTTTTTTCACCCCTTTTTTTATCTACTTGCCGGCAGGTAAATTTAAATATCCACTGCGGCGTTGCTCTGCTGTTTGGATGCGGCAGGATTTTTAATTTTTTGATTGACGGGAGCAGGCGCGGCAGGATTTTTAATTTTTTGATTGACGGAGCAGGCGCGACAGCAATTAGTCACGATGACTCCGCCTGTAAAACCCACAGCTCCCTGATGTGACAAGTCATCAACTAGTGTTTTACCATGGTGAAAACCAAAAGATTCCCCGCTCCTCGGCTGGCTCCCTCCGCCTTCCCGTAGATTGCATTGCCTTTCAGCCGTGAGGCGCCTGACACAGGAGCTCCAGGCCAAGGATGCGGAGGTCAGGGCCAAGGACATGGAGCTCCGTGAGCTCAAGGAGGAGAGGAGTGCCATGCTCCTCCGTTATGGGCGGGAGTTCACAGAGCTTCAAAAGCGGCAGGTGTCCACCACAAAGATGCTCGAGGCGTCGGCGGTGTTGCTGCAGAAAGCGGGAGATATGATAGGCCAGCAGGGGAGCAGGCTGGAGCGCGAGCGGGCTGATCGTGATGAGGTGCAGGATCGCCTCAGCCACTTGGTGAATCAAGTTGCCACGCACGTGTTGCGGATGCACGATGCCTATCGTCGTGCTAGCGCAACCATGCCGGCCGTCGGGCTAAACCCATTCAACCACCCGGTTGACTTCAACAAGCTGCGGCTTCCTAACCTGGTCTCCTTCTTCACCTATATCTCCGAGGAGCTGAGCCGTCTCTGCGCGATGGTGGGGGCGGAGCTGGACAAGGAAGGGTTGCGGGTTGCCGTCGCCATTGCCGGGCGAATCCTTTCAGGGCTCCGTCACTGGAATCCATTCGTGCCATTGGACGCCGTCTTTGACGAGCTGGCTCCCGTCGACCGGGAGCGGGCTCTGCGGCTGGTTGCACCCTAGATCACCAACATCGTGCGCCTCGAGAAGCAGAGGGACTTCGGTGGTGTTTAGGCAACCTCTACATGGGCATGTCCATGCCTCGGCGCAACATGACCGTTGGATCAAACTCAGACGGTGCAGATCAGTCACTGTAGCACAAAGTGTGTGGGTGTGTTTGGTTGCATTCTCATCTCAATATAGTTGTTTCCTCTTTGTGTATTTGTGTTAACCTACTATTGTGGACTCATGCACCCTTCATGCACTCTGCCAAACACCCAAAAGTGGGTCGAGAAGGGAACTTTTGCTCCCATCCCATGCACCCTTCATACACGCTGCCTAACACTATTCGTGCTTCATATGGTTCATGTTTCATGGAGTACTGTAGCACCGTACTCTTCGTGCGCTGTAGACCTAGTTCTTTTAACTTTGATCTCACCGTTCATTCTCGACCAGACAGTCGAAAAAGCGGTACTATGTTACTACATTACTGTTCATATAGCTGACATGCGCACAACATCATTTGTTATCGTCATATCTTACTACACTAGCAACAAGATTATGTAGTACGGATGTATGAACCACTGCACATGCCTAGTAGTAGGAGCACTGTGTATGTTCAAGTGGCTGCTGTGTTTCACACTCCTCCGTCGTAAGAGTGGAAACACTTGCTGTAATCATTTCTTTCTTCAGAAAAACAGTGGACACACTCTACCGTGCGGATCCTCCTCCAGCCATGCACTAAATTACTCACTTTCGCCGACGTGTGGGACAACCAGCATCTAGGTCCACCAGCCATGCACTAATTACTCCGTAGTAGAGTGATGGTAGACTACCCCGATCGAAGCACCGTAGTAATGCCCAATGAGCTGTCAAAGCACAAAAGCCCCTCCTTTCCAGCAGTAAGTTGGACGGACGAAGCAACCATCATTTCACTCTTCTCTCTCAGCTTCCTCTCTTGAAGAAAACCCCCACTCGCTTCGCTTCTCCCTCATCTCTTTCCTCATTTCACTCTTCTCTCTCAGCTTCCTCTCTTGGATGGACGCTGGAGCACCGGCCGACGTGATGTCTATGGCTCTGGCCAAAACCATCGAGGCTCATGGTACGAAGAAGCCCAAGCACCCCGCCGAGACTACCGCAGACAAGCTCAAAGCCATCGCCCTATCCAAGCCTCCCTCTCTGGGATCCCTCATTAAGCAAGTCCAGGTAATATCTCTTCTTGATGATCTTTTTCTCGATCTTGATCATGTTTTTTCATCTAACACGCAGTACTAGTACTAGTAGTACAACTTTCTGGGTGATCTTGCATGTGATTTTAGTGTGCCAAATGGCGGTTCTAAATTCCTCTTTTGACCAAAACATGTGAGAGGTTGACACTGATTTCTTATAGATTACTTTCAACTACTCCCTCTGTCCCAAATTTCTTGTCTTAGATTTGTCTAGATACATATGTATCTAATACTAAAATGTGACTTGATACATCCGTATCTAGACAAATCTAAGTTAAGAATTTTGGGACGCAGGGAGTACTTTATGAACATCAATGCTACCTTTGAAGAGGGTATATTTGCCTCAGTAACTTGTTATGGATATTGCAAGTAATCTCTCTGCTCTCATGCCTTTGAAGACATGTTCTAGTGTCTTTGTTCACTCATTTCTGTGCGTATATGTAGTCATATATGGAGTATAATATTGAAAATCAGCCTATATTTCTGAATGGAGGTAGTAATAAAATATGGTTTCTGTTTGAATTAGAACCAGGTCCGCGGTGGAGATAAAGTTCTCAGTCATGTCGTGTGAACTGGGAGACCTGAGAATGAGTTCTACTGCTAAACTATCCAGCTGATGTGTCCTTGTCGCCGTGTGTCCTGAACTAGTGTTTTCCTGTAGCATTGTTCTCAGGCGTGTTCTCGAGGATGTACTTGACCACAACAATTTCCTGGCTTTGCCTTCGATTACGAAGGGTGTGGTTCTTGTAAAGCTTCCCAACAAATTTGATGCGGCCTGTCTTCATCATCATGTTTATGAGTGGAAATACCACTCTGTTAGGTTCTCCAAGGTTGACGAGATGGTGATGGTGCATGTAGACATCTCTCACGAAGTCCATGGCCTAGGCAGTTATGCAGGGTTCATCCCATAGGTCGGTGGCAGGAAATAGTCTGCAGAGTTTAATTAGTGCAACTTCGCTGGTCTGTAGTAAGTACTATTGTTCAGTACT
This sequence comes from Triticum aestivum, assembly GCF_018294505.1. Lineage (NCBI taxonomy): Eukaryota > Viridiplantae > Streptophyta > Magnoliopsida > Poales > Poaceae > Triticum > Triticum aestivum. Next base: position 396,855,352 of record NC_057810.1, read on the forward strand.
TGATTTCTGTTTGTGAACCATGTATTGTTTATTAGTACTGCCGCTTTTGGTGTGTGGTCAGTCCTGAGAACGGTCTATGTTAATGTCTGTCCACTCAATTCAGTCTGTATATTTTGAAGTATCTAGATCATATTTTTTGTGAGGACAGTTTATCAATTATGGTTACACTCCAATATCTGTATGCATTGCAGGGTTTATCGCACCCACCAGGATTTCCAGTCCCATGGATGTTCGGTCCATACGATTTGTCACGACCTTTGGACTGTCCTGCTTGTGGGAGTAGGCGGGGCCCCTGCATGCCACCCGTAGTTGGACGATCAATCTTCTGTTTAGTACTTCAACATAGTGATTTCCTTGTAAGGATATACTCGTGTCACATCAAGTAAATCTTATTGATTTACTGTCTAAATCTTATTGATTTAATGTCATGTTTTCTTTCTTTTCCTGCAATTTTACGATGCAGGTTTTGCCATGTGACATTCATCACAGAATAAACCATTTGGTTTGCTCTACGATGGCTATTTTTGTAGGTTTCACTTCTTATGTCATGTCAGCAACAAAGGCATTGTCCATCATTTATATTACTAGAAAAAATTGGATCAGTCTGTTGTCTGAGTACAAGTTGAATCCCTATGATGAACTGCAGTTTGGTTAACAAAAACACCACAATTAGTCCTTCTCGCGTTTAAAAGAAATGAAGAAAAAAACTGGATCACGGTCACGGATCCTAGTCAAGTTAGAAAGTTGATCATAGCAGACCAGACACGATCGCCACTGTCTCGCACCTCGGTACCACCTTCAGCAATGGATCGAGCATCGGCAGTTGATCTAGCACTGACAGCGGCAGCAACTCAGTCTGATCCAGCAGAGGATTGGGCACCGACCGCGTCAGTGGATCAGGCTGATCTTCAGGAGGATCGGGCATCGACACCGGCACCTGCTCCGACACCGGCACCAGCTCTACAAGGAGCACCATCTCCGGCATCAGCAGCGGCTTCGGCACCTACACCAACACTTGCACTTGCATCTCCGGACCGTGCAACGGCAACCAAACAAGCAGTTGCACCGGCAACAAACTGGGCTGCAGTTCGCACTTCATATACCAAAGTCCTTACAAAAACCGACATGTCCACCTTCTTGGTAAGCATTGGCCGCCCAAGTGCTTCGTTCTTTATTCTTTCCATGTTGTTTCACATGATTCACTGTGTTGATCGAACTGTTTGGGTATGTCTTCTTGTTTGCAAACAGAGAATTCCTAGAGCAACGAGGGAGTCGTTCAACAATTTGGGCGACCGCGGCCAAGTTTCTCTTACCATGCGCAGCCTTGGTGTGAATGAACCTGCTCAATATATCGTAAGCAAAGGATGGTCGCATGATGATTGATGCTAAAGGATGGTCAAGGTTCAAATCTAAATCATATCTTGCGGCAGGGGATGATGTCAAAGTTGAACTTTCTCAGCAAGGAGAGCTGGTCCAAATCAACTTTGAAATTCTTTAGTGGCAGCAGCAACTGCCGAACTGATCTATCCTCCGAGAGATTTTGATGTAATAATCTGGCATGGTGAAACAAGTGTCCTGTGTGTATAAGTAGTACGGCAGTATTATTTATCACATGGTATATCATTGATAGAATTGCAACTCTCATTGGTGGTTAGGAACTGTCGTTCGATTTCATTCCAACAGCTGTCGTGCTTTATTCAATTTTGTGTATTCGCCTTGCGACAACATCTAAAACCAGCGCCGTACCGATGGCTTGCAATATTAAAAGCACTGATGTAGAACACATGGGCCCCCAAACATGTAGGGTGGGCCTGCGGCCCAAAGTCCAGAACCGTGAGCCTGTCTGAGTATTGTATTCTCAGCTGAACCCCCGTAATGCCTGTGCGTTGCACATAACATCAAGATGCATTTGTATGAGTATTTTATCATGTGAGAGAAAAGTATGAACGAGGGCAGGCCTTATTTGCAAATGTGGAGAGGTGTGTGGGTACCTTTTTGCAAAATTTCCATAGTTTCCTTCCTATCCGTCAGATATAAATCGGATGGCCTATATTGCAGGATGGCAGGCACACCATCATCACCAACTCGTCTATACTGTGTTAAAAACAACTCTGCTTTTTATAATTATATATGTTATTTATATTCCCCTTGATTTTTCTTATGTATAAAGTTGTGATATAAAAGATTTGTATATTTCTTTATAGTGGGAGTATCTCTCTGTCAAAAATATATTTTTGTGTAACTAGTTACTCTTGTCTTTCTACTTCCTTTCACTGATATGTGGGGCATCCGGCAACGGGGTCCACGTGCCATATGCACAAATTAGAGTGCACAACTGCATGGTAGACACACCCCGGTTGTAGCACCGAAGTAATGCCCAATGAGCCATCAAATCACAACCCCCTCCCCCCTCCAGCTTTAGCAGTAAGCTGGACGGATGAAGCGGCAATATTTCACTGGGCCTGAATCCCCTTCTCCCTCGCCTGCTTGTTCAGAGAAAATCCCCTCTCGGCGATTGCATAGGGTTTTCTCATGGAGAACCAGGTATGAATTCTTCATCCATCCCCGATAAATCCAAGTCCCTTGGTCGCAGGTAATCCTAGGATGGCAGCCGCCGCCGTTGATGCATTTGTCTTCCTACTGAATCTAGTGTGTTTCATTTGCAATGCCCAAAGTGTCAGGACCCTACAGGTTTCTGCACCCTCGGCGAGATGCCACACTTGCTCCTTCTCATCCTAACACAGGATTTTAAAATGCACAGTATGTTCCTAGAATCCTCTTTTCTATCCGGGAGGGTGGGTTTTTTTTGAACATGCTATCGACTAATTTGGAAATTTGGATTGCTATATTTGGATAAAAGGTACTACTAGTATGATGGTCAACACTGATGTGAAGGAGGAAGTTATTTCTAGATTTGGATAGGGAATACATTGTGTTCCCATATTATTTTTCCTGTAGTGCATTATTTGCTCTGCCATAACACATGTACTCAAGATGCTCGGCCTTGCCATAACTGAATACACCAGTTTAATGGTCACAGTGAAGACAAGCCATGGATATAAGTTCTGAGTTGGGCTCATGAACCAAGAAGATCGCTGCTTTTTTATGGCCGAACTTGGATAAACTTTCTCAAGCGTTACAGACTGAAAGTTGGCGCACGAATGTTGATGGAAATAGCAGAACCTGGTCTCATCTTCACTGCGATCTTCCACCCCGACCTCGTTCCAATTGTTCATCCATGTTAGGTTTGTATCTGGTTCTTGCTTGTTGCCTCGATTACTTCTTAATCCACCTATTCTGTCTAAGTAATCACAATTTAACTTTAAAAGTAGCAACGAATCTATCACGAAGATGCTACTTCTAACTAATATTTTCTTATAATTGGTGGCACGTGTAGGTTTTTCAGAGTTAAGCAGGCTGCTCATTTGTTATTCTGTAATAACTCGGCTGTTACTGATACCACTAAAGTTGACTGGGACGACATCCACAAGTTCCTACACTTTATTGATCGTCTTGAGGTCCTTGTGGGGCGTTTCAATGGTGGAAGGCCACGTGAGATATGTGTGCAACTGCTGCACTCGTTGAACATGTCCAACTGTGTTGAGAAACTTATGGTATGAGCTGTTTTATGTTATATATGTTGTCCATAAACTATTGCTTATACACAGTTTTATAGCTGTGATCTTCTTGAAACAGAAACTGCCCAGTTCTATTGTTTTTATACAGATGTCTGACCATGGTCGGGTCAGACTTGCACCTGGTCACAACATTATGTTTATGTCGACCTACTCCATTCCCATTGGAGGTGAAAAGATACTTATTCATGGGTAGTCTCAAATAATGAAGGCCCGTCCAACTTGGACAATAGGACAGAGGATTATGTTCATGCTTTTCCATGGCTCTAAAGCAAATATCCTGTTTATTAACCACACTGCAAGATGAAGCCGCTTTCAGAAGGTTGTGGATGCGCGGGGTGGCGCCTGGGCCTTGTCCTGGGGCTTGGCGGCCTCACCCTTGGTTAACTGTAGGCAAAGTAGCATTGTTCGAGGCGTGCTTTGTATGGTTGAACCTGTATAAGTACTCATACTGCTTTCAGCTTTGGTTGTTAAGTGCCCCTGCTAGTTTTAGTTAAGGTTGTTAAGTACTCCTACTGCTTTTACTGTCTGTCGTGTTTCTTCAGTCCTGTCTTCGTCCAGCCGCCAAAACTAAACCAGTGCCGGCGGGGCCGCCTGCTTCCGCCTCCCACGGCTGGCTGCACCTCAGCGCACGCATCACCGCTCCACCGTCTCCTAAATCATTAACATCCATGTCTGAGGCCTCGCCGTCGTCCTCCGCCCGCTTTGGTGCACTCGCCGCGGCGCCGCCCTCTCGCGTTGTCAACATGGTCAACAAACAACAGGAATCGACAGAAGTACATGGAGAGGATGACAGTAGGGGTCCACCATGTCAGTGTATGGAAAAATAAAATGCTTCCTCCTAGTGTTTTCCTGACATCTGGGACCCACGACATTGTGAGCATATATAGTCGATAGATAAGAGAACAACACAAGATCAGCTGACACCTGGGACATAGCTGCTCGAGTAGTATTTTTTTGTTATTGTTGAGACGGAGCAGGGTTTGAACTGGGCTATGGCCCGTCTAGCCCAGGCTTATATTTTATGATCAACATGTGACCAGCCCAGCTATTTTTTCTTTGTGAAAATGAGCCCAGATTATTTTTTCTGAAGAATACCTAATCCAGGCCTACTCATTTTTCTACGCCCTGATGGGTTGCAACTCTTTCAAGACGCCTGCAAATCTTGAAAGTGATACGGAATGGGTTGTAAATATGAAAACAGATGACAAATTGGCAATTACTTTATAATTTTTTAATTTTTTGGCATTTTCAGATTTCTATTTCACTAGGCATTAACCTAATTTAAATATATATTCAAAGTACTTTAAATCTGGCTCGACATTTCGGTATTAAAAATAGTTCGGAACCCACAGAAATGTGCGAAATTGGCCCTGGCCAACAAAAAAACGGACTGCAATAAATTGCATAAGAAGTTGCAATGAGCTATATATAAATTATTAAAAAAAGAGGGAATGGTTTGACTTGTGGGCCTGTCAATAAATGATTCTAGCAGACGTAACCGTTGGATGTCAATCCAACGGCTGTCGTATTTCTTAAATCTCTGATCTTCTTGCTCCAGCCGCCAAAGCAGCACCGGCGGGACCACCTACTCCCACCTCCCGTGGCCGGCTGTGCTGCCGCGCAGGCCTCACCGCCCCCTACTACTCCCACCGCTGGCCAGGGCATACCTCTACTCACCCACACCCCCTGTTATTCTGCGGCGATGGTAGCCTGACATCGTCGCCGAACCAGTGAACCCTCTTACTCCTCTCCGTGCGGGCTTCCACTATCGCATCTTCCCCGTCTTCGCGTCGTCCCCTTCCTAGGCCTCGCCGTCGTCCATCGCCCTGGTGCCCTCGGTGCGGCGTGGTCAATGTGGTCAACGACCGACTTCCATCGGAATAGTACTGTACGTGGAGAGGCTGACAGTTGGGTCCATGGCAGCCGCAAGGAAGTGCCTCCTTATTATGCGGAAAATAATTATTCCTCCACCGGACAGCAGGGACCCACCGGATGGGCCACCGTATTTCGTGAAAAAACGTTTCCCCCATGACTGCTGGGACCCACCGGACGGGCCACCGTATTTCGTGAAAAAAAAACGTTCCCCTCGCTGTCAGCTCGGACCCACCGGAAGTGCCTCCTTATTACGCACAAAAAAATGAATACTCCCCTGCTAGCTGGGACCCACCTTGGTGGGAGGCTGACTTGTGGGCCTACTAAATTGGCTGGGATGGAGGCCTTTGTCAACTTAGTCAATATGAAGGATTTTAGCACCAATGATCATACGATGTCCATCCAACGGCCGTAGTGCTTCTTCAACCTCTAGTCTTCTTGCTCCAGCCACCGAAAGCAGCGCCGGTCGTGCCGCATGCTCCTGCCTCCCGTGGCCGGCTGTGATGCTGCGGAGGCCTCACCGCCCCTACTACTCCCACCACTAGCCAGGCTATCCCTCTACTCACCCACACCCCCTGTTATTCTGTGGCGATGACAGCCTCACACCGCAGCCGAACCAGTGAACCCTCATACTCCTCTACGCGTGGGCATCCACTGCCGCGTCTTCCTAGGCTCCATGTTGTCCCCTTCCTAGGCCTCGCCGTCGTCCACTGCCCTGGTGCTTTCAGCGCGGCGTGGTCAACATGGTCAAGGAACGACTTCCATCAGACGTGGACTGTAAGTGAAGAGGCTGATAGTTGGGTCCACGGCCGCAGCAAGGAAGTGCCTCCTTATTACGCGGAAAATAATGATTCCTCCACCTGACAGCAGGGACCCACCGGACGGGCCACCGTATTTTGCAAAAAAAAATGTTTCCCCCTGACTACTGGGACCTACCAGCTACATCTTCACACGCAAGGAAGTGCGTCCATATTACGGGCAAAAAAATGATTCGCCCCTGACTACTGGGACCCACCAGCTACATCTTCGCACGCAAGGAAGTGCGTTCGGGCAAAAAAACGACTCGCCCCCTGACTGCTGGGTCCCACCAGCTACATCTTCGCACGCAAGGAAGTGCCTGACAGTCGGGACCCACCTGGTCGAAGCGTATGTAGCATTGTCATTCTGGTCACGAACGTGTACATACATACTGGTCGATGTAGAGGCACGCACGTGTCGTAGTAGAGGCGCGCACGTAGCATGCACACGTACGTACAGTGGCCAGTGTGCAAGAAAGAAAATACGGCCATGTACGTACATACGGGCGGGGTCTTGAATGCCTACTCACGCATACGTACGGCCATGGCTCGTGTACATGGCTGGGTTGGAACGGAGAAACTGCGTCATCGTCGTGTTCTTGGGGAGGCAACGGAATGCGTCGTGTTCATCGGGAGGCAACGAAATGTGACGTGTTCATCGGGAGGCAACAGAACACGTGGGAGCCAACCGGCTTGGACGAAACAGCCGATGGAAATGAGGCCTGGCATACCGCAGAACGGAGGAAACGGCCTTGTGTTCGACCGGCCACGTTCGAAATGGGATCCTGTTCATCGGGAGGGGTCTGGCGTACCACAAAGCAGAGGAAACGGACTTGTGTTGGACCTCCTACAGTCGAAACGGCGTCCTGTTGATCGGGAGGGGTGTGGCGTACCACAAAACAGAGGAAATGGACTTGTGTTGGAGCGCTACGGTCGAAATGGGGGTCCTGTCCATTGGGAGGGGTGTGGCGTACCGCAAAACGGGACTCCACGGGATACTGTTCATCTCCACCGTCGACCTCCTCCAGCCTCCACGGGCTACTGTTCATCCACCGTCGACCTCCTCCAGCCTCCACCTGCGACTGTTCATCCATGGGCTCCTGTTCATCCAGCCTCCACCTGCGACTGTTCATCCATGGGCTCCTGTTCATCCAGCCTCCACCACGCGCTACTCCACCGGCTACTGTCCAACCACCCCTCTCCACGGGCTCCTGTTCAACCACCCCTCTCCACGGGCTCCTGTTCAACCACCCCTCCATGGGCTACTGTTCATCCACCCCTCCATCGTCTACTGCTCATCCAGCCCTCCATGGGGTCGTCCTGTTCATCCAGCCCTCCACGGGGTCCTGTTCATCCAGCACCAACCCGCTCGATCGATCGGGGTCCTATTCATCCAGAGGCAACACCACGAGGTTCTGTTCATCCACCCCCACCGCTCACTATTCATCCAAACCCCCCAGCAACGCTCACTGTTCATCCAGAGGCAGCATCGATCGGCTTCAGTTAGCAGCAGTAGCGAAGGAATCGCTCGATCGGGTTCAGTTAACAGCCATCAATCGATCGCTCGGGTTCAGTAACGCGTAGCCTGCAGTGCAATCGCTCGGGTTTAGTTAGAGCCCAACGCCTTGCACACACGCGCGTACGTGTACGAGAGAAATGCGCATCGCTCGGCCCCCGACCACCCACCGTAACCGGGAACTCGCCGAAATTTTCCTCGCCCTCGCTTCTACCATGGTTTTTTCCGTCATGGACGACCCAAAGAATGTCATGCAGCTGCGTCTCCGGCCCGCCCAGGACGAAAAGCCCATTTTCTGTCATGATATTTTCTCATAGAAGTAGGATCCCACCACATCTATGATGATGCCGGGTTTTGTCACAATTATCGTCATAGAAGTGTCATAAGTATGACAGGAAAAAAATGCGTTCGGCCAAAATGTCACGGATGTGTCTTTTTTTTGTAGTGCGTGAAGGCTTCTTCCTGTGCGGTGCCCCAAACAAAAGGCACATCCTTCTTTGTAAGCTCATTGAGAGGTGCAGCAATGGTGATAAAATCTCTCACAAAAGATACATAGAATCCAGCGAGGCCAAGAAAACTCCTCACTTGTGTGACCGTTTTGGGCTGCGGCCAACTCTCAATAGCTTCAATCTTGGCTTTATCAACTTCAATTCCCTGTGGAGTAACAACATAGCCAAGAAAAGACACTCGGTCGGTGCAAAGGTGCACTTCCCAAGGTTACCAAACAAACATGCATCATGTAGAGCAATAAAAACAACACGTAAATGTTCCAAATGTTCCTCCAAAAATATGCTATAAATCAATATGTCAACAAAGTAAACTATCATAAATCGTCCAATGAAAGCACGTAAAACTTCGTTCATTAATGTCATGAAAGTACTGGGTGCATTAGTTAACCCAAAAAGCATGACTAATTACTCATATAATCCAAACATAGTTTTAAATACTATTTTCCATTCATCTCCCAATTTCATACGAATTTGATGGTATCCACTACGCAAATCAACTTTGGAGAATATTGTAGAGACACTCAATTCATCAAGCATATCATCTAGCCTAGGAATAGGATGACGATAACCAATAGTAATATTATTAATGCCTCTACAATCAATGCACATACGTGAATGCTACATCTTGAGCTTGCCTTGGTTTTCCTTGAAGAGGAAAGGGTGATGCAGCAATAGTAGCATAAGTATTTCCCTCAGTTTTTGAGAACCAATGTATCAATCCAGTAGGAGGCTTCTCAAAAGTCCCACGCACCTACACAAACAAACAAGAAGTCGCAACCAACGCAATAAAGGGGTTGTCAATCCCTTCAAGGCCACTTGCGAAAGTGAGATTTGATAGAGATAATATGATAAGATAAATATTTTTGGTATTTTATGATATAGATTGGAAAAGTAAAAGATGCAAATAAAAGTAGATTGAAAGCTTATATGATAAGAGATAGACCCGGGGGCCATAGGTTTCACTAGTGGCTTCTCTCAAGATAGCATAAGTATTACGGTGGGTGAACAAATTACTGTCGAGCAATTGATAGAAAAGCGAATAATTATGAGATTATCTAGGCATGATCATGTATATAGGCATCACGTCCGTGACAAGTAGACCGACTCCTGCCTGCATCTACTACTATTACTCCACACATCGACCGCTATCCACCATGCATCTAGAGTATTAAGTTCATAAAGAACAGAGTAATGCATTAAGAAATATGACATGATGTAGAGGGATAAACTCATGCAATATGATATAAACCCCATCTTTTTATCCTCGATGGAAACAATACAATACGTGCCTTGCTGCCCCTGCTGTCACTGGGAAAGGACGCCGCAAGATTGAACCCAAAGCTAAGCACTTCTCCCATTGCAAGAAAGATCAATCTAGTAAGCTAAACCAAACTGATAATTCGAAGAGACTTGCAAACATAACTTAATCACACATAAAAGAATTCAGAGGAGATTCAAATATTTCTCATAGATCAACTTGATCATAAACCCACAATTCACCGGATCTCGACAAACACACCACAAAAAGAGTTACATCGAATAGATCTCCAAGAAGATCGAGGAGAACTTTGTATTGAGATTCAAAGAGAGAGAAGAAGTCATCTAGCTAATAAGTATGGACCCGAAGGTCTGTGGTAAACTACTCACAACTCATCGAAGAGGCCTTGGAGTTGATGTAGAGGCCCTCCGTGATCGATTCCCCCTCCGGCGGAGCACCGACGAAGGCTCCAAGATGGGATCTCGCGGATACAGAAGGTTACGGCAGTGGAAATAGTGTTTCGTGGTCGCTTCTGATGTTTCCGGGGTACATGGGTATATATAGGAGGAGGAAGTAGGTCGGTGGACGCTCGAGGGGACCACGAGGGTGGGGGGCGCGCCCAGCCCTAGGGGGCGTGCCAAGCACCCTCGTGGCCGCCTCCCTTGTTTCTTGACTTCCACTCCAAGTCCTCTGGATCACGTTTGTTCCAAAAAGATCGCTCCCAAAGGTTTCATTATGTTTGGACTCCGTTTCATATTTCTTTTCTTTGAAACACTGAAATAGGTAAAAAAAAACTGCAATTCGGGCTGGGCCTCCGGTTAGTAGGTTAGTCCCAAAAATTATATAAATGTGTAAAGTAAAGCCCATAAACATCCAAAACGGGTAATATAATAGCATGGAACAATCAAAAAATATAGATACGTTGGAGACGTATCAAGCATCCCCAAGCTTAATTCCTGCTCGTCCTCAAGTAGGTAAATGATAAAAATAGAATTTTTGATGTGGAATGCTACCTAGCATAATTCTCAATGTAATTTTATTTATTGTGGCATGAATGTTCAGATCCAAATTATTCAAAATAAAAGTTCATATTGACATAAGAAATAGTAACACTTCAAGCATACTAATCAAAGTAATCATGTCTTCTCAAAATAACATGGCTAACAAAAGTTCATCCCTAGAAAATCATATAGTTAGGCTATGCTTCATTTTCTTCACACAAAAATGCTCCCATCTTGCACACCCCCGATGACAAGCCAAGCAATTGTTTCATACTTTAGCAATCTCAAAAAAAATCAACTTTCACGCAATACATGAGCGTGAGCCATGGATATAGCACTATGGGTAGAATCAAATATGATGATGGAGGTTGTGTGGAGAAGACAAAAAAGGAGAAAGTCTCAAATTGACGAGGATAATCAATGGGCTATGGAGCTGCCCATCAATTGATGTCAACATGAGGAGTAGGGATTGCCATGCAACGGATGCACTAGAGCTATAAATGTATGAAAGCTCAACAAAAGAAACTAGTGGGTGTGCATCCAACTTGCTTGCTCACGAAGACCTAGGGCATTTTGAGGAAGCCCATTGTAGGAATATACAAGCCAAGTTCTATAATGAAAAATTCCCACTAGTATATGAAAGTGAAAACATAAAAGACTCTCTATATGAAGAACATGGTCCTACTTTGAAGCATAAGTGTGGAAAAGGATAGTAACATTGTGCCCTTTTTATTTTTATTTTCTTTTTCTTTCTTTTTATTTTTTTCTTTTGTCCTTCCTTTTTTTTCTTTTGGCCTTTCCTTTTTTTTTCTTTTCTTTATTTGGCCTTTCTTTTTTTTCTTTGGCCTTTCTTTTTTTTCTTTGGCCTTTCTTTTTTTTATTTGGGGACAATGCTCTAATAATGATGATCATCACACTTCTATTTATTTACAACTCATGAATTACAACCCAAAACTAGAACAAGATATGACTCTATATGAATGCCTCCGGCGATGTACCGGTATGGGAAATGAATCAAGAGTGACATGTATGAAAAATTATGCATGGTGGCTTTGCCACAAATATGATGTCAACTACATGATCATGCAAGGCAATAAGACAATGATAATGTGTGTCATGATGATGAACGGAACGGTGGAAAGTTGCATGGCAATATATCTCGGAATGGCTATGGAAATGCCATAATAGGTAGGTATGGTGGCTATTTTGAGGAAGATATAAGGGGGTTTATGTGTGATAGACTGTATCGTATCACGGAGTTTGGATGCACCGGCGAAGTTTGCACCAACTCTCAAGGTGAGAAAGGGCAATGCACGGTACCGAAGAGGCTAGCAATGATGGAAGGGTGAGAGTGCGTATAATCCATGGACTCAACATTAGTCATAAAGAACTAATATACTTATTGCAAAAATCTACAGTTCATCAAAAACCAAGCAATACGCGCATGCTCCTAGGGGTATATATTGGTAGGAAAAGACCATGGCTCGTCCCCGACCGCCACTCATAAGGATGCACAATCTAAGAACACCTCATGTTTCAAATTTGTTACACAACTTTTACCATACGTGCATGTTACGGGACTTGCTAACTTCAACACAAGCATTCTTTAAATTCATAATCACCCAACTAGCATAACTCTAATATCACTACCTCCATATCTCAAAACAATTATCAAGTATCAAATTGATCATAGCATCCAATTCACTTCCTATGATAGTTTTTATTATACCCAACTTGGATCCCCATCATTCTAGGACCAATTTTATAACCATAGCAAATACCATGCTGTTCTAAGAGACTCTCAAAATAATATAAGTGAAGCATGAGAGATTAACAATTTCTACAAAATTAAGCCACCGCCGTGCTCTAAAAGATATAAGTGAAGCACTAGAGCAAAAACTATCTAGCTCAAAAGATATAAGTGAAGCACATAGAGTATTCTAATAAATTCCAATCAAGTGGGTTTCTCCCAAAAGGTGTGTACAGCAGGGATGATTGTGGTAAACTAAAAGCAAAGACTAATATCATACAAGACGCTCCAAGCAAAACACATATCATGTGGCGAATAAAAATATAGCTCCAAGTAAAGTTACCGATGAACGAAGATGAAAGAGGGGATGCCCCAAGCTTAGGTTTTTGGCTATTCTTGAATATCTTGGGGTTCCTTGCGAATCCCCAAGCTTAGGCTCTTGCCACTCCTTATTCCATATTCCATCAAATCTTTACCCAAAACTTGAAAACTTCACAACACAAAACTCAACAGGAAATCTCATAAGCTCCGTTAGTAAAAGAAAGAAAAACCACCACATATTGTACTGTCATGAACTCATTATTTATTTATATTGGTGTTAAACCTACTGTATTCCAACTTCTCTATGGTTCATACCCCTACATACTAGCCATAGATGCATCAAAATAAGCAAACAACACACAAAAAGCAGAATCTGTCAAAAACAGAACAGTCTGAGCAATCTGTAACTCTCGAATACTTATGGAACACTAAAAATCCTACCAAAATAGGTAGTATTTGGAAATTTGTCTATTCACCTACAGCAAAAATAATCAACGCAAAATCACGTTTATGAGAATTACTAAAATTATTTTCGTGCGTGCAAAGTTTCTGTTTTTCAGCAGAATCAAATTAACTATCACCATAGGTTATCCTATAGGTTCTACTTGGCACAAACACTAATTAAAACATGAAAACACATCTAAACAGAAGTTAGATGCAAAATTTATTACTAAACAAAAGAAAAAAAAATAAAATAAAATTGGGTTGCCTCCCAACTAGCGCTATCGTTTAACGCCCCTAGCTAGGCATAAAAGCGAGGATAGATCTAAGTAGTGCCATCTTTGGTTTTCAGTTTTTTAGCGGAGTCATGTTTGAATCCGGGAGGTTCTTTACGTTTCCCTTCATACTCGGAAATTTTAAGATCTAAAAATCCAACCCCTTATTGCAAAGAGTAATCAACATATTCATGCGGTGAAGATTTCCGCTAACACTCTTAACAGGTTCAAGAGACTTTCGTAAGATTTTTGTTACTTCGCAAATCTTTTCAAACACTTGTGTTTCTTCTTGGGTAGGATGTGGTCCCCCCTTTTGAGGTAGTGCTCCCACTATTCCCCCTATAATTCCATGCACAATACCAGGATCAATTTCAATAAAATTTCCCTTGGCAATGCAATCGAAGTGTTGTCTATGAGACATATTTAGCCCAACATAAAAATTGTGAAGAAGAATTCTAAAATTCACCTCTAGGGTGCAATTACGATAAGTTTCCATCATCCTATACCAAGTATCTTTTAAGTTTTCTCCTTGCCTTTGCTTGAAGTGAAGAACTTTAAACTCGGGAGACATAGGAGCGGATAAAGGACTAGCCATAACGACGAGCACACAAAAGGCAAGCAAAAGAGAGAGGAGGTTGGGAAAGAGAGGGAAAATAAAACGGCAAGGGTGAAGTGGGGGAGAGGAAAGCGAGAGGCAAATGGCAAATAATGTAAGTGCGAGAGAGATGAGTTTGTGAAGGGTACTTGGTATGTCTTGACTTGAGCGAAGACCTCCCCGACAACAGCGCGCGAAATCCTTCTTGCTATGTCTTCAGCTTGCGTTGGTTTTCCTTGAAGAGGAAAGGGTGATGCAGCAATAGTAGCGTATGTATTTCCCTCAGTTTTTGAGAACCAAGGTATCAATCCAGTAGGAGGCTCCTCAAAAGTCCCACGCACCTACACAAGCAAACAAGAACTCGCAACCAACGCAATAAAGGGGTTGTCAATCCCTTCAAGGCCACTTGCGAAAGTGAGATCTGATAGAGATAATATGATAAGATAAATATTTTTGGTATTTTATGATATAGATTGGAAAAGTAAAAGATGCAAATAAAAGTAGATTGAAAGCTTATATGTTAAGAGATAGACCCGGGGGCCATAGGATTCACTAGTGGCTTCTCTCAAGATAGCATAAGTATTACGGTGGGTGAACAAATTACTGTCGAGCAATTTATAGAAAAGCGAATAATTATGAGATTATCTAGGCATGATCATGTATATAGGCATCACGTCCGCGATAAATAGACTGACTCCTGCCTGCATCTACTACTATTACTCCGAACATCGACCGCTATCCAGCATGCTTCTAGAGTATTAAGTTCATAAAGAACAGAGTAACGCATTAAGAAAGATGACATGATGTAGAGGGATAAACTCATGAATATGATAGAAACCCCATCTTTTTATCCTCGATGGCAACAATACAATACGTGCCTTGCTGCCCCTGCTGTCACTGGCAAAGGACACCGCAATATTGAACCCAAAGCTAAGCACTTCTCCCATTGCAAGAAAGATCAATCTAGTAAGCCAAACCAAACAGATAATTCGAAGAGACTTGCAAAGATAACTTAATCACAAATAAAAGAATTCAGAGGAGATTCAAATATTTCTCATAGATAAACATGATCATGAACACACAATTCATCGAATCTGGACAAACACACCACAAAAGAGTTACATCGAATAGATCTCCAAGAAGATCGAGGATAACTTTGTATTGAGATTCAAAGAGAGAGATGAAGCCATCTAGCTAATAAATATGGACCCCGAAGGTCTGTGGTAAACTACTCACAACTCATCGGAGAGGCCTTAGAGTTGATGTAGAGGCCCTCCGTGATCGATTCCCCCTCTGGCTGAGTGCCGGCGAAGGCTCCAAGATGGGATCTCGCGGATACAGAAGGTTACGGTGGTGGAAATAGTTTTTCATGGTTGCTTCTGATGTTTTCTGGGTACATGGGTATATATAGGAGGAAGAAGTAGGTCGGTGGACGCTCGAGGGGGCCACGAGGGTGGGGGGAGCACCAGGCACCCTCGTGGCCACCTCCCTTGTTTCTTGACTTCCACTCCAAGTCCTATGGATCACGTTTGTTCCAAACAGATCGCTCCCGAAGGTTTCATTCCGTTTGGACTCCGTTTCATATTCCTTTTCTTCGAAACACTGAAATAGGCAAAAACACAGCAATTCAGGCTGGGCCTCCAGTTAGTAGGTTAGTCCCAAAAATGATATAAATGTGTAAAGTAAAGCCCATAAACATGCAAAATGGGTAATATAATAGCATGGAACAATAAAAAATTATAGATGCGTTGGAGATGTATTAGCGAAGTACCATCCTTTTTCGGCACTAAAATGATAGGAACATCACAAGGACTAAGTGATTCGCATATATAACCTTTGTCGAGCAGCTCCTGTACTTGACACGTAATCTCCTTCGACTCCTCTAGATTGGTATGATATGGTGCACAGTTGGGTAATGATGCACAGGGAATTAAGTCAATCTGATGCTCAATCCTCGGAATGGGAGGTAATCCCGATGGCACGTCTGGTAGAAAGACATCAACAAACTCCTGCAAAATGTTAGTGATAGTAGGACGCAAAGAGGAAGGCACGTCCTCAAATGAAAATAATGCCTCTTTGCACAAAAAAGCATAGCAAACAGATTTGCTGAAATCTAGCTCATCAATGTCAGATTGGTGGCAAGTAAACATGCACTTTTCAATTTAATTTCAGAAGCAACACTTTATTATTAGGCTCCATTTGTTGCTCAAAATCTTTTGCCACAATCTGATTTTCACTCTTATTTTTCTCCTGTTTTGCTTTACTAGCTTATTAATATCATCTTTCAAATTGGAATCAGGAGTCATAAGAAGCAAAGTAATATTTTTATCCTTATGAACAAGAGTATACTGATTGTTTCTACCATGGTGTACAGAATTTTTATCAAATTTCCATGGTCTACCAAGTAATAAGGAACATGCTTGCATAGGTACCACATCACTATATACATAATCAGCATATGTAGAGATACTAAAATGCACACGAACAGTACGTGTTACCTTAACCTTGCCGCTGTTGTTGAACCATTGGATGTAGTAAGGATGTGGATGTGGTCTTGTGGTGAGAGATAAATTCTCCACCATCTCCATGCTAGCCAAGTTGTTGCAGCTCCCTCCATCTATGTCGACAGTTTTCAAAAAACACTGATAGGTTACTAAACACATGTTAACACCGTTTCTGACAGACGGGCCCCACTGTAAGTGATGACCTGGCAGCAAAATCTCACGGTGTTTATTTTGTACTCGTGGGTCCGAAACGGACTCCGAATGACAGAGTTATGACCGTTTTAGTGAACATCGGTCCATTATATGGCAGTCCTTGAAAGAACTTCATTTTCCCGTGACGCTTTTTGCCTGACCGGCCCGAAATTTCTTATCCACTATAGTGGAGATATTGTTTCCACATATATATTGATCGATGCCAGGAATGTCCTTTTGTTCTTGGCGGTCATGCACATGAGTTACAGCATGCCATCCGCGAAAACAAGGAGAATAAGGCTTATAGCTGCTTGATTTTCTTCAGTTTAAGCCAAATAAGATTTCCCGGATCATAGAGCATCTGCAGAAAGCTACATTTGTCCCTACTAGGGGGGCTAATGTCAATAAGCAACATAATCTCTCGAATTTCCTTCAAAAGGAAGTGCCAATGGGTTTAGAAACTTGTCCGAAAAATAGCGGCGAATGATGTTCTTTGACTTTTAGGGTCAAAAATTCCTGCTTAAGGCCAAATTTGAGGGTAGTCCGGTCCTCCTAGAGCAAGCCGGGAGTATTTTCTAGATTCACACGCTCGCTGTGAGAAGTTTGAGTACTTGTGGGTCCGACACGGACTCCGTATGACAAAGTTATGACCGTCTTAGTGAACATTGGTCCATTATATGGCTGTCCTTGAAGGAACTTCTTCAGTTTCCCTTGAAGCTTTTTGCCTGACCGCCCCGAAATTTCTTGTCCTCTATATGTGACAGCCTGATTTTTGGCCCTTTCTTTTTCTTTTGTTTTCCCGAGGTTTTTGCCTGAGTTTTCTTTTTCCGTGGCTTTGTGGTCTGGAAACTGAAGAAGATGCCCTCTTCTTTGCTTCCAGAGTGGCTTGCCATTCCAAAAAATTTCCCTAGACCCTGTCATTTCCATCCTAGCCCAAATCCCAATATTCTTTTTATTGGTAATATTCCTTTTCTATTAAAGGAATAACTCAAATTGCCCTAGGTTGTGAAGCAACCTATATTTCCCTCACTCCAAAAATTTCCAAATAATTCTCATAAATTGTTTGGGTCATATCTTTATCAAATATGGCAAAACTTTTCATTGCCATGTTCAAAAATAATTCCCCAACATTCCATTTCCTATTCTGACCTGAATGGCACTTTGTGAAGGAAGTGTCATTTATATTTATCCTATTGACTACCAACCTTTTTGGTCATGTTTATATGTCCAAAAAATTGCCTCAGGAACAAGTTCAAATTTATTTGCCTAGCCAATCTTCCTCAGTGAGTTTTCAAAGTTTCTGTCAAACAGAAAGCTTTGTGAAGGAAGTACTAGCTAGGAGTATCAAAATGAGTTGAACTTTTGCACACTCCTTAATGTGCTCATATTAACTCCCTCCACCCATTTGCAGCCCCATCCAATCATCTATGTATGCACATGAGCAAATCTTTGTTTTTGGCAATATCTTCAGGTTGTCAAGCAAGTGTATTTTATATTGCTTCAAAAATCCTGATAAATTACCAGATCATTCTTATACTCATAAAAAATCCCTCCACCCAATTTGGCATCATTACATTGATACATTTGACCACCATAATTATTCCAAGTTTCTGGACAGAAATGATGTTTGTGAAGCAAGTGCCACTTTGGCTTGTCCATTTGGCATGAGCTTTTTACAGCATCATCATATGACGAAATGACTAAGCTTTGCCCAATTTGAGCTCAAGTTGACACTCCATGTGAGTGCACCATCATGATCTTCATTTCTGGACCAAGTATGCAGTTGTGAAGCAACTTCAGTAAATCTTGATCCTTTTACCCTCAAACCTCCAGGATGAATGTCCTTCGATAGTTAAACCTCCCAGACAAGCTAGTTACTGATTTACCTAGCTGGTTTAACCACAACAAGTTACAAACACCTTCTTACTGATTTACTTTTGGAGCTAAGTGCAAATCTCTTCTTTGCCCCTGGACCGATTTATTACTTTAGTTGGACTAAGGGAACCAAGGTCATTCCAATGGACATGGTTGGCCCAACCAAAACGTGGAGTTTGCTCCAGTGCGCGTGGTGATCACGCTGATGTCATGCAAATGGCATGCTCTGGATTCTTCCCGGCCCTGTGCCCGTCGTCTCCCTCGTCGTCTCGACCTCCATCCATGTCTAGTAGCTTCCCCGTGATGCCCTGCATCGCCCTGCGTCGATGGTTCATCGTGGTTCACCATGAATGCGCCGCTAGCACCATGCCCGTGCCATGCCCAGCCTCTGCCCTCCATTAATGCTTGGTCAGGAGCTCGTCCATGAGCTCCAGAGTCTTCCCCTCGGCCTATATAAGGATCCCCGACATCTCCCGCATCTCCCAAGCCCCTCCCCAAGCCTTCCCGAAATTTCTTATCCTCTATATGTGATAGCCTGATTTTTGGCCCTTCCTTTTTCTTTTGTTTTCCCGAGGTTTTTGCCTGAGTTTTATTTTTCGTGGCTTTGTGGTCTGGAAACTGAAGAAGATGCCCTCTTCTTTGCTTCCAGAGTGGCTTGCCATTCCCAAATTTTTTCCCTAGACCCTGTCACTTCCATCCTAGCCCAAATCCCAATATTCTTTTTATTGGGAATATTCCTTTTCTATTAAAGGAATAACTCAAATTGCCTTAGGTTGTGAAGCAACTTATATTTCCCTCACTCCAAAAATTCCCAAATAATTCTCATAAACTTTTTGGGTCATATCTTGATCAAATATGGCAAAACGTTTCATTGCCATGTTAAAAAATATTTCCCCAATATTCCATTTCCTATTCTGCCCTGAATGGCACTTTGTGAAGGAAGTGTCATTTATATTTCTCCTATTGACTCCCAACCTTTTTGGTCATGTTTATATGTCCAAAAAATTGCCTCATGAACAAGTTCAAATTTATTTGCCTAGCCAATCTTCCTTAGTGATTTTTCAAAGTTTCTGTCAAACAGAAAGCTTTGTGAAGGAAGTACTAGCTAGGAGTATCAAAATGAGTTGAACTTTTGCACACTCCTTAATGTGCTCATATTAACTCCCTCCACCCATTTTCAGCCCCATCCAATCATCTATGTGAGCACATGAGCAAATCTTTGTTTCTAGCAATATCTTCAGGTTGTCAAGCAAGTGTATTTTATATTGCTTCAAAAATCCTGATAAATTACCAGATCATTCTTATACTCATAAACAATCCCTCCACCCAATTTGTAATCATTTCATTGATACATTTGACCACCATAATTATTCCAAGTTTCTGGACATAAATGATGTTTGTGAAGCAAGTGCCACTTTGGCTTGTCCATTTGGCATGATCTTATTACAGCATCATCATATGACGAAATGACTAAGCTTTGACCAATTTGAGCTCAAGTGGACACTCCATGTGAGTGCACCATCATGATCTTCATTTCTGGACCAAGTATGCAGTTGTGAAGCAACTTCAGTAAATCTTGATCCTTTTACCCTCAAACCTCCAGGATGAATGTCCTTCGATAGTTAAACCTCCCAAACAAGCTAGTTACTGATTTACCTAGCTGGTTTAACCACAGCAAGTTACAAACACCTTCTTACTGATTTACTTTTGGAGCTAAGTGCAAATCTCCTCTTTGCCCCTGGACCGATTTATTTCTTTAGTTGGACTAAGGGAACCAAGGTCATTCCAATGGACATGGTTGGCCCAACCAAAACGTGGAGTTTGTTCCAGTGCGCGTGGTGATCACGCTGATGTCATGCAAATGGCATGCTCTGGATTCTTCCCGGCCCTGTGCCCGTCGTCTCCCTCGTCGTCTCGACCTCCATCCATGTCTAGTATCTTCCCCGTGATGCCCTGCATCG
The DNA here is from genome assembly GCF_018294505.1 of Triticum aestivum. Lineage (NCBI taxonomy): Eukaryota > Viridiplantae > Streptophyta > Magnoliopsida > Poales > Poaceae > Triticum > Triticum aestivum. Next base: position 396,875,857 of record NC_057810.1, read on the forward strand.
CCCTGCGTTGATGGTTCATCATGGTTCGCCATGAATGCGCCGCTAGCGCCATGCCCAGCTTCTGCCCTCCATTAATGCTTGGTCGGGAGCTCGTCCGTGAGCTCCAGAGTCTTCCCCTCGGCCTATATAAGGATCCCCGACCTCTCCCGCATATCCCAAGCCCCTCCCCAAGAATTCCTAAAATTTCGTGTCCTCTATATGTGATAGCCTGATTTTTGGCCCTTTCTTTTTCTTTTGTTTTCCCGAGGTTTTTGCCTGAGTTTTCTTTTTCCGTGGCTTTGTGGTCTGGAAACTGAAGAAGATGCCATCTTCTTTGCTTCCAGAGTGGCTTGCCATTCCCAAATTTTTCCCTAGACTCTGTCATTTCCATCCTAGCCCAAATCCCAGTATTCTTTTTATTGGGAATATTCCTTTTCTATTAAAGGAATAACTCAAATTGCCCTAGGTTGTGAAGCAACCTATATTTCCCTCACTCCAAAAATTCCCAAATAATTCTCATAAATTGTTTGGGTCATATCTTGATCAAATATGGCAAAACTTTTCATTGCCATGTTCAAAAATAATTCCCCAATATTCCATTTCCTATTCTACCCTGAATGGCACTTTGTGAAGGAAGTGTCATTTATATTTCTCCTATTGACTCCCAACCTTTTTGGTCATGTTTATATGTCCAAAAAATTGCCTCATGAACAAGTTCAAATTTATTTGCCTAGCCAATCTTCCTTAGTGATTTTTCAAACTTTCTGTCAAACAGAAAGCTTTGTGAAGGAAGTACTAGCTAGGAGTATCAAAATGAGTTGAACTTTTGCACACTCCTTAATGTGCTCATATTAACTCCCTCCACCCATTTGCAGCCCCATCCAATCATCTATGTGAGCACATGAGCAAATCTTTGTTTCTGGCAATATCTTTAGGTTGTCAGGCAAGTGTATTTTATATTACTTCAAAAATCCTGATAAGTTACCAGATCATTCTTATACTCAGAAACAATCCCTCCACCCAATTTGGCATCATTTCATTGATACATTTGACCACCATAATTATTCCAAGTTTCTGGACAGAAATGATGTTTGTGAAGCAAGTGCTACTTTGGCTTGTCCATTTGGCATGAGCTTTTTACAGCATCATCATATGACGAAATGACTAAGCTTTGCCCAATTTGAGCTCAAGTGGACACTCCATGTGAGTGCACCATCATGATCTTCATTTCTGGACCAAGTATGCAGTTGTGAAGCAACTTCAGTAAATCTTGATCCTTTTACCCTCAAACCTCCAGGATGAATGTCCTTCGATAGTTAAACCTCCCAGACAAGCTAGTTACTGATTTACCTAGCTGGTTTAACCACAACAAGTTACAAACACCTTCTTACTGATTTACTTTTGGAGCTAAGTGCAAATCTCTTCTTTGCCCCTGGACCGATTTATTTCTTTACTTGGACTAAGGGAACCAAGGTCATTCCAATGGACATGGTTGGCCCAACCAAAACGTGGAGTTTGTTCCAGTGCGCGTGGTGATCACGCTGATGTCATGCAAATGGCGTGCTCTGGATTCTTCCCGGCCCTGTGCCCGTCGTCTCCCTCATCGTCTCAACCTCCATCCATGCCTAGTAGCTTCCCCGTGATGCCCTTCATCACCCTGCGTCGATGGTTCGTCGTGGTTCGCCATGAATGCACCGCTAGTGCCATGCCCGTGCCATGCCCAGCCTCTGCCCTCCATTAATGCTTGGTCGGGAGCTCGTCCGTGAGCTCCAGAGTCTTCCCCTCGGCCTATATAAGGATCCCCGACCTCTCCCGCATCTCCCAAGACCCTCCCCAAGCCTTCCCGACCACCGAAGCATCGGCATCTCGCCGGAGTTCGCCTCTGTTCGCCGTGGCCGCCCCGTTTTCTTCTTGGTTCCGATGAGCCTTGCCTCCCTCTCCTGCTCTGCTGATGTCCACCGTCCTCCCCATGCCTCCACGAGCCGCCCCAACCCTCTTGCCCTCGCCGGAGTGCCTCTGGCCACGCCTCCTGGAGTTCGGCTGTCGCCTCCGCCATTCGGCCTCCTCCACGTCCGGCTGGTCCAAGCCCTCCCACTCCCTCCGGACTCCACCATCGCCTCCCCCATGTTCCGGCGAACCTCCCCACACCCTCAACCTCGCTGGAGTTGCCCTCATGCCGAGCTCCACCTCCGCCCGTGCCGCTTCTGTCCTCCTTGTGGCGCCTCCCCTCCCCTCTGTTCCAAGCCTTCCCAGCAGCCGTTGTTTGCCTGAACGGGTGCGGCGTGCCCTCGCGCGCCCACATGTGTCACCAGCTCGGCCGGAGCTGGCCTGGACCGGCCGGCCCCCTCGCCGCTTCCCTCCCTGCTCCCAGTCTGCTTCACGAGAGAAACATAGGCGAGCGAGAGGAAGGGGACGGGCGCCCCGTTCTCCCAACCAGCTGGCAAGGCGGGCCCCGCCTCCCCTCTTGGTCCCACCCGTCAGCCACACAAGCCGGCCCCGCCTCTGGCCCTTTTGACCAGTCCACGGCATGTCAGCGTAAGTGGAAGCGTATTTCACAGATTATGTTTTCCATTTTTCTGTTTTGGCCCAGTCTGTAAAATAAAGTTTTACAGATAGGTCACTCGCAGTAAAACCTAAATATATTTTTATCCGTAACTCCGTTTGAGGTGAATCCAAAGCCCACTTCTTCGAATCGTCGAGCCCTTTCTGTTGGCCATGCTTGAACTATGGTTTGACACTATGAAAATGACCATTATGCCCTTACCCTTATTCAGCCCCCTCTGAGAGAGAACGTTTTTCGTCGATTCTTTCCGCTGCTTCACCGCACTTCTCCCCGGTGTTTTCTTCATCTCCAGGCAAGCCACAATACCCACTTGCATGATAGTCATGCAGTAGCCATGGTTTTGAACTTGAATCTTTATTAAATATTTGCTTGTTGAACAGATGGTTATCGTTGTTCCGGTAATGTTCAGATTTGCATGTTCACTTTTGTGCTATGTTGTTTTGTACTCTGAGATCCTGTTATACCTGCTAGTATTTCCTTTCATATGTTTATGATTGCTAGTGGTGCATGTTGATGTTGGAGATGGTCATGCTAGTCAGTATGCCATGCTTAGTGGATATGAGTTATTGTTGATATGATGGATAGTTATGTGATATCCTCATGATGATGTTGATATCATGTTCATGCATTTTATCATGGCTCAGCATATTTGCATTCAAGTTTAACCAGATTAAATTGAACTTGAACAACTGTTGGCTGAGTCATGGTGCCGCTGAATCAATGCTGATCAGTGCAACCACGCTTACCGGTATGGGACGGTCCTAACTGGGTCTATTGTTGTGCCTCTCATCGGTGCCTCCAACGTGGGAAGGTTATGGGCGCGCGCTACCCTGATCAGGTAGGCGGAGCATAACCTTGTGTGCCCGTAGTTGTTATAGCCGGTGGATCCTCGTGTGGGATCGTTTATGTGTTGGGCCACGAGGTGGTCGTTGTGTCTGGAGGTAGGCACGGGGCCACCCATGACTTAGCTCAGTGAGGAGTGAGTCGGAGTGGCCGGGAGAGTGTCATGGCAATAGATCGGTTTTTTCGGAACGCCGTTGGTCCACCCAAATGGTAGTGCAAGGCCATGGGTTCCGTAGTGTGGGTACAGTGTACTAACCTCTGTAGAGTGTATATTAAATCTATCGATAGCCGTGCCCGCGGATAAGGGCCCAGGTCGAGAGAAGGTCACACCATGAGTCAACAGTAATAAGAATAATATGCTTAATAACAGTGAGATAAGTTGGCCAACTGTTGGTCGGGTTGTGGTCGCCGTAAAGATCACGGGCCAAGTATTGGTCGGGTAGTGATCGCCGTAAGGATCACGGTTTGGGACTAAGTGTTGGTCATGGTTGTGATCGCCATAAGGATCACAGTGGTATCGAGGATACCGAGTTGTGGTATATTCGTGATGTTGTACGAGAATCATGGGTAAAGATCAAGCTCCTTGTGTTCATTTACTGATCGCTACGGTATTGTTTATACCAAGCTTGATTTGATCCTGAGATGATCGTGTGATGTCCGAGGTTGGTAAGTGATGCATGTGTTGGTTACGAGGTAACCCGAGCCGAATATGTGGTGCATGATAGTGTCATCATGTTGCATGCTAGTATTGTCGGATTAATATGTTCATGTTATGTTAGCGGTATCATGTTTATGATGGTCATGCCATGTTATTCTGATGATATCATGTTAAATTCCTATTTAACCTGTAATTGCCATGTTGTTGTCTGTCTTGAATGATTCTGGATTATTGTGAGCTTGCAAGTACATTCAATGTACTGACCTGGCGTGTCATGCCAGTTTGCAGGTCATGCCGTATTTGATTGCTTGCTTGTCGTGGTTTCCGTTCATGCGAGCTAGGATAAGCGTTCCAGCCAGAATCCCTGTGAAGTGGAGTTCACCACCGTCGTCGTTGTTCCGCTGCTAGAGTTATTCTGCTGCTTCGTGTTGTTCTGCTGCTTGCATAGAGCAACTGGGGGTGGCGTAGTGTCACCGTGCCGATGTTATTCATTGTAATATCAGAGGCCTTGTATTCATATTCGTGTAATAATAGAAAGCTGGTTTGTTCTATGCTAAGCAGTGCCGTATTCTAGAAGACTTCTCCTTGATCTCTGGGCTGGAATACGGGGCATTACGGTTTCTTTGAGCCGGGGTGCCACAGCGCTTGGTATCAGAGCAGGTCTGGCTGTAGGACGCCCTAGACCATGCGAATGTCAGAAATCGGTAGTATAGAGTCTGGTTTGATGACTGCACTAGATTGTTGCATTTGTTTGTCGCATAGCATGCATATAGCATTATTAATTGTCACTAATGGTTTATCTGGTGAGTGTAGTTGGCATCAGTTCAGATCCACTACAACTCAACCTTTGCATTTCTCTAGTCCCTTTTTCTTTCGGTGTTTGGTGTCATTTCTATCACAGCAGAGTGATGCCAAGTGATCCCGACACTGTTTGCAAAAATGGTGCTCAGTTATCGCACCAATGTCTTTCCTTCAGTCCCGCCTATCGTTTCGGTGATGGACATGCTCCTATCCCGGATCGTTCTTTTATTTGTCATGTTGGCAACCCTTAATGATCTTAGTTATCAAGAAAGGGCAATGTCAGCAGCCTCAGTTTTTCCCCACAATCCTATTTTCTTAGACGAGTATGGATCTTTTTCCGTCCGCTTGATAATGATGTGGTTGTGACCTTCAAGTCCCACTGCATGATTACCGAGTACGTCCTCGCCTCCGAGCTAGTCCAGATTGCTATCTGGCTAAGCTAGCACTTGGTGTAGCGTTGTTTACACCAATTCTTCCACACATTTATTCATCCTCGTGCACATCGTCATAGCATATTAGACTACAATACCGGTGTTTCTGCGAGATTTGTGTGCTTAGGTGTGCATTCATATTATTGTGTGACTAGCAGTAATATGTGATGATTGCTTGATTAATTATATTAGTAGAATGCTTGTGTGCTTTTGTTTTAGTCATTTTTGTTGTTCCTTTCTTTGGGCCTTCGGCGTTACAAATTTTCCCCTATTAAAGTTGCTCGTCAGCCAACACCGGACCCGAAGAGTCAGCAAGAAATGCATATATTTGGAAACTCAGCTAAACAAAATGGAATTATCAGCTGACTGATGTGAAATTGGGAATATCTTGTCTAGATGCAAAAGAAATCCTGGATGGACCGTAAGTATCAAGTTTGCATTAGCGTGCACTCATCACAACAAAATGGTTAAATCAGCAAGAAGATAAATTGTGTGCAAGGTTGACAGAATATTATCAAAGGTATGGCTCAGATACAAGTTTAATTTTTCGTTAATGATGATTTTGGAACTCGATTTACCTGGAAGCAAGCAAAAATATGGCATATACTCAGAAAGGAGGATAGTCCAGTAAAACCCTGATTCATACAAGAAATCAACATCAGAAATACTAAGATGGTATGTATATGTGGAAATCGGTCCGCATATCACAACAAGAAGTTTCTGGTGTAAGCAACCCACTTTTCCCTCGCAAAATACCAGAGAAGCTTCCAAGGCAAGATTCATCTATCTTCCTCAGTACGATACATGGATGACTTCCCGTGCAAGGTACCCTGCCTTCTTCAGTAAGCAACCGCAAGAGCTTCCGGCATAAGGTACTGAGTCTTTCCCCAGCAAAGTCTTTAAGGGGGTAAGCTTCCGAAGCACGATACCCAGTCTTCTTCAGCAAGTTGTCCGATGAAAGTTTCGAGCACAAGCTAGCAAATATTCCTCAGTAAGACATTGGTACAAGGTAGTACGTTGTGAATTGACAGCATATAGCAGTGAGTCCCAAGAATCAGATCCACAACATTTTTGGTCAGAATCAAGAATCAGTCAGAATACACGTCTGTCTCGGAATCAGGTCCTCATATATATGCAATGAGCGCACCATCAAGATATTACAAGTCACTTAGATGAGAATCTGATAACCACGTGAGGATGGTTAATGGAAGAAAGCCAGTATACACCGCAGTGTGACAAAGGATTATGAGGATTAACGACATTAATGAGCTCAATACAAGTACCCGTGAACCTGGAAAATGATCCTGATGAGCCCTTGTCCCCTTTTCTCCAATGACGGCACCACGCCTGTGATTTGAGCTATTTCTAGCTATCCGGGGTGGATGCCTATTTTTGTTTCTCTCTTCAACGACTGTCACGAGTCTGAGCTGCTTTTCGGCCGTCTCGTACAGTTGTTGAGTTTCTTTTTGTGATAGTAGCCCTGTAGCTGCTTTTTGGCTATTTTTGGGGAACTGTCACCTTCTTATCGACCCGATCTCGTGCTCTGAGCTGTTTTTCGGCCGTCTCGAGCCGTGGTTGAGTTATTTCAGTAATGTCCCAGATCTGAGTTGTAAAGACCGTTCTGGTGGCGACTGATTTATTTGCCGATTTCTTGCAAGGGTTTCGGATGATCATTTCCCAACGGTCAGAAAATGAGAGGTGTTGAACCTACCATTTAATGGGTTACCCTGTCAGAGAAACGAGGATAAGCTACGATTGCCAAAAAATTGCACCGACAGTACCTACGGTCATATGAAGCGGCCATATGACCCAACTCTTTCAGCCAAAGATCCAGACCAAGAAAACAATAATGAAGGAGCAAGACCAGTGAGGCAGGTATGAAAATTGTACACGAACCCATGGTGCAGATCACCCGGACAGTCTAAGTCAGTATTGATCCACATGGATATGCCTACAACATGAGTAATCGGCATGAGGAATAACAGTTTGGAAGCATGAGTCTGCACTTATATGAATCATCATGGATAGCCTGTCAGTGCCGTGTTCCGCTGCATGAGTTCACCACTGTCGTCGTTGTTTCACTGCTAGAGTTATTCCACTGCTTCGTGTTGTTCTCCTGCTTGCATAGAGCAACTGAGGATGGCGTAGTGTCTCTATGCCGGTGTTATTAATTGTAATATCGGAGACCTTGTATTCATATTCGTGTAATAATAGAAAGCTGGTTTGTTCTATGCTAAGCAGTGCCGTGTTCAAGAAGACTTCTCCTCGATCTCTAGGCTGGAATACGGGGTGTTCCGGTTTCTCTGAGCCGGGGTGCCACACTATAGTGGAGATATCGTCTCCACATATATATTGACCGATGCCAGGAATGCCCTTTTATTCTTGGTTGTCACGCACATGAGTTACAGCATGTCATCCAGCGAAAACAAGGCAAATAAGGCATATAGCCACTAGATTTTCTTCAATTTACGGCCAAATGATATTGCTCGGTTCATAGAGCATCTGCAGAGAGCTACGTTTGTCCCTACCAGGTGGTCTAATGTCTATAAGCAACATAATCTCTTGAGTTTCCTTCAAAAGGAAGTGCCAATGGGTACAGAAACTTGTCCGCAAAACAACGGCGAATTATGTTCTCTGACTTTCAGGGCCAAAAAGTCCTGCTTAAGGCCAAATTTGAGGGTACTTCGGGCATCCTAGCAAAAGCAGGGTGTATATTCTGGATTCGCAAGCTCACCACGAGCAGTTTGAGTAATTGTGGGTCCGAAACGGACTCAGAATGACAAAGTTATGACCGTTTTAGTGAACATCGGTCCATTCTATGGCAGTCCTTGAAAGTACTTCATTTTCCTGTGACGCTTTTAGCCTGACCGCCCCGAAATTTCTTGTCCTCTATAGTGGAGATGTTGTCTCCACATATATATTGACCGATGCCATGAATGCCCTTTTGTTCTTGGCATCCACGCGCATGAGTTACAGCATGCCAGACGACGAGAACATGGAGAATAAGGCATATAGTTGTTGGATTTTCTTCAATTTACGGCCAAATGAGATTGCCCGGATCATAGAGCATCTGCAGAAAGCTATGTTTGTCCCTACCAGGGGGATAATGTCTATAAGCAACATAATCTCTTGAATTTCCTTTAAAAGGAAGTGCCACTGGGTTCAGAAACTTGTCCGAAAAACAACAGCGAATGATGTTCTTTGACTTTCAGGGCCAAAAAGTCATGCTTAATGCTGAATTTGAAGGTACTCCGGGCCTCCTGGCGCAAACGAGGAGTATTTTATGGATTCGTATGCTCGCCGTGAGCAGTTTAAGTACTTGTGGGTCCAAAACGGATTCCAAATGACAAAGTTATGACCATTTTAGTGAACATCGGTCCATTCTATGGCAGTCCTTCAAAGTACTTCATTTTCCCGTGACGCTTTTTGCCTGACCGCCCCGAAATTTCTTGTCCTCAATACTGGAGATATTGTTTCCACATATATATTGACCGTTTCCAGGAATGCCCTTTTGCTTGGCTTTCACGCGCACGAGTTACAACAATCCATCCGGCAAAAACAAGGAGAATAAGGCATATAGCCACTGGATTTTCTTCAATTTACGGCCGAATGAGATTACCCGGCTTACAGAGCATCTGCAGAAAGCTACGTCTGTCCCTACCATGGGGGCTAATGTCCACAAGCAACATAATCTCTCTATTCCTTCGAAAGGAAGTGCCAATGGGTTTAGAAACTTGTCCGAAATACAACGGCGAATGATGTTCTTGTTGGAAATATGCCCTAGAGGCAATAATAAAAGTATTATTATATTTCAATGTTCATGATAGATGTCTTTTATTCATGCTATAATTGTATTATCCGGAAATCGTAATACACGTGTGAATACTTAGACCACAATATGTCCCTGGTGAGCCTCTAGTTGACTAGCTCGTTGTGATCAACAGATAGTCATGGTTTCCTGACTATGGACATTGGATGTCGTTGATAATGGGATCACATCATTAGGAGAATGATGTGATGGACAAGACCCAATCCTAAGCATAGCATAAAAGATCGTGTAGTTCGTTTTGCTAGAGCTTTGCCAATGTCAAGTATCTCTTCCTTCGACCATGACATCGTGTAACTCCCGGATACCGTAAGAGTGCCTTGGGTGTATCAAACGTCACAACGTAACTGGGTGACTATAAAGGTGCATTACAGGTATCTCCGAAAGTATCTGTTGGGTTGACACGGATCGAGACTGGGATTTGTCACTCCGTATGACGGAGAGGTATCTCTGGGCCCACTCGGTAATGCATCATCATAATGAGCTCAATGTGACCAAGGTGTTGGACACGGGATCATGCATTACGGTACGAGTAAAGTGACTTGCCGGTAACGATACTGAACAAGGTATTGGGATACCGACGATCGAGTCTCGGGCAAGTAACGTACCGATTGACAAAGGGAATTGTATACAGGGTTTGATCGAATCCTCGACATCGTGGTTCATCCGATGACAACATTGAGGAGCATGTGGGAGCCATCATGGGTATCCAGATCCCGCTGTTGGTTATTGACCTGAGAGCGTCTCGGTCATGTCTGCATGTCTCCCGAACTCGTAGGGTCTACACACTTAAGGTTCGGTGACGCTAGGGTTATTAGGAAGACTAGTATGTGACTACCGAATGTTGTTCGGAGTCCCGGATGGGATCCCGGACATCACGAGGAGCTCCGGAAGGGTCCGGAGGTAAAGATTTATATATGGGAAGTTGTCAAACGGGCAACGGGAAGTTTCGGGGTCATACCGGTAGTGTACCGGGGCCACCGGAAGGGTTCCGGGGGTCCACCGGGAGGGGCCATCCCTCCCGGGGGCCCACATGGGCTGCGTGGGGCAGGGAGCCAGCCCCTGGTGGGCTGGGCGCACCCCCTCCCTTGGGCCCTTGTGCCTAGGGTTGAGGGGGAACCCTAGAGGGGGCGCCCCCCTTGGCTTGGGGGGCAAGCCACCCTCTCCCCCTCTCCCCTTGGCCGCCGCCCCCCTCTAGATGGGTTCTAGAGGGGCCGGCCCCCTTCTCCCTTCTCCCTATAAATAGAGGGGTGAGGGGAGGGCAGCCGCACCACCCTCCAAGGCGCAGCCCTCCCCTCCCCAACACCTCTCCTCCTCCGTTATGTGCTTGGCGAAGCCCTGTCGGAGTACTGCTTCTCCACCATCACCACGCCGTCGTGCTGCCGGTGGAGCTGTCTTCCTCAACCTCTCCTTCCCCCTTGCTGGATCAAGAAGGAGGAGACGTCTCCCGTCCCGTACGTGTGTTGAACGCGGAGGTGCTGTCCGTTCAGCACTTGGTCATCGGTGATTCGAATCACGTCGAGTACGACTCCATCATCACCTTGCAAGCTTCCGCACGTGATCTACAAGTGGTATGTAGATGCAAACTCTCTTCCTTGACTCGTTGCTTAGATGAACTCATAGATGGATCTTGGTGAAACCGTAGGAAAAATTTTAATTTTCTGCAACGTTCCCCAACAGTGGCATCATGAGCTAGGTCTATGCGTAGTTCTCTTTGCACGAGTAGAACACAATTTTGTTGTGGGTGTGGATTTTGTCATCTTACTTGCCTCTACTAGTATTTTCTTGCTCAACGGTATTGTGGGATGAAGCGGCCCGGACCAACCTTACACGTACGCTTACGTGAGACCGGTTCCACCGACTGACATGCACTAGTTGCATAAGGTGGCTGGCGGGTGTCTGTCTCTCCCACTTTAGTTGGAGCGGAATCGATGAACAGGGCCCTTAGGAAGGGTAAATAGAAGTTTACAAAATCACGTTGTGGTGATTCGTAGGTAAGAAAACGTTCTTGCTAGAACCCAATTGCAGCCACGTAAAAGATGCAACAACAATTAGAGGACGTCTAACTTGTTTTTGCAGCGATTGATCATGTGATGTGATATGGCCAGAAGTTGTGATGAATGATGAATTGTGATGTATGAGATCATGTTCTTTGTAATAGGATTCACGACTTGCATGTCGATGAGTATGACAACCGGCAGGAGCCATAGGAGTTGTCTTTATTTTTTGTATGACCTGCGTGTCATTGAATAACACCATGTAAACTACTTTACTTTATTGCTAAACGTTAGTCATAGAAGTAGAAGTAGTCGTTGGCGTGACAACTTCATGAAGACACGATGATGGAGATCATGATGATGGAGATCATGGTGTCAAGCCGGTGACAAGATGATCATGGAGCCCCGAAGATGAAGATCAATGGAGCTGTATGATATTGGCCATATCATGTCACAACTATATAATTGCATGTGATGTTTATTATGTTTATGCATCTTGTTTACTTAGGACGACGGTAGTAAATAAGATGATCCCTTACAAAAATTTCAAGAAGTGTTCTCCCCTAACTGTGCACCGTTGCTACAGTTCGTTGCTTCTAAGCACCACGTGATGATCGGGTGTGATGGATTCTTACGTTCACATACAACGGGTGTAAGACAGTTTTACACAGCGAAAACACTTAGGGTTAACTTGACGAGCCTAGCATGTGCAGACATGGCCTCGGAACACGGAGACCGAAAGGTCGAACATGAATCGTATGGAAGATACGATCAACATGAGAATGTTCACTGACGATGACTAGTCCGTCTCACGTGATGATCGGACACGGGCTAGTCGACTCGGATCGTGTAACACTTAGATGACTAGAGGGATGTCTAATCTAAGTGGGAGTTCATAATTTGATTAGAACTTTATTATCATGAACTTAGTCTAAAACATTTGCAAATATGTCTTGTAGATCAATGGCCAACGCTAATGTCAACATGAACTTCAACGCGTTCCTAGAGAAAACCAAGCGGAAAGATGATGGCAGCCACTATACGGATTGGGTCCGGAACCTGAGGATCATCCTCATAGCTGCCAGGAAACAATATGTCCTAGAAGGACCGCTAGGTGACGCTCCCGTCCCAGAGAACCAAGACATTATGAATGCTTGGCAGTCTCGTGCTGATGATTACTCCCTCGTTCAGTGCGGCATGCTTTACAGCTTAGAACCGGGGCTCCAAAAGCGTTTTGAGCACCACGGAGCATATGAGATGTTTGAAGAGCTGAAACTAGTTTTTCAAGCTCATGCCCGGGTCGAGAGATATGATGTCTCCGACAAGTTCTACAGTTGTAAGATGGAGGAAAACAGTTCTGTCAGTGAGCACATCCTGAAGATGTCTGGGTTGCACAACCGTATGACCCAGCTGAACATTAACCTCCCAGATGAGGCGGTCATTGACAGAATCCTCCAGTCGCTCCCACCAAGCTACAAGAGCTTTGTGATGAACTACAACATGCAGGGGATGGAAAAGACCATTCCTGAAGTGTTCTCGATGCTGAAGTCAGCAGAGGCTGAAATCAAGAAAGAACATCAAGTGTTGATGGTCAATAAGACCACTAAGTTCAAGAAGGGCAAGGGTAAGAAGAACTTCAAGAAGGATGGCAAGGAGGTTGCCGCGCCTGGTAAGCCAGTTACCGGGAAGAAGTCAAAGAATGGACCCAAGCCTGAGACTGAGTGCTTTTATTGCAAGGGGAAGGGTCACTGGAAGCGGAACTGCCCCAAATACTTAGCGGATAAGAAGGCCGGCAACACCAAAGGTATATTTGATATACATGTGATTGATGTGTACCTTACCAGTACTCGTAGTAACTCCTGGGTATTTGATACCGGTGCCGTTGCTCATATTTGTAACTCACAGCAGGAGCTGCGGAATAAACGGAGACTGGCGAAGGACGAGGTGACGATGCGCGTCGGGAATGGTTCCAGAGTCGATGTGATCGCCGTCGGCACGCTGCCTCTACATTTACCTACGGGATTAGTTTTGAACCTTAATAATTGTTATTTAGTGCCAAGTTTGAGCATGAACATTGTATCTGGATCTCGTTTAATTCGAGATGGCTACTCATTTAAGTCTGAGAATAATGGTTGTTCGATTTATATGAGAGATATGTTTTATGGTCATGCTCCGATGGTCAATGGTTTATTCTTAATGAATGTCGAGCGTAATATTACACATGTTCATAGTGTAGATGCCAAAAGATTTAAAGTTGATAACGATAGTCCCACATACTTGTGGCACTGCCGCCTTGGTCACATTGGTGTCAAGCGCATGAAGAAGCTCCATGCCGATGGACTTTTAGAGTCTCTTGATTATGAATCGTTTGACACGTGCGAACCATGCCTCTTGGGCAAAATGACCAAGACTCCGTTCTCCGGAACAATGGAGCGAGCAACCAACTTATTGGAAATCATACATACCGATGTGTGCGGTCCAATGAGCGTTGAGGCTCGCGGAGGATATCGTTATGTTCTCACTCTCACTGATGACTTGAGTAGATATGGGTATGTCTACTTAATGAAACACAAGTCTGAGACCTTTGAAAAGTTCAAGGAATTTCAGAATGAGGTAGAGAATCAACATGACCGAAAGATAAAATTCTTACGATCAGATCGTGGAGGAGAATACTTAAGTCACGAATTTGGTACACACTTAAGGAAATGTGGAATCGTTTCACAACTCACGCCGCCTGGAACACCTCAGCGAAACGGTGTGTCCGAACGTCGTAATCGCACTCTATTGGATATGGTGCGGTCTATGATGTCTCTTACCGATTTACCGCTATCATTTTGGGGATACGCTCTAGAGACAGCTACATTCACTTTAAATAGGGCACCGTCTAAGTCCGTTGAGACGACACCGTATGAATTATGGTTTGGAAAGAAACCTAAGCTGTCGTTTCTAAAAGTTTGGGGATGCGATGCTTATGTCAAGAAACTTCAACCTGAAAAGCTCGAACCCAAGTCGGAAAAATGCGTATTCATAGGATACCCTAAGGAAACTGTCGGGTATACCTTCTACTTAAGATCCGAAGGCAAGATCTTTGTTGCCAAGAACGGATGCTTTCTGGAAAAAGAGTTTCTCTCGAAAGAAGTAAGTGGGAGGAAAGTAGAACTCGATGAAGTACTACCTCTTGAGCGGGAAAGTGGCGCAGCGCAGGAAACCGTTCTTGAGATGCCCACACCAACTGAAGAGGAAAACAATGATGATGATCAAGGTACTTCGAATCAAGTTACTACTGAACTTCGTAGGTCCACAAGGACACGTTCTGCACCAGAGTGGTACGGCAACCCTGTCCTGGAAATCATGTTGTTAGACAACAATGAACCTTCGAACTATGAAGAAGCGATGGCGGGCCCGGATTCCAACAAATGGCTTGAAGCCATGAAATCCGAGATAGAATCCATGTATGAAAACAAAGTATGGACTTTGACAGACTTGCCCGATGATCGGCGAGCGATAGAAAACAAATGGATTTTTAAGAAGAAGACGGACGCGGATGGTAATGTAACCATTTATAAGGCTCGACTTGTCGCTAAGGGTTATCGACAAGTTCAAGGGATTGACTACGACGAGACTTTCTCTCCCGTAGCGAAGCTGAAGTCCGTCCGAATCATGTTAGCAATTGCCGCATACTATGATTATGAGATATGGCAGATGGACGTCAAAACGGCATTCCTTAACGGACATCTTAAGGAAGAGCTGTATATGATGCAGCCGGAAGGTTTTGTCGATCCTCGGAACGCTAACAAAGTATGCAAGCTCCAGCGATCCATTTATGGACTGGTGCAAGCATCTCGGAGTTGGAACATTCGCTTTGATGAGATGATCAAAGCGTTTGGGTTTATGCAGACTTATGGAGAAGCCTGCGTTTACAAGAAAGTGAGTGGGAGCTCTGTAGCATTTCTCATATTATATGTAGATGACATACTCTTGATGGGAGATAATATAGAATTTCTGGACAGCATTAAGGCCTACTTGAATAAGTGTTTTTCAATGAAGGACCTTGGAGAAGCTGCTTACATATTAGGCATCAAGATCTATAGAGATAGATCGAGACGCCTCATAGGTCTTTCACAAAGCACATACCTTGATAAGATTTTGAAGAGGTTCAAAATGGATCAGTCCAAGAAGGGGTTCTTGCCTATGTTACAAGGTGTGAGACTGAGCTCGGCTCAGTCACCGACCACGACAAAAGATAAAGAAGAGATGAGTGTCATCCCCTATGCTTCAGCCATAGGATCTATTATGTATGCCATGCTGTGTACCAGACCCGATGTAAACCTTGCCGTAAGTTTGGTAGCAAGATATCAAAGTAATCCCGGTAAGGAACACTGGACAGCGGTCAAGAATATCCTGAAGTACCTGAAAAGGACGAAGGACATGTTTCTCGTTTATGGAGGAGACGAAGAGCTCGTCGTAAAGGGTTACGTCGACGCTAGCTTCGACTCAGATCTGGATGACTCTAAGTCACAAACCGGATACGTGTATATGTTGAATGGTGGAGCAGTAAGCTGGTGCAGCTGCAAGCAGAGCGTCGTGGCGGGATCTACATGTGAAGCGGAGTACATGGCAGCCTCGGAGGCAGCGCATGAAGCGATTTGGGTGAAGGAGTTCATCACCGACCTAGGAGTCATACCCAATGCGTTGGGGCCGATCAAACTCTTCTGTGACAACACTGGAGCTATTGCCCTCGCCAAGGAGCCCAGGTTTCACAAGAAGACCAGGCACATCAAGCGTCATTTCAACTCCATCCGTGAAAATGTTCAAGATGGAGACATAGAGATTTGCAAAGTGCACACGGATCTGAATGTCGCAGATCCGCTGACTAAACCTCTCTCGCGTGCAAAACATGATCAACACCAGAACTCTATGGGTGTTCGATTCATCACAATGTAACTAGATTGGTGACTCTAGTGCAAGTGGGAGACTGTTGGAAATATGCCCTAGAGGCAATAATAAAAGTATTATTATATTTCAATGTTCATGATAGATGTCTTTTATTCATGCTATAACTATATTATCCGGAAATCGTAATACACGTGTGAATACTTAGACCACAATATGTCCCTGGTGAGCCTCTAGTTGACTAGCTCGTTGTGATCAACAGATAGTCATGGTTTCCTGACAATGGACATTGGATGTCGTTGATAACGGGATCACATCATTAGGAGAATGATGTGATGGACAAGACCCAATCCTAAGCATAGCATAAAAGATCGTGTAGTTCGTTTTGCTAGAGCTTTGCCAATGTCAAGTATCTCTTCCTTCGACCATGAGATCGTGTAACTCCCGGATACCGTAAGAGTGCCTTGGGTGTATCAAACGTCACAACGTAACTGGGTGACTATAAAGGTGCATTACAGGTATCTCCGAAAGTATCTGTTGGGTTGACACGGATCGAGACTGGGATTTGTCACTCCGTATGACGGAGAGGTATCTCTGGGCCCACTCGGTAATGCATCATCATAATGAGCTCAATGTGACCAAGGTGTTGGACACGGGATCATGCATTACGGTACGAGTAAAGTGACTTGCCGGTAACGAGACTGAACAAGGTATTGGGATACCGACGATCGAGTCTCGGGCAAGTAATGTACCGATTGACAAAGGGAATTGTATACAGGGTTTGATCGAATCCTCGACATCGTGGTTCATCTGATGACAACATCGAGGAGCATGTGGGAGCCATCATGGGTATCCAGATCCCGCTGTTGGTTATTGACCTGAGAGCGTCTCGGTCATGTCGGCATGTCTCCCGAACTCGTAGGGTCTACACACTTAAGGTTCGGTGATGCTAGGGTTATTAGGAAGACTAGTATGTGACTACCGAATGTTGTTCGGAGTCCTGGATGGGATCCCGGACGTCACGAGGAGCTCCGGAAGGGTCCGGAGGTAAAGATTTATATATGGGAAGTTGTCAAATGGGCAACGGGAAGTTTCAGGGTCATACCGGTAGTGTACCGGGGCCACCGGAAGGGTTCCGGGGGTCCACCGGGAGGGGCCATCCCTCCCGGGGGGCCACATGGGCTGCGTGGGGCAGGGAGCCAGCCCCTGGTGGGCTGGGCGCACCCCCTCCCTTGGGCCCTTGCGCCTAGGGTTGAGGGGGGAACCCTAGAGGGGGCGCCCCCCTTGGCTTGGGGGGCAAGCCACCCTCTCCCCCTCTCCCCTTGGCCGCCGCCCCCCTCTAGATGGGTTCTAGAGGGGCCGGCCCCCTTCTCCCTTCTCCCTATAAATAGAGGGGTGAGGGGAGGGCAGCCGCACCACCCTCCAAGGCGCAGCCCTCCCCTCCCCAACACCTCTCCTCCTCCATTGTGTGCTTGGCGAAGCCCTGTCGGAGTACTGCTTCTCCACCATCACCACGCAGTCGTGCTGCCGGTGGAGCTGTGTTCCTCAACCTCTCCTTCCCCCTTGCTGGATCAAGAAGGAGGAGACGTCTCCCGTCCCGTACGTGTGTTGAACGCAGAGGTGCTGTCCGTTCAGCACTTGGTCATCGGTGATTCGAATCACGTCGAGTACGACTCCATCATCACCTTGCAAGCTTCCGCACGCGATCTACAAGTGGTATGTAGATGCAAACTCTCTCCCTTGACTCGTTGCTTAGATGAACTCATAGATGGATCTTGGTGAAACCGTAGGAAAAATTTTAATTTTCTGCAACGTTCCCCAACAGTTCTTTGACTTTCAGGGCTAAAAAGTCCTACTTAAAGCCGAATTTGAGGGTACTCCATTCCTCCTAGCGCAATCAGGGAGTATTTTCTAGATTCACACGCTCACCGTGAGCAATTTGAGTACTTGTGGGTCCGAAATGGACTCTGAATGTTATGACCGTTCTCGTGAATACCGGTCCATTCTATGGCAGTCCTTGAAAGAATTTCACTTTCCCGTGCCTCTTTTTGCCTGACTACCTCGAAATTTCTTGTCCTATATAGTGGAGATATTCTTTCCACATATATATTGACCGATGCCAGGAATGCGCTTTTGTTCTTGGCTTTCACGCGCATGAGTTACAACATGCCATCCGGTGAAAACAAGGAGAATAAGGCATATATCCGCTGGATTTTTGTCAATTTACGGCCAAATGAGATTGCCCGGATCATAGAGCATCTGCAGAAAGCTATGTTTGTCCCAACCAGAGGGGCTAATGTCTATAAGCAAGATAATCTCTCGAATTTCCTTCAAAAGGATGTGCCAATGGGTTCAGAAACTTGTCCGAAAAACAACGGTGAATGATGTTCTTTGACTTTCAGGGCCAAAAAGTCCTTCTCAAGGCCGAATTTAAGGGTACTCCGGGTCTCCTGGTGCAAGCGGGGAACATTTTCTAGATTCGCATGCTCGCTGCGAGCAGTTTGAGTACTTGTGGGTCCAACACGGACTCCAAATGACAAAGTTATGACTATTTTAGTGAACATCGGTCCATCCTATGACAGTCCTTGAAAGAACTTCATTTTCTCGTGACTCTTTTTTCCTGACCACCCCGAAATTTCTTGTCCTCTATAGTGGAGATATTGTTTCCACATATATATTGACCGATACCAGGAATGCCCTTTTGTTCTCGGCTTTGACGTGCATGAGTTACAACATGCTATCCAGCGAAAACAAGGAGAATAAGGCATATAGCCGCTAGGTTTTCTTCAATTTACGGCCAACGAGATTGCCCGGCTCATAGAGCATCTGCAGAAAGGTACGTTTTTCCCTACCAGGGGGGCTAATGTCTATAACCAACATAATCTCTTGAATTTCCTTCAAAAGGAGGTGCCAATGTGATGCGGAGCAACCTACGGTCATCCCCATGGACCTACCTTCGTCTCCCACGACACCACTTGGACCAATGACAAGAGCCCGTGCGAGAGCTATCGAATATGAGGTAAACTCTCTCCTTGTTGAACCCCCCTTTGACCCACTTGAGACACGCTACTACCTCAAGTGGAGATGCTTTATGTGCTTAGGTGCCAAGGAAGCAACCAAAGAGAAGTTACGGTGCAAGATGAACATCAAGAGCATGAAGACAATCTACCCAACCCAAAATGACCAGTACAACCGCCCATATACCGCCCAACTATCACCCGAGCGGTACAACCGCTCAACTACCACCCAACAACCGGTGCAGCTTTTATGATCGAGCGGTGCAAGGCTGGTACTGCACAGGTTTATTCCCGTATCAGCCAAAGGACCGGTACAACTGCCCCAACCACCTGTACAACCGCTACTTCCTTCCACGAACACCTCCAGGAACTAGCACATGGGCTCCCAGCGGTACAAACGCCCCAATGACCGGTACTACCGCCCTGCCTGGGTTCCCAGCGCTACAAACTGCCCCTATGACAGGTACAACCGCCCTGCCTATGCGCAGTGAAAGCGGTTTCACCCCATGTATCTCCCACTTACCCCTTGGACTATATATACTTGTCCCCTAGCTTCATATTAGGGTTAGCATTGTGATAGCTCATATTTGAGATAGAGCTTTGCTCATCCACTTGGTTACTTCTCCATCGGAGTCGAGCGCCTCTTCGGAGAAGATCCCCCAAGCGGATTCAAGACCCCATCATGGGAAGACCTCCTCTCGGAGAAGAACTACTTCCACTTGTATCGTCCCTTGTTGGATTCAGATCGTGTATCTCTTTGTGTTTCGAGGATCTAGCATACGTGTGACCATCTCTTGTTGGTTGAGTGATTTCTCTTGTGTTTCCCCTCGTGTTCTTCTTGTTCTTCATAGGATCCCCTCCAATTGTGAAAGATCGGGCATCTAGGGTTCTACCCCACATCATCTTTGGTTTCAAGAGCCATGTTGATCATATATTTGGAGCCCCTACCCCTCTTTTTCTAGCCTAATTTTGTTGTGTTCTTCCCCAATTTCGAAAATCCCGACCAAAAATAGCCCCAATTTTTTTGTGATTTGTTGGTGTGATGAAGTTTTGTTGGATTTGATCCATGGATTTCATGTGTAGCAGGTAGATCTAGCTTCCCCACAAGTTTCCCCACCTTCCATCCTCGAAATGCACCCAATTTTGCCCCGGAAATCATCCATTTCCGCCCCAATTTCACCCCGATCTAGTTCTGCGAATTTTCCCGACACGAGCAGTACTACCGCTCCATCCAAGCAGTACTACCGCTGAGCTCCAGGAGCGGTACAACTGATAACGTGCAAGTATACGGGATAGTTGTAGCCTCTTTCAATAAGTAAGAGTGTCGAACCCAACGAGGAGCTAAAGGTAGAACAAATACTCTCTCAAATCCTATCGGCCACTGATACGACTCTACGCATGCTTGACGTTCGCTTTACCTAGAACAAGTATGAAACTAGAAGTACTTTATAGGTGTTGTTGGATAGGTTTGCAAGATAATAAAGAACGCGTAAATAAAAAGTAGGGGCTGTTTAGATAAAGATGCAATAAATATAGCAAGTGTGGAAAAGTGGTGGTAGGAGTTGCGGAATTGTCCCTAAGCAATTGACTACTTTACTAGACCGATAGCAAGTATTATGTGGGAGAGGCCACTGCTAGCATGTCATCCCTGACTTGGAATTCTATGCACTTATGATTGGAACTATTATCAAGCATCCGCAACTACTAATGTTCATTAAGGTAAAACCCAACCATAGCATTAAGATCTATTGGTCCCCCTTTAATCCCGTATGCATCAATTTCTATGCTAGGTTGAAGCTTTTATCACTCTAGCCCTCCAATACATAGTCCTATCAACATACAACTAACCCTATGGTGTGATCCACGCGCGCGCTCATAGGATGGGCACCAAAGGACAACAACATAACCACAAGCAAATTAAATCAATCATAGCAATTCATCAACCACCAATAGGACAACGAAAATCTACTCAGACATCATAGGATGGCAACACATCATTGGAAAATAATATGAAACATAAAGCACCATGTTCAAGTAGAGGGTACAGCAGGTTGCGGGAGAGTGGACCGCTATAGATAGAGGGGGGAAGGTGATGGAGATGTTGGTGAAGATGGCGGAAGTGTTGGTGAAGATCGCGGTGATGATGATGGCCCCCTGCAGCACTCCGGCGCCATTGGAAGCAAGGGGGAGAGAGCGCCCCCCTTCTTCTTCTTCCTTGACCTCCTCCCTAGATGGGAGAAGCGTTTCCCCTCTGGTCCTTGGCTCCCATGGCTTGCGAGGGGCGAGAGGCCCTCCAAGATTAGATCTATCTCTCTGTTTCTGCGTTCTCGAATTCTGCCCTGGCACCATTTCCTTTATATCTGGAGATCCGTAACTCTGATTGGATTGAAACCTGCCCAGATCATTTTCCAAAAATTAGCTTTCTTGTGGCCAAAGAAGGGCATCAATCGCCTTATGGGTGGCCCACGAGGGTGGGGCGCGCGCCCACTTTAAGTGGGCGTGGGCCCCTATCTCGTGGCCACCTCGGGCATCGTCTCGCGTTGATTCTTCCGCCCAAAAATCACAAATATTCCAAAATAATTCTCTTTCCGTTTTTATCCCGTTTGGACTCCATTTGATATGGGGTTTCTGCGAAACATAAAACATGCAACAGACATGAACTAGCACTGGGCACTGGATCAATATGTTAGTCCCAAAAAATAGTATAAAAAGTTGCCAAAAGTATATGAAAGTTGAATAATATTGGCATGGAACAATCAAAAATTATATATACGATGGAGACGTATCAGCATCCCCAAGCTTAATTCCTGCTCGTCCTCGAGTAGGTAAATGATAAAAAAGATAATTTTTGATGTGGAATGCTACCTAGCATAATCAAAATCGTATGTCTAATCATGGCATGAATATTAAGACACGAGTGATTCAAAGCAATAGTCTATCATTTGACATAAAAAAACAATAATACTTTGAGCGTACCAGTAAAGCAATCATGTCTTTTCAAAACAACAAGGCCAAAGCAAGCTTATCCCTACAAAATCATACATTTTGGCCATGCTTCATTTTCTTCACACAAAATGCCCCCATCATGCACAACCCCGATGACAAGCCGAGCAATTGGTTCATACTTTTTAACGTGCTTCAGCTTTTTCAACCCTCACGCATTAGATGAGCGCAAGCCATGGATATAGCACTATAGGTGGAATAGAATATAATGATGGAGGTTATGTGGAGAAGACAAAAAAGGAGAAAGTCTCACATCGACGCGGCTAATAAACGGGCTATGGAGATGCCCATCAAATTATGTCACTGCGAGGAGTAGGGATTGCCATGCAACAGATGCACTAAGAGCTATAAGTGTATGAAAGCTCAACAAAAGAAACTAAGTGGGTGTGCATCCAACTTGCTTGCTCATGAAGACCTAGGGCATTTGAGGAAGCCCATCATTGGAATATACAAGCCAAGTTCTATAATGAAAATGCCCACTAGTATATGAAAGTGACAAAATAGGAGACAATCTATATGAAGAACATGGTGCTACTTTGAAGCACAAGTGTGGAAAAAGATTAGTAACATTTGCCCTTTTCTTTTTCTTTTCATTTTTTTTGATTTTTTACGGTGGGCTTCTTTGGCCCCCCTTTTTTATTTAGGCTTCTTTGGCCTTTCCTTTTTTTCTTTTTTCTTTTTTTATGGGGCAATGCTCTATAATGATGGTCATCACAGTTTTATTTACTTACAACCCAATATTACAACTCGATACTAGAACAAATATATGACTCTATATGAATGCCTCCGGCGGTGTACCGGGATGTGCAATGATCTAGCATAGCAATGACATCAAAAACGGACAAGCCATGAAAACATCATGCTAGCTATCTTACGGTCATGCAAGGCAATATGACAACGAATGCTCAAGTCATGTATGTGATGATGATGGAAGTTGCATCGCAATATATCTCAGAATGGCTATAGAAATGCCATGATAGGTAGGTATGGTGGATGTTTTGAGGAAGATATAATGAGGCTTATGTGTGATAGAGCGTATCGTATCATGGGGTTTGGATGTACCGGCGAAGTTTGCACCAACTCTCGAGGTGAGAAAGGGCAATGCACGGTACCAAAGAGGCTAGCAATGATGGAAAGGTAAAAGTGTGTATAATCCATGGACTCACATTAGTCATAAAGAACTCATATACTTATTGCAAAATTTTATTAGCCCTCGAAAGTACTACTACGCATGCCACTAGGGGGATAGATTGGTAGGAAAAGACCATTGCTCGTCCCCGACCGCCACTCATAAGGAAGACAATCAAAGAAACACCCCATGCTTCAAATTTGTCACACAGCGGTTACCATACGTGCATGCTATGGGACTTGCAAACCTCAACACAAGTGTCTCTACAATCCACAACCACCCACTAGCGTGACTGTAATATCACCATCTTTATATTGCAAAACTATTGCAAGGAATCAAACATATCATATTCAGCGATCTACAAGTTTATGTAGGATTTTATGACTAACCGTGTGATTGACCAATTCCTGCCATCTCTCTAAATTGATA
Organism: Triticum aestivum; assembly: GCF_018294505.1. Lineage (NCBI taxonomy): Eukaryota > Viridiplantae > Streptophyta > Magnoliopsida > Poales > Poaceae > Triticum > Triticum aestivum. The sequence continues at coordinate 396,899,426 of NC_057810.1, forward strand.
TAAGTGAAGCAAGAGAGTTTAATTCTTTCTACAAAAGATATGCCCACGCTCTAAGAAGTATAAGTGAAGCAAAAGAGCATTCTACAAATGGCGGTTTTCTATGTGAAGAGAAACAGGCAATCCAGACTTCAAATGATATAAGTGAAGCACATGAAGCATTCTATAAAGCCATACTCAAAAGATTTAAGTGAAGGGCAATGAGCATTCTATAAATCAACCAAGGATTATCTCATACCAGCATGGTGCATAAAAGAAAAATGAAAACTAAATGCAAAAGACGCTCCAAGACTTGCACATATCGCATGAACGAAACGAATACGAAAACATACCGATACTTGTTGAAGAAAGAGGGGATGCCTTCCGGGGCATCCCCAAGCTTAGATGCTTGAGTCTCCTTGAATATTTACTTGGGGTGTCTTGGGCATCCCCAAGCTTGAGATCTTTCCTCTCTTCCTTTTCCTCATATCGAGACCTCCTCGATTAGACACTTCATCCACACAAAACTTTAACAGAAAACTCGGTAAGATCCGTTAGTATAATAAAGCAAATCACTACTCTAAGTACTGTAGCAAACCAATTCATATTTTGTTTTTGCATTGTGTCTACTGTAATATAACTTTTTCATGGCTTAATCCACTGATATAAATTGATAGTTTCATCAAAACAAGCAAACTATGCATCAAAAACAGAATCTGTCAAAAACAGAATAGTCTGTAGCAATCTGAACATCCACCATACTTCTGGTACCCCAAAAATTCTACCAAAATTAGGAAAAATAAAAAAGTTGCACATCAAGAGAGTGAAAAAGGAATCAGAACCATTTGAGGTCCTAGTTAAAAATGTAAAATCGCGCACTACAGCCAAAGTTTCTGTCCTGCACCATACAAACCAACAAGCATTGTAAACATCCTAAAGGCAAACCTTGGCACGTTATTTTTATAAAGCAATGGAATTGTACAAGGGGATAATTATTTTTGATGAAAAGTTTCGGTAATCAAAATTCACAAAGTTTTCGTGAGCATGAACAAAGTTCAAGGAGCTCTCCCACTTCAACAATGCTTTTCTTTCTCACTTTCACTTTCCTTTTTGAAAAGTTTTAGGTTCCCCTCTTTATTTTATTTTGTTTTTAAACTACATGAAAGCACTCAACAGAAATAAATGACTATCTAAAACTGCCGGGTTGTCTCCCTGGCAGCGCTTTCTTTAAAGCCATTAAGCTAGGCATATAGTGCTCAAGTAATGGATCCATCCGGACCCCAATGTATATCAAAGCCAATTTTAATTAACAATGATTTGTAATTTAGTAGTGAGCACAAAGTAACATATATCATGTAATGACGAAGTCTAACTCTCTTCCTATGCATCGGCATGTCATCAAAAAACAATTCATGCACACATAGTAAAGGCCAATGCATAGTATAAACAGTTTCTTGCAATTCTATCGTACTGGAAACATAGAGATGTGGAGATATAGTTCCTATCTCATAATAATTGCAAGTAGGAGCAGCAAGAACATGCATATTACATTCATCAAAATCATCATGTGCAATGGTAAAAGGCAGCCCATCAATATAAACCTTAATAAGCACAAACTTCTCGGATATAGAGTAGTTTGGAGAATTCAAAAAGATAATAGGACTATCATGCATGGGTGCAATAGCAACAATTTCATGTTTAACATAAGGAACTATAGCATGTTCATCTCCATAAGCATAATTCATATTGGCATCTTGGCCACAAGCATTGCAAGCATCATCAAAAAGGGATATTTCAAGAGAATCAATGGGATCATAGCAATCATACTAGCAATCATCC